>NW_016808732.1:428266-479628 GCF_001698545.2 Rhinopithecus bieti
TAGTAATAAAAAGAATGGTTTTAGACAAATCTTTACTTGTGGAAACGTTTTTTATTTTTCTCTTTTATAGTTATATTTATGGATATTTGTCTTTATCAGTGTAGTAATATATTTTATAACGCTCATAATTTGAACTTTCAGGCTAACATATTATAAATATTTGTATCATGCATTACTACCATCCCAAATGTGCCAAAACACGTTTAGAAGAAACAATTATGGACAAAAAAGCAACAAGCATTATACTTTGTTTGACATATTTCACATTAGCAGAAATGTTTCATTGATTTTTCTGTAACTTTTAATGGATCCCATTTGTGGAGTAATGAAAATGTAATGATAATTGCCACAATGTAAGCAAAAATTGTATCCTACCTGAAAATTACTTTTCAGAAAATTCAAGGTAGTGTACTCAGAATTCGAGATTTCATAAGGCAGAGGTTTCCCCGATTGTGGTGTTTTGATTTGGGCTAAGAGGAACTCTTTTTTTTTTTTTTCCCCATTTAGATGCCCTTTAACATGACAAGTTATTTATTTATTTATTTATTTATTTATTTATTTATTTATTTATTTGAGACGGAGTCTCGCTCTGTCACCCAGGCTGGAGTGCAGTGGCCGGATCTCAGCTCACTGCAAGCTCCGCCTCCCAGGTTCCCGCCATTCTCCTGCCTCAGCCTCCTGAGTAGCTGGGACTACAGGCGCCCGCCACCTCGCCCGGCTAGTTTTTTGTATTTTTTTAGTAGAGACGGGATTTCACCGTATTAGCCAGGATGGTCTCGATCTCCTGACCTCGTGATCCTCCCGTCTCGGCCTCCCAAAGTGCTGGGATGACAGGCTTGAGCCACCGCGCCCGGCCGACAAGTTTTGAATGAGTTAGGTAACAGAAGTTTTTCGTGACAGGTATTGTAGCTGCTAACCTATAGCATCTATCCTTCTAACGTTCAAAGAAAATATATTTATCTGTCACTGTGTATGGCAAACTTTATTTTCTTGTGCCCTTAATTTTGGCCCCCTCTCCCACATTATCTCCTGGTATTTACTGACTATTACATCAGTTTTGTTTAGGTCGTCTTTCTTGTTAATCTTCCACTTTTTTTTTTTTTTTTTTTGAGACGGAGTCTCGCTCTGTCGCCCAGGCTGGAGTGCAGTGGCCGGATCTCAGCTTACTGCAAGCTCCGCCTCCCGGGTTCCCGCCATTCTCCTGCCTCAGCCTCCTGAGTAGCTGGGACTACAGGCGCCCGCCACCGCGCCCGGCTACTTTTTTGTATTTTAGTAGAGACGGGGTTTCACCATGGTCTCCATCTCCTGACCTTGTGATCCGCCCGTCTCAGCCTCCCAAAGTGCTGGGATTACAGGCGTGAGCCACCGCGCCCGGCCTAATCTTCCACTATTAATAGTATTGTATTATGTTGCTCTGCTGGATTTTAAGAATATTGAGTATTCTATTTTTGGCATATATCATTGTATAAAATGTTCTATAGGTTATTTTCTTGTATATTAATTTTGTAAGTTTTTGCAGTAAATACATGCTGCCTTGCTCGTATTCTTGCCTTCTTCCCTCTGATGGAATACGAGTTATGTAAACTCTATTATCCTAACTAGTGCAGCAACACAAATACTTTTGAAATAAGAAAGCATACTCATGCAAGAGTAAATTAATCTTTTACGGCATTTACATCATGTTTGACCCTCCTCTGCACTTCAGCAAACTAGGAGGAGGTTGTAATTTGGACTCTATAAAACCTTATCTGCCAGGTGATATGTAAACAGAATTGTGTGCATACAAATTGTCATACAGGCAAACACTCTCCCAACTGGTGAGCTCATAAAAAACACTGTCTGCAAATTTATGGTACCTGCACCTCGTTTGAGAATCAAGTATTTTGATGTTTAATTTGAGATGAAATCAGGATCCTCCCTCCCTGCCCCCTCACCCTTAAAGAAGTACTAAGAGTAAATAGAATTTTGTAAACTTCTACTTAACTTGGCCATTATTTATATTTGTAACTCAACAGGCTTCTTGGTGGAGGGACTGTGCCTTCTAAAGATTTGAAACACATTATAGTGTATAACAGCTTACCTTCCTTCTCTGTACACACAGATCACATGTGGGGAAACCAAGGACTGCAAGAATTAACTTCTTTTGCATATCAGTCCCAGGCAGGCAATCGATGCTTAAATAAATGCGTGGTGAATGGATTAGTTAGAAGTAAGAATATTTTGGCTACTGTTCATTACTTTGAAAAGTGCTGGAAAGAAGTGGAAGTTATTTTCCTTTCCAGCTGGGCTGTGCTCTTAAAAATAGTGAGTGTGTATGGATGAAAATAATCATGACTACCGAGATGTGTTGCCATGTACCCAAGGATAATTGGCTCACTTACCTGTTTACGGATTATTCACGTTGGAGATCATATTCATAGCTCCAGAATAGTTTCTTTCTGACATCCAATATAAACCTGGGCCTCCTTCTTCCTACTGTTACCTGGCGTGAGCTTAGGAAACCCAAACTAAATTTAAAATCAGCCTAAGCAAATGTGCAGATCAGCTCCAGTAATCAAAGACTGAAAATCAGTCCAGCATTTACTAGTTTGGGGATTATTTTATAGTGACCCTGCTACAGATTAAAAAAAAATTTTTTTTCTGTTTAATGTGGATAATTGGGAATCACCAGTATTTAAGAATATAATTTTAATGGATAGGGTGAAAAAATACGTTAGCAGATCAAGTCTTCATCTTCTTCCATTTCTATGCATAGGTTTTACTTCACAAAAAGTACTACAAGCACCAAGCTCCCTGATGGAAAGGTATATGGAAGATTCATTCATTCATTCTTTCATTCATCCATTCACACATTCACTCTTTCATCATACAATGGATAATTTTTACTTAACCATGTGCAAGGAATTGTGGCAAAATGAAAATGAGATATACATTCAGTATTTAAATAATTTAAAGTTTAGTGGAAAGTTTAGTGAATATATATGCACACTTTGCACTTTTTTCTGCATTTTATCCTTTCTTCTATTCCATTGGACTGGTATGCTAATAGCTGTGCACTTTCATGATTGTCTTTCAAGTTGCATGTTGGTAGATAATAGATGCCACATTAAAATTAGGCTTTGGCTCAATTACTGTTCAATCCATGCCCATTTTCACCTGATACTCCTTGTAGTTACCAGCATGTGTTTATTAGATGATTGGCTAGAATCACTGGACAAAAGAATGACAGTGGCTGGCTCAAATGGGGAGACCATCCTCTTAATTTGATGGAAGAGATGACCTTTTTGTATGTTGGCCTCTCTCTGAGCCCTGTTGAACAAAACCAGACCTGCCTTTTGAGCTGGCTGGGTTCTGTGTAATTCTCATACAACAGAATGCCAAATGTGATGTTCTTAAAATTTGTATTTCGGTGCATAGACACTTACGGTGGACTTATTTTTTAAAGCAGTTTATTCTGTTTTTCATTTTGGATTTCCTCTCCTGCACTCCCTGGACCATTGCAGGAGCATCGTGCATCAAGTCACCAGGGTGGTCCATTCAAGCTGCAGATTTATTTGTCATCCTTGTACAACAGTCTCCTCCTCCACTGCCACTACAGGGAAGTGCATCACATGTCAGGTGAGAGTTTTGCGATGCTCTCTGTTTTCCATCTGAGGATAAATTCCTGACCTGGAAAATTGCCTCCTAGCCATGCTCCCTTACTTTGTTGGCTGTTGAATATCGTTTTCTTTGCAAACTCTATTTGGGCATAGTGTGGGAAGTTGAGAAATTGCCAAGATTGTTTTTTAGAAGTTGGATTAAAGTACCTATCTATTTGGTTTAATCTATATGGTTCATGAAGAAGTTCATTTGACTTTATGATGATTGATAATTGCCAATTGGGGCTTGAACCTGATCATTTTAATTGTCACTTTTCCTTAGTACAATTAAGAATGCTATGCTACCAGATATCTTAAGTCACAGTTTTTACATTTTAAATTACTGTTGTAGTATAATATATGTGTAGCAAAACAGAGACCTGTTTGTTTAGGGGGAACCAGTATTTGTTGAATCTTGAATTTCTTTGTGTCTGTTTGGCTTTTACAACTTCCTGATTTTCCCATGTACAGTAAATTTTTCTGGCCTGGAGAGTCGTGCAGACACAGGGTGTATGCAAGGGTGATGACTCATGGTTCTGTATTGAAGAAAGGGCCAGAGGATATTGCCTCGAATTAAGTCAGGAGAGAAAAAGAGGTTTGCTAGAACTTGGGGCAGTAAGGGCTTGGGAACACAAGGGTTTGGGTATATGTAACCAAGGGAGATTGTGAAATAAAAAACAGGGAATCAATTTCTATTTGCCTTGGAAACGGACCTGCTTGAAACTGTGAAGACAGACTAGATTAGAGGTTCCCAAGCCTGGCTAGGCAACAGAATCACCTGGAGAGCTTAAAAAAATAGAATTTGGGGCTCCACCCTAGCCTTGTTGAATCAGAATGTTCCCTGTTGGAATCATTGATCTGTCTAGGCACTGATTCTCTACAGGTTTGGGAACCCCTGGGTCAGCCGGTCTTCCAGCAGCTCTTCCTAAGTAAAGGCATAGACTTAGTTGGTGAGAAGCTCATTCTACTTTTAGCAAATCTCCCATTTGAAAATTTGAATTTTCAAAACTCATTTTTCAAGAGGTGGATGGATATTTGCTTTATAAAATGTTCATTTAAACAATGATTGACCACATTTCTTTGAAGAAAGAGCTGCCTCTTTACCTTAAGAGTCAATTTTTAAGTTACATATAAATTCTCTGGCGTCTTAGGTAAGAGCATGGAGCTCCATAATCAACCCATCTGGACTTAAGATCTGGAGCTGCCACTGTGACCTTGAGTAGTCCTATGTCCTTTCAGTGCCTCGGTTTATTCATGTATAAGATGGAGGTAATATTAGAACTTTCTTATAGGGCTGCTGTGAGGATGGAGTAAAATAGTAGATATACTGTGGGTAGAATAGTACCTGGTGTGTGATTTGTATCTTTTAACAGATGCTATCAAGTAACTTATCCCTCAACAGGTTGATTGTTATGGTCATGTTTTATGATGGTTGCTCCTGAATCATACATGACTAGGAATATGTAAATATACCTGGACCTTGGTCTTTGGACCCACCCTGTAGACATCTACGGCTCCGCAAAGCCAAGGAGCCTTTTATTTGTTTTTGGTTAATTTTAAATTCTGAATTTATCACAACTGTCTGACTGATGGGATGCATGTGTGGTTTTTTTAGATTGTTGTAAGATGAACTGATGAATTGCATGCATAAATGGGGTTGTTTGTGGTCTGAGTAAAAATAAACAAAAACCTGAGTGACTGAAGTATTATGCCTCAGGAAAAATAGCCAAAAAAATCCCAGTGGGTGACAAGGTGGAGGAGGGAGGAGTCATCACAAACATGATATTCTTGTAAAATATGGAACTGGATTCCTTATATTTTATTGGCTGTGGAGTAGAGAGGTGTTACTTTAAGTGGAACTGTAACCTAAAGTTCCATGCAAATTACCTCTTAAGATCTACAAGTGTCAGCTGAATGAAAAAGGTAGAGTGGGCCAGGCACAGTGGCTCACGCCACTTTGAGAGGCTGAGGTGGGTGAATCACTTGAGGTCAGGAGTTCGAGACCAGCCTGGCCAACATGGTGAAACCCTGTCTCTACTAAAAATATAAAAATTAGCCGGACATTGTGGCAGGTGCCTGTAATCCCAGCTACTTGGGACGCTGAGGCAGGAGAATCGCTTGAATTCAGGAGGCAGAGGTTGCAGTGAGCCCAGGTCGCGCCCCTGCCACTCCAGCCTGGGCGACAGAGTGAGACTCCATCTCAAAAAAAAAGAAAAGAAAAAGGTAGAGTGTCTTACTGCTACTTTATCTCTTGGGGATGATACTCATTTTAACAGTTATGTGCTAGGCTGAAAATCCTCACATTTAGATCTTTGGAGAAATAGTTTAATTGCAGGTGGGTTGAGTACATGTGCATTTTTTTTAACCTGTGGTGTTGAAAGGGAGTCATTTGTGATAACAGAACTATCTCAAGAATTTTATTGTGAAAAAGCAGACAGCAAAAAGTCATATCTCTTGGTCAATATGGGCAGCTTATTGAGAAGAGACCTAGGTTTTTATAGTATATTAGGAAGTTTAAGTGTCTTAAGAATACTAAAATACTGACAAAGTAGTGCAAAGTCACCTTGAATTTTAAGCAGCTGACATTTTCTAGGGTTGCATTTAAAGAAAGCTTACAAGCATTATCTAAACATTTTGCATCAATAATGGCCTCATTACAGTCCTCATGATTGACGGCTCAACGTAGGCAGAAAAATAGTATCATTCACGTTGTACTCTGGTATATTCATTCAGTTTTTTTTCTTAAACTTACATTATAGTTCTTTCTGATTCTAGTTATTTTATAAATATGATACAGCTATAGCAAGTTATGACCTAACTTGTTCACAGTCACTATTTATGTAAAGAAATGATTCATTCATTTATTCATTGTGAATTTTTTTAAAACTACTGCATGGTGCTGTGGGAATGGAAGTGAATAAGAGCTACCGGAAGGTAGTTATTTTCTTTATGGTCAGGCAGGGGAAAAAAGAAACTCTCTGAAATAATGAATACAAATAGAATGGGGTTCTAACGGTGTTCTAACAGTGAAGGAATTCAGAAGAGTGACGCTGTGTAGGAGTGATCAGGAAAGACTTTGAGGAGGAGGGATCACTTGAGTTGAGCTCTGCCGGCTAGATTGCATTTCTGTGGGAAGAGATGGATGAAGCATGAGGAAGGCCATGTGTGTGTCTAGGACATAACAAGCCAGTGCACGGTATGTAACTGACCAGGACATTCTGGCTGAAGCCTAGGTGCTGGTGGACATCTGAGTTTCTGGATTCGAGCAGACAGTAGAGACTGTGGGAATAAAACCACTGAGACATCGAGTCGGAAGATAAATTTGGAGGAGTCCTTGACATAAAAGTGATCTTTGAAATTGGGCCTTGGATTCTTGGGCCTGGCAAAAAGTTTGACACACAGGAGGGGGATGACTGAATTCAGGGATGACGTCAGCTGGTGTAGAATGTGTAGAGAGAAGGTAAGAGGCAGCGGAGAGTAGCTTGAACATTGATGTGGCACGGCCTTCGTCTGCCTTCTTTTCCTGATCTGGGGTGAAGGAGACTGGGTGGCTGGAGGAATTGGGTGATGTACACGTGGGCCATAAGGACTCTTCTGCAGAAGCTCAGGCACCTCGGAAACTCAGTGCTGAACTACAGCTCAATGAAATCGTGTCAAAACCTTTCTTCCTTTAAGACCTTTACAAAATTAGGAACTAGAGCTAATTTTAGCTAAATCTAAAGTGTGTGTGTATAAAAATGAATGCCATGTTTGAAATTCAGCGTATGCGGTATTTCTTTAAACAAGTGATCCTTCTGTTTTCCTCTAAACAGTTTTATTGAGATTTTCAGTGAAGCCCTGTACATATTAACAAGAATTCCAGCATTTCTTTGATCTTTTCTACTGCTGATTTCTTCATCTCATGTGATGTGCGTAAACCACAATGTGCCATCTACTTGACTCTGTAGCAATTGTTCATTTGTGGCAATTCATTTACTGTACTCTGATAAACCACGTTAATGTGGGTGTGTTTGGTAACCTCAGAGGATTCCCTGGAGGCTTTCTGTGGCCTCTTTAAAATGTGAGATGTGTGTGTTTGTGTGCACGTGTGTATACTGTATATACCTAGTTACTAGACACAGCTCTTTGAACAATTTTGCTTCCCATTTATACTTTATAGAAAATAAAGAGATATAGAAGTGGTCAATCTTGGCTCTGGGGAGAAAGTTAGTCTAAGATTTCATGATGTAAAGTGAAAGAGAAGGCTGGAAATGATGTTACGATGTTCTTAGTGAGCAGTCTCTTTTAATGTAATGAGAGAAAATTTGAGGATTAAGTGTTTTTTTTGTTTGTTTGTTTTGGTCCTGAGTTAGTTAGGATGGGCTCCCTGTAGATAGCCCAAAAGGGCTCAGAATAGAAGCAGTGACTTATTTAACTTTCACCAAAGACAAGAAGGTTAAGACAGGAACAAGAGGGTTGGAGCAAACAACTCCAGGGGCAGATCGTTCTGTCTGCAGTTGTTTAATGAGCATCTAATGTATGAGAGGCATTATGCCAACAAGGCCTTCTAGGGAATATGGAGATGATCAATAGTTCACATTTACTATTCTGCATATTAACTTATTGAATCCTCATTACAGTCCTTCGAGGTAGGCATCATTATTTTCTCCACTGCGCAGGTGAAGAAACTGTGGCACAGAGAGGGTGAATAATTTCCCCAAGGTTGCCCAGCTGTTAAGTGATAGAATCATGCTTGGATTCCAGTCTACACTCTCAGCCCTGTTCCTTAAGCCCTGTCCTTAAGAAGCTTACAGTCGAGTGCATAAGGCAAGGCATGGCTTGGAGTAATATTTAAAGAGTCATGACACAGGTACAACACAGTCTAGGAAGTCAGGATCAAGGAAGGGTCCTTCCTTGGAGCCTTCTCTTTTGATGCCTGCCTGTCTGTTCAGTCACATATGAGCTTTGTGATACAGGCTGTCCTATGCAGGCTTTGTGGTGTTGTCTTCCTTTCTTTCACTCTTACTTATATCTCCTTGAGATTCCTATGCACTTTCAATAATTATTCATTGAAGAAAATGATGACAGTGGCAATTTGCTTATCCATTTCAGGGGATTGGCTTAAGTTGGCTCCAAATGCTATTCAGCATCAAGAGTCTCAACGAGATGATGAACTTTTGACTCTTAAAAGAACTTCACTGGGTCATTGCTCAGCTTGCAAGACTTGGCAGATATGAACTGTTTATCTCTCCAGTGTGATAGGTGGTGGTGTGGCACCGAACGCAAGCTCTAAGAATAAAACGTTCAGCGAAAGGAGGTCACGCTTCAGTCAGGGTGGCCATAAGGAAGCTTAGAACTCCCATCCCCTCTGCTGCTGCCTCACCCCGTCTCATTTTCTCTCCTTCACTGGAACAGTGAATGAATCTGAGCTCATTCATGTCAAGATGATAGAGAAGAAAGATCACTTTTCTCTTAGCTGGCTTAGGGAAGGCCAGATTGTCTTTCTTACACTGAGTAAAAAATTGCTGAGGACTTTTGTGTTTTTTTTTTTTGGTCTTCAAAGGCAACATCTCTTGCTTTTACAGACCCACGGAAATTGAGAAGAGGATGCAAGATTTACTATTCGTGCCCTAGCCTGGCAGCTTCAGCCTACATCACAGCTGTAATCATATGTGATGCATTTTTATTTACAGATTAGTAGGCTCTGAATCTGACATATGACTAACCGGGAAGCTCCTCCCTGTAACAGTTGTATGTCATCTGCTTCAGAGAACTAATTGCTTGGCAATTCCCCTTTGGTAATTCCCTCTTTATTTTCTGATGAGTTACTTAACAGCGATGGGCTTGTTGAGCAGAGCGTGGAGTTTAATGTGTGCTCCAGAAACTCCACTGTAGGCCTGGGGATATGTTTTCGAGTTCTGTTTAGCTTTACTGAAGGAACACTGAAACCATTATATGGCCTGTTAATATTTCACTCAATACCAGATTAAACACCGAGCAGCATGCAGTTTTCCAAAAGAAATCAAAACCAGGCTTCTTTTTAAAACGTGTCCCTGTGCATTAGAAAATTATCAAAAAGGAATTTAATATTTATAGAATGTTTAATGCTCTTTTGAAAATAAGATTTAAAATGGAGTAGTCTTCCAGGACCCTGCAGAGTGAGTATGGTGTGCTGTTGGACTGGTAGTTTGGAGGCTCAGTTTCTGTTGCCTGCCCTGCAACAGGGTGACTTGTGCTACTCACTCTACCTTGCTGGGTCTCAGTTTTCCTGTCTCCAAAACACAAGGAGGGTGAAAGAAATGATCTCTCGGGCATATTCTATCTCTGACATCGTACAGTTCCATGAATAGATTTTATTGTAATTCTTGCTCCCGGCTCCCCCAAGACCTTTGCATCTGTCAAACATCATTTGCTGTTGTTTGACTTTGTTAGATTTTGTATTTAATTAGAATTTATATTTTAGCTATTATTATGTCATTATTTATAGAGTAAGTCATAAGTGGTGCCTAAAATCATTTATCACCCTATCTATATTAGTTTCATACCTGAATACTTCCTCTGCTCCTTTTTAGTGTTCTCGCTACCATGTCCCAAACAACATCCATTTCTGGAGGTGGAATGCAGTAGAACTGGAAAGAATCTTTCAGCTGATTGTGGGATTATTTTTTGCAAGAGGCGTGCAGAAGCTCTGATTTTCTAAGCAGTAGTATTAAGGGCCATATTCTGCTTTTAATTTGCAAGTAGAAATCCTTTTGATGTCATTTGTTTTTACCTGCAGGTGCAGGTTTCAGTCTCTAGGTAATTCCTTTTCTCTTCTGCATCAACTTTGCCAGTTAGTGTGTGCGGCATTGCCCCGTCTTTTTGGTTAATTCATAAGCAGTTCATACAAATGCCTCTGGATTCATTGCAATTATTAATAGTTTCTTTAGGCAGCTAGTGCAAATAGAAAAGGTGACATTTGAGAGGGTTTGTTGTTTTAATTTATTTGTTTCGTAGACAGAGAGGAAGGGTGAAAATGAGGACTTTGAAATCAGGGAGATTGAGGCTTGAATCCTTCTGGCTCTGGCTCCTGGCTTTGTGGTCCAGGTCACAGTTCTTAAATCTGTGATCCTCAATTTCCTCATCTGTTAAATGGGGATGATAATACCACCTAACTCACAGAATCACTGGAAAGATGTAATGTGCACTCACTCTCTAGATATTGCTTATGGTAGTATCTCAATAACTGATAAAAAACAAAGACACACACACACACACACAGACACACACACACAAGGCATAGCATTTAAGACCTCAATAAAAAAAGCAAGAACAAAGGAAAGTGCTGCATTTGAGGTATAGTCAGGGTAGGAGGAGCTTCTCAGAGCAGCCAGTCTTAGTAGGCAGAGCTTGAATCTCAAAAGGACCTTTGAAATTTAGGAAGGACTAGGCACCCTCCGCTAACCTGGCAGTGGTGTTTTCTGCAGGTAGTTCTGCTCCACAGAAAAGGGTGTTCACTACACATGACTGGTGAAAATACTACGTTTTAAAACATGTGTTGCCCAAACCTTACAATAATAAAGGAAAGCCAATAAAAGCAAAAGTTCCCTTTGATTCCACCATTCCAGTCCATAAATCAAGTTCATTTTTATGTGTTGTTTTTCAGTTCTTGACAACGTAACATATATCTTTTTTTCAGTTTTGCGTTTCCCATTTAGCGTAAATATTCTTAGTAACTTCAGCTATACAGTTCTCATTTGCAAGGATCACATAACATTCTATCAGGTTGTTTTATCTTGATTTTTAAGTTTCCTATCATTTTTGTACATTCGAGTTGTTTCTAATTGTTTACTGTTGTAACGCCGCAGTGAATATCTTTGCACACAGTATTTACCGAGGATACACTCTCATCAGAAGGCTCATTACTAAGTTAGAGGAGCTTGCTCTGAATTGCTTTCTAAAAGGCTGTGCCAATGTACATTGTTACTAATGATATAAGAATGTCTCTACCTTCAATCTTAATAATTGTGGGACTTTTTTTTTTTTTTTTTGGCTAATTTAATAGGCTCTTTGGTTTTAAAGTTTTTGTTCCTTTGATCCCTCTCAGAGATGGAACATTTCCATCTGTGTTTGTTTACTAATTGTTCTTTTTACAATTAGCAAATGAAAGTCTTGATGTTTTCTAATCTATGTACATGAGCTCTTTATGTGTTCTAGATATTACTCCATTTAAAAAGTCATATTTGCTAGAGCTACTTCCCTAGTCTAGTTTCCTTTCATTTCAATGATAATGTTTTTTGTTGTACAACGGTTCATGTTTTTATATGATCAGCCTCTCTTTTCTTCTACTTGTACCCAGGGCCAACCTGGAAGGAAGAAATGAGATTATTGCAGCTCAAATTCTGTACCAGGCTGGCGAGTGGTCCACTGGATGGCTTTGTTGGGAATAGCTCTTTCTTTCTTCTGCTCACTTTTCCCCTTGGGAACTGTTTTCTGTCGAAGTCCCAGTCTTTCTATCTCCAAGGGCCCCTTTCCCCTTCTCCCACCTGCCCCTCATTCCTTGATGCTCACCCACCCTGTGCCGATTTCCTGGCTGTGGCATCCTCTCTGCCCAGTTCTCTACCCTCCATTGCTGACCTGTGTGTTTCTCAGGGAGCCCTGCCCTGGAAGCAGTGGGTAGAAACATGTCTGGCAGCCTCCCTCACTAGGGCCTAGAGAGATCAGTCAGGAATTTCAGGCCTGGCCAAAGTCTAACCATTATCCAAGTCTCCGGGGTCGGGGTCTTCACATCCTCTGTCATACATCCCTGCTACCTAGCAGGCTGCCCTGCTAAGGGATGGGCTCCTTTGCGTTGGTTTTTATCCACGTAGGAACCAGAGAGGCACGATGCTACCCTGGTTCCTTTCCTGTTGTAGCTCTTCTCCGGAGATAGCTCTTCCAGTGGAAGGTTGGGAACAACTTCTTAGGCATTGAATTTTGAGGAATGCTGGTCTCAAAGTCTGAGTTTAGACGAGTGGCTCTGCTGAGCTGGGTGGTTTGGCATATGATGTACCTCCTAAACGGCCTGTCTAAATGTATTGTTGTTCTGGTCCAACACGTTTTTCCTCTTTGAAGCCAAAATGAACATTTGTTAGTATTTGAAATCTGCTGACATCTGTGTTTTTCTTAACCCCTTCCCTGGGTTCTCGTGGTCCTCAGGATAAAGTCTAGAATCCTTAATGTGGATCAGTAGGTTTTGAGGACCTTCCTTGTATCTCCAGCCTTATCACTCACATGTTGCCCTGTATTCGCCCCACATCGGTCCTATCACACTTCCTCTTTCAAGCGCTGTACTCTGTTTTGTGTTCCAGCCTTTAGACATGTTGTTCCCCCTCCTTAGAACCCAGCTCCTCTCCCCCCACTGTCTGGCTACCTTTCCCTCATTCTTGAAATCTCAACTTAGTCTCTTCCTCACGAAGTCCTTGGACTAGGGACTAGGTTATTTGCTATCTTTTCTGGGCTCCCATAACATCCCACTCTCCCCCCTGTATAACACTTCACAATCCTTCTCCAAGCCCAGCAATAGGAGGACTGCCTTTCCTCAGTATGTGGCATCTAGTGAATGGGCAGTACATACAGGCATTCCCCCTGTGATGTTTATGTTGCAAATTGGATGTGATTCCATCTATTAATATGGACTGTGATGTATATAATTGTGGTCAGGAACGAGCATGGGGTCCTGTGAATCACAGCGGTGGAAAAAGCTATGGCACCTGTTTGTTCCAGTGGCTTTGTGCTTTGTCTATCACACAGTGGGTGATAAAGGTGACGAAAATGTGTAAGAAGCCTGTGCTAAGGAGAAAGAAAGGCCCAAGGATGAATTTTCTGGAATGAAAGCTGTACGTAATAGAGTGCTGAATTCGTTCAGTCATATTTCAGTTTTATAGTACTGCACTTATAACCACACAAAACACTATTATTATTGAAATTCAATACAGGAAAATGCCTTTGTTTTGAATGTCTAAGACTGTCTTCCTTCCTCCTCATTGAAAAAATTCCCATTGAATTTCGATTATATGAAGATTTCTAGAAACGCAGCTATTGTGTTGAATGAATGAATGAATTTGAGGTTCACGTTCTTAACATCTGTTTTCTGACTTTGATCAGTTTCCTTTAAGTGCTCTCATGGTCATACTCTGCAACTCAGGTGAAAGTTTCTAGTGAGATAGTTATCCCAAGGAGAGACTTTGATCTGGAAGAAAGTAGCTCTGAAGTTCTAAGTGAGGTTTGTTGGTTGGATTTAGGTAAGGTACCACGTGGAAAGGAGAACTGCTTAAAGGGGTAGGGTGACCGTGAAACCCTCTTCTGCAAACCCTTCTCATCAAGTATGAAACCAGTGGGGTAAGAGGTCCATCTAATCTTATCTGTGCCCTTTTGAGTTGGCCTCTGGGTTGTAAATGACTTCATCTCGAAGTTGCACTGTTGGTGGTAGGGGAGGACACCTTCTCCAGGTAGAGGGAGTGCATTTGTGGTCGATGGTGTGAGCAGCCATATGTTGGACCATATGTCAGAACCTGTTAAGAGGTATGAAAATGCCTCCCATTAGAAACTGAAGCCCTGGGTCCTTTGACGGCTGCAGCACCCCCAGAGGAGAGTACCCTATGGCCCTTACAACCTTGCTGTGCCCTGACAGGTTCCAAGTGGAGGCAGAAAGGACTCTGGATGAATTTTGTTTTGATTATTCTTCCCCTTTTCCAGGCTCTGTGTCCAGTTCACCTCTGGAGCTGCCTGGGTCACTGCAACCCAGACTAGAGAGAAGTATGACCCCAAGTTGTGGCTTTTATTGGGAGACAGCCTTCGTCTAAGGAACTGGGAAAGAATGTGTTCCCCAGCTGCTGCCTTTCTGGTGTCTGATCTGATACTTTTCAAAAGATAGCAGTTTTGTTTGGTTTGATTTGGATTTTTTTTTTCTTTTGTAAATGATCATAGACCCATAAGACAAGTTTATGATTGTATTGACAGAATACAAAAGAATGACATGGTTATTTATTTAAAAATCTCTTTCCATACGACTTTGCTTTCTATTGAGTTTGAAGGAAATATGGTGATAGCATCTAAGCCCAAATTTCAGTGTTTTATTTTGACTTTCCTGTTCTGTTTAAGCTTCTGTAACCCCTTGTACCTTTCTCTGCTCTTCAGAAGGAACAGGTTGTATTTTTTTTCCATCTCAACATCATCCAGATGAACCGTGCTATTTTAACAGTCTGTGTAAACAGATATAAAAGGAGGAAGACTACTTTCTTTAATTTTCCTCCCAGCGAGTTGCAAAGCTGTTTCAGTCATCCTAGTGATTAGGAGAGTAATAAACAACATTAAAATGAAGAAACGTCTTTCTGAGAAGGACCTTGAAATGTGGGTCTTACCAGTAGTATATGAGCCTTCCTCAGACTAAACTGCATAACACAATTCATATCATCTTTAAGTCCTGGAGGGAGGGCTTTTTAATATATGGAAATGACCAAACACTATTGTTGGCTGTCCTGCTGTACAGAGAACATTTGGTAACCTGAAATCACAAAGTTTCTGTCTCTGAATGGTGCACTTAATTTAACTTTTTGCCCCGAAGTCTCAAGAAATGAGACTTTCTTTAGAAAAATGTTTTTAAAACTTTCTCATTTTAAATGTCCAGGGTCTTCGAAGAGTATACTGGGAGGAAAGTCCTATGTTTCCTGTTTCTCTTGTAGGACTAGTTGAAACTACCCTTTCTCTTGATGGTATTCTGCAGTCTGAGCCTCTGATTTAGTAACTACAGCCTTTAAAACCACAGTTATCCAGACCATGTGCAGTGGTTAATGTGTCATGAGTCTGCCTCAGCTGATAATAGCACATCACAGAATTCAGAGTGCCTTAGATAAATTGTTTCAGTGGATAGTCATAATGACTCCTTGAGTAGAAAAGTATCCTCATTTTCTAGGGGAGAAAACAGAACCTACGAGGTTGACTGATTAATTGGATTCCAGTGGTTAGAAATACACGTAGCCGGCCGGGCGCGGTGGCTCAAGCCTGTAATCCCAGCACTTTGGGAGGCCGAGACGGGCGGATCACGAGGTCAGGAGATCGAGACCATCCTGGCTAACACGGTGAAACCCTGTCTCTACTAAAAAATACAAAAAACTAGCCGGGCGACGAGGCAGGCCGCCTGTAGTCCCAGCTACTCGGGAGGCTGAGACAGGAGAATGGCGTGAACCCGGGAGGCGGAGCTTGCAGTGAGCTGAGAGCCGGCCACTGCACTCCAGCCTGGCCGGCAGAGCAAGACTCCGTCTCAAAAAAAAAAAAAAAAAAAAAGAAATACACGTAGCCTGTGCTGTAACCCTGATTTTCTGACTTGTAGTTCAGCTTTCTTCTCCGTCTCCTTGTACAGCCATGATACTCCAGAAATTATTTGCGTTTCCCCAGTTGTAGGATGAAAAGACATGTCTTTGCTTCATTAAGTTAGCCCACTAGAACAATGTTGAGATGGAGCTGGCATGGTGAAGAAATGCAGGAGTCCAGTCCCTTGGATATGTGCAATTCCTAGTTATTCCTTGAAACAGTGCTTTGTTATAAATTTAGATGTTGAGACTGGGCCGGGTGGCTCATGCCTCTAATCCCAGTGCTTTGGGAGGCCAAGGCGGTGGAATTGCCTGAGGCTAGGAGTTCAAGACCAGCCTGGGCCACAGAGTGAGACCCTGTCTCTAAAAACAAACAAACAAACAAATAAAATTTTATGTTAGATGTTTTATAGTGCCTGAGTCTAAACTTGATGGATAAACAGAGAATGGTTTTCATTTTGCAGCCACTGCTCCTTTAAAGTTGAGCTTTTTGAGCTATATTTCCTTTAATGCACCCGTGTCAGCAAGGTTAAGAACATCAGGAAATCAAATTGATCTCGTATATGGAATCTTGAAATTTGATGTCATCTGCTCTGAGAAGTCCTTGTGGATGGGAAGATTGTACAATCAGATCATTTCTCTGTGTAGATATTTGCTGTCTTTCTACTAGATGTTACAGAAGAGGTTAGAAGAAGCTCTTCCAGCTACCTGTGAATCAGCTTTATTCTGCTAGGCAAGAAGCAGGTCGTGCTGGACATTTGTATCTGCAAAAACCATGAGTTACTTCCCCAATAATTAAGTATCTACTGTTACAACATCCAGTGGCTAATCTTTTAGTAAAATACACTGTCCATCTCTTGGTGCCAGAAGCAATAACTATTATGAAGCCTTTTCTTTCTTTGCAGAAGTGGTTTGGTGGTGACCATATTGTTAGTTGTAGAAACACTTAGAATCTGATTCACATTTAGACTTGACAGAAGCCAGATTTTATATCTGGAAACCTCATTGGTGGTACTGCAAACAAGACAAAGGCCATCTATCTCTCTCTTAGGTGCCCTCCTCAATCTCTTTACAGCATTTCCCCCAGGAGTCAAGGAGATAGCCTGGCGGGGACTTTTGCTTGTTGATGGAGTAGCTAAGAATGTTTCTCTCTAACAGGTCACAGAACAGAAAGTGCTGGTGGACATCTCTTCTTGCCCTAAGATCTTCGTTGGAAGTCCCCGGGACTTGGTGTCTTTGCCGTTCAAAGTGTTTATGAACTCGCCAGGAGGCATAATGTGTCACCATTTTATTCTGGGCCACCCTAAAGGATGACACCCAGCTTCAGAGACCTCCTCTTGGACGACATCCCTGAGAACCAATGTTTTAGCTGTCCCATAGTCTGACGTCGGTTTCCGACTGCTTTTGAGCTGGTGCAGGCTTAGTCATTAATGGCCAGGATGATGTTAAATGTTCTGCCTGATTGGCTTGCAGCTACACACCTTTTGTCATTTGTAGAGCAGCAACTCCCTCTTGAGCTCTTGGGGAGTCTTTACACAAATACACTAGAAAAAAGGCACCCATCCATTTTTTTCCATCTTGGCATTAGCTCACAGGCATAGTCCTGGGATGACCTGGAGTAGAGGCAGTGGAGGATAAATTCATCTTGCACAGACTTGTTTGTGCTAGTTCTAGCCTGTCTCTCGCCACAGATCTAGCTTTTAAATACTCAAGTGATTGGTTTTGTGTAGGAATGTGTGGATTGTTGGATTGGAAGAATTTTCTCCCTGGATTTCGAGTGTTTACATAAGCAGATATAAAAAAATTTGATCACTGATTTAAATAGCAGGGCTTATTTTAAAAAGTTATGGGTGTTTCAAGGTGGCACAGAATTAAAATGTCAGTTTTTTTTTTTATACAAGTCATAACACAACCAAAAGGTATATATTAATGTTTTGTCAGGAAAGGGTCAAAATGGAAAATTTGCAACAAAGACAAACTAGAATAGAACAAGTGCAAACAGAAGCTGACAAATATATGCCCCTCGTTGGGAGTTCAGCCCATGGAATGTTATGTAGGACAAAAGGAATGGAAGAGATATTTCAGTAACATTTTGTTCTCTGTCAAAAACCTTCTGAAATATAAATCTGCTGTGTATTGGAGAATGGATACAGCAATTGATTCAAGTTGAATAGCTTTCATTTAACTAGAATATCCCACAGAAAGCAGTTCTTGTTCTGACAACCATATTTTTGCTTTCTTTCACTTAAAGAAAATAGAATTCATGTTTACATATCTTATAGGGTTGTTTTATGGACAAAGACAGGTCAAACCCCATCACAGTGGCTAGTGTTACAACAAATAGAAACATTTCTAAATGAAATAAAATAACGTTTCTAAGCCAGGGCCAGTGCCTGCAGTAATAATACTAGGTTGGTATTATGAAGCCATTTGCAACTATAAATAATTCAGTCATAGATGTGCTTTTTTTAAAATCCTGGTTTTTTAAAATTCTAGTCTTTTGCCAGTACACACACCCATACAAGTACTTCACCTATTTGCATAATAGAGGAGGCATATGAATATGTATATAATAAAGTCACTTTATTTTGGACTTTGTGAAACAGATTACCTTTTTTCTTCTCCTCATGATGGCTCCCTGAGTTGCTTCCAATTGTTGAAATTCCATAATTACCCACAGATATGGATGTGCTCTTCTAAGGGTCTTGCCATGTCAACCAACCCAGCTGAAAGCTAATAGCCAGTGTTAGCAGTTGAAGGAACTGAGCTTTAGAATTGAGAGACCCCAGCAAAGGAAGTTCTGTTTTTATTCTCCATTTCTACACTCCTCAAGGAGAAATTAGGTGTTTATTATTTTGTTTCGTTTTTTAAATTCCCAGATCATTCTGGCATTGGTCCTGGATCCGCAGCAAATGTAATTTTTAGCAACATCTATTACTCCTGAAATATTTGGCTGTTCGTGGCCCGTATGATTCAGTAGACTCTGAGGTTTTCCAAGTACATTAAGGACTTAAATACAGAATGTCTTAAAATTTTAGGGTTATTGATCAAGAGAAAGCTTCCCTAGGAATAAAGTTCTGTTAGGTTTTAGCCCTATTCTGCTTTCAAAATTCTTAACTGGATGCCTTCTATTTTGCTTTCTTTCTGTGTTTATACTAATTTACTACTTCGGTTTATTGTTTTCTTACTTAGAAACTACTTTTTTTGTTGTTTTGTAAATGCATAGCCCTTAAAAATATAAAACAGTTCCAAACAGTTACAACCTGTTCATTCTTTATACCTTGACCATCTTTTCTGTCTTATTGCTGAACCGTCGCTTCTCTTTCTACTTCTCTTCTGGGATTTCATCTTGCTCAGCTAAAATTCTGGTGTGTGATTCTGAATATTACGGCTTGAGTTTCCTGACCAGTGTCTTGCATCTGAGTCCATTTCCTGTGCTTAAGGCTGCTGGCATTCCATTCACTGCTCCTGGTCAAAACTGAAACTTCTCCTGCTAATGAGATTAGGCCTTACAACACTATTAATTTCTTCATCTCTATTTCTTGCTCCATTGCTATTTCTCGGAGATGAAAATCTATTTGTCATTAAGAGATTCATTTTGGCGTCACTTACTAAAGTTCCCTTGGATTTTTCTGTTCTGCATACACCCTACAGCTTCAAACTGCAACAGTCATCAACTAGTCTTTGACAAATTAGTTGTCTCTACACATGGTTTACAATATTACACTAGCTGTTTAAAAATAATTAAGCTTCTCTCTGTGTTCTTTGCTTTGGGTCAGGAACTTTACTTCCTTTGCCGTGCAACACAGAAGTTAATCACAAATGGGTCCTGTGAACCAAATAATTAAAAATAGAGCAAAGTTTCTGAACCAGGCGGTTGGCAGAAACGTCTGTACTTCCATCTGTGCATGGTTAGGAAAATATTTCATGATATTTAAATAGCATCAGCTTTGCTCTCTTTTGTGTGAGAGTGTGTCTGTGTGTCTATGCGTAATTCATTGCTTTGAAGGTTTGTTTGACTGTTAGATAATCGTATAAAAAAAGTTACTGGCAAGGAAACAGGAAAGCATATCCAGGTGTTTTGTGCATACATTCTTTATTTACCAGTCTCTGTGAAGGAGCAATGATCTTGCTTTTGCTTTTCTCTCTAACTGAAAGTTTCTGCTTTGTTATGTGCTGCAGAAAACTAAATAACATTGCATTTTGACTTAGAAATCTTTATGTCTCTTGATTTTCCACTTATAAATAATCTTTGCTAATGGGGTGGGGAGCTGTTCTTACGTATCCAAAATGCTAGTGAATCTATGTTGGTTTGGAGTGTGGCAAATTAGGAATTTCTGCTCTCTGGAAAGGGGATTTATGTCTAGAATATGCATCAAATTCACAAACACTTTGTGATATACGTGCAGACACATGAGTGACTGGTTTTGACAGGAATTTAATCCTTCAATTGGATTTCCCTTTGTTCCTGTGAGTAATCAGTATCTCATAAAATATATTCAGTTTTGGCTAATTGTACAGCTATGATATAACTTTAAGTTTCTAAGATGTAAATTACTATGTGATATAAAGATAATTCCCCTCTAGTATTTTTCTTTTGTAACAGCCTCTTTTTACTCCTGAAAAGCTCTCTATTTTAAGGTTGATTTAATTGTGCTAGGAGAACTGTTGCGTTAGATAACAACTAATGCCCAATAAATACACTGAAGGGAGATTAGGAACTATTAAAGAAAAAAACACAAAAGAAAATGTCGTAATGTCATTGCTTCCGGAACATATATATTCCCAAAGTGTCAGTTTCTTATGTTCTAAAATCTTACCAGGGAGCATATTCTTTTTTTTTTTTTTTTTTTTTTTTTGAGGCGGGGAGTCTCGCTCTGTCGCCGGGACTGGAGTGCAGTGGCCGAATCTCAGCTCACTGCAAGCTCCGCCTCCCGGGTTTACGCCATTCTCCTGCCTCAGCCTCCCGAGGGAAGCTGGGACTACAGGCGCCCGCCACCTCGCCCGGCTAGTTTTTGTATTTTTTTTTAGTAGAGACGGGGTTTCACCGTGTTAGCCAGGATGGTCTCGATCTCATGACCTCGTGATCCGCCCGTCTCGGCCTCCCAAAATGCTGGGATTACAGGCTTGAGCCACCGCGCCCGGCCCATATTCTTAATACTTTGATAATAGAATTAAACACTGAAATGTAGATTGAACATGCTCACATTAACTGAAATTAAGGAAAGAGGAATACATTTCATTATTAATGTATCAGTGAATTCTGGAGTTTAGCTATGAACTGGAGTCAACTCTAATCAGTAACAGTTTGATTATTTAGGCAGTTTGTCATTCATGAAATTTCAATCAGAAGGGTCTTTAAACATCTTTTTGTCTAATCTCATTTTGCATTCAATTTAATTCTATTTTTTCTCAGCCTACTCTGTGCAGAGTCCTATGCTAGCAGGGAAAAATAATGCTGAATAAGTTGTGGCCCATGGTTTCAAACAAATTAATTTTTGATTACTCTTTGATGTTTTTTTCTGTATTATTTGAGGGACAGCTTTTTGTTTGTTTGTTTTTTGAGATGGAGTCTTGCACTGTTGCCTGGGCTGGAGTGCAGCGGCACGATCTCAGCTCACTGCAACCTTTTAAAAAGAGCTAAGTGGATCTTCCTAATGATTGTTCTTCGTCAATGTAAGATATTAGGACTTAATGTATTTTGTGAACTCTGAGTACATCTACAGGAGTGGCAGATATCTTCATACTTTAAATTACTGCTGGAGTTTGTCTGTGCCCCAAGACGGAATTTTGGTCTTCTCTTATATATATCAGTTAAATCACTAATATTAATGAGACTTCCCTGAAAGGGTGCCTGGATATTCAGATTCTTCATACTTTTCTTATAAACCATTAGATTTGTTTCCCCTATTCATTTGGGCATCTTCTAGTGACATATGGAGTGCCTCTTAAAAAAGAGGAACTTGATTGCTGATACTTTTATTCAATAAATCATTGTTAATACATATTTATTTGTGATCAAAAACATAAGGAGGGAGTGTACACACTCAAAAAAGGTCACAATGCAGGGAGTCTGTTCTTTTAACAATAATAATGGCTGGCTGGCATACTGAGGATTTAGGATGTGTCAGTCACGGTACTAATCACTTAATCCTCACAGTCAACCTACATAGGTCATTATTATCTCCACCTTACAGATAAGGTAACCAGGTTCTTAGCTTGCCCAAGGTCACAGAGCTAGTAAGTGCTGGGACTGGGATCCAGTGCATGCCATTTTAACCTTGGACCCTTTGCTTTTAACTAATGATACTCTATTGCCTACCACCTGTGTCATCATAGAACTTGCACAGTTGTGTTCAAAAATCATTTTTACTAAATATAAAATAAAATATGGTAAAATAAAAATACAAATGTATATTCACAAAATAAATGTAAATTATAAAAAATGAGGGTTCAGTGAACGCTCCTTTAACTGTCGCCCCATATTTTAAAATTACCATCAATTTGATATCCCCTATGTGGACCTCCCCAATCTTGTCACATTCTTCCCACCTCAGAAGGAACCACTGTAGAAACATGATGTTTTAAAATATTTTTAAGACTGGGTACGGTGGCTTATGCCTGTCATCCCAGCACTTTGGGAGGCTGAGGTGAGTGGATCACTTGAAGGCTGTAGTTCGAGACCAGCCTGACCAACATGGTAAAATCCTGTCTTTACTAAAATACAAAAATTAGCCTGGCATAGTGGCACACGCCTGTGGTCCCAGCTACTCAGGAGGCTGAGGCAGGAGAATTGATTGAACCTGGGAGGTCGAGGCTGCGGTGAGCTGAGATTGTACCACTACACTCCAGCCTGAGCGACAGAGCGAGACTCCATCTCAAAAAAGTATGCATATATTTTTCACAAAAGTACACAAAAATGCATGCTAGCCAGATCACTGTTTTATTTTCTCTCCTTTCTTCTTTTTTCCCTACTTTTTCATCTCTATCCTTCTTCCTTCTTTTCTCGCACCATCATGGAGCACAAAGAAGAAGTGGGTCACAACAAACCTTTAAAAGGTTAAGGAGAGTGTTCCTTGCTGGGATGCCCAGGCCTGTGTCATGACTAGTGTTGGGAATTCTTGGTGAGATGACAATGTTTTTGCCTCATTCAAATGAGGCATGCCCTTCCAAATAAAGCGTGCTACGTTTTGTAGCAAACAGAACACCTGAGGAGGATGGTTTCATATGACTGTGCCAATAGATCTTTCACAAGCTTGTCAGGTTATAATTCACAAATCTTAACTCTATAGTCTATAGACATTTTTTGTTTGTTTGTTTGTTTGGTTGGTTGGTTTGTTTGTTTTTTTTTTTTTTAATAGGGTTTCACTCTGTCGGTTGCCTAGGCTGGAGTGTACTGGTGCGAGCTCCGCCTCTTGGGTTCAAGAGATTCTCCTGCCTCAGCCTCTGGAGTAGCTGGGGTTTTACCATGTTGGCCAGGCTGGTTTTGAACTCCTGACCACAAGCAATCCACCCACTTTGGCCTCCCAAAGTGCTGAGATTACAGGCATGAGCCACTGGACCCAGCCAGTGGTTCTTTTTCGTTTGAGACAAGAGTTTTGCTCTTGTTGCCCAGGCTGAAGTGCAATGGCGTGATCTTGGCTCACTGCAACCTCTGGCTCCCAGGTTCAAGTGATTCTCCTGCCTCAGCCTCCCAAGTAGCTGGGATTACAGGCATATGCCACCACACCCAGCTAATTTTGTATTTTTAGTAGAGATGGGGTTTCTCCATGTTGGTCAGGCTGGTCTTGAACTCCCGACCTCGGCCTCCCAAAGTGCTGGGATTACAAGTGTGAGTCACCGTATCTGGCCTGGTTCTTTTTTTTTTCAAGAGGTCAGTTCTCACTCTGTTGTCCAAACTGGAGTGCAGTGGCATGATCACGGCTTACTGCATCCTTGAACCCTTGGGCTCCAGTGATCCTCCCACCTCAGCCTCCGGATTAGCTGGGACTACCGCTGTGCACCACCACGCCTAACTAATTTTTGAAATTTTTTTGTAGAGACAGGGACTTGCTATGTTGCCAAAGCTTGTCTCAAACTCTTGGCCTCAAGCCATCCTCCCACCTCGGCCTCCCAGAGTGTTGGGATTACAGACATGAGCCGCTGTGCCTGGCTGACATGTGGTCCTTAATAGTGTGGCTCTTAAAATAGCAAACATTTTTGGGAACCAATGTGAGGGCACTTCATAACACAATCAAAAACCATTAAGTGGAACATGTTAAGATAATGTAACCTTGTTGTCCCTTAATGCTTTAATGCAGCCTTTCAGCAAGTAGTAATAACTGGTACAGTGGGTGTGAAACTCAGAATGGGTGCTGTTGTGGCAGGAATAAGAGAATTCTTTCATCAGTTGGAAAATATATTTGAATAACTCACTACATTTAAAAAATAGGTAAACAGGCTTTTGGTTTTGGTTGCAAATTGCACTCATCCATAGAAGTTTTTCAAGGGCCATACAATTCTGTAGGAGGAGATGGCAATTTAATGCAGTCTTAGCTGCTTAGGATTTAGAACTATGTTACTTTTAATTTACTCCACGAAATTACAAAAACATGTAATGAAGTTAAAAAGATTTCAAAAGAACCACGTCTAGCCACACATAAAAGTGCTTAATAAGGGCATATGTGTATATTAGTCATTTGCACATATTTACATATGTATGTGTTGGTTGCTTAATATTTTTCTAGTGCTGCATGCATTTGTATGTGTAAATACAGTGTGCACCCTTTATAAAACTAGTGTTGGGGGACCCTTTTATCAGCTATTATGATTTGGAGCTTTATCAAATAGAGTGATTTTTTTGTGTGTGCGAGATGGAGTCTCGCTCTGTCGCCCAGACTCAAGTGCAGCGGCGCTGTCTTGGCTCACTGCAACTTCTGCCTCCCGGGTTCAAACAATTCTCCTGCCTCAGCTTCCAAATTAGCTGGGATTACAGGCACCCATCACCATGCCTGGTTAATTTTTATATTTTTTAGTGTAGACGGGGTTTCACCATGTTGGCTAGGCTGGTCTCAAACTCCTGACCTCAAGTGATCCACCCGCCTTGGCCTCCTAAAGTGCTGGGATTACAGGTGTGAGCCACTGCACCCAGCCGGAGTGATATTTTCCAGTGGTCATGATTCTGGCCTGTAACACCAAGCAGTGTAACAATGAGATTGAAGTGTGACTATGTGAGTCCGCCTGTTTTTATGTTCTATCTCTTGTCTTTTTGCTTGGAGAAAAATTATATTGAAAGACTACAGTGTGCCTATTAGGCTGCAAATATGAAAAAAGAGCTACATATGACACTTTGTTGCAGTTAGTCCATTGTCTCAAAAACATGCCGTAAAAATATGATTACTAGAAAAGTCTTGGCAAATGTAGCATGAGTGTTGCCGGTTTAAAAGCCGCATTTGAGTACTCTGAAGTACTTTTCTGTGACAGCTATTACTATAAGAATTGGCACCAGCTAAGAAAATCTACAGTTTAATACTTTAGAGCAAATAATTGCTTAGGGTGCTTTAAATAGCACAGGAAATGTGTAGAGTGTTTACTTGACATTTGCTATATTGAACACTAATACTGAAACAGATTCTTTGACCACAGAGAATGCCAGTGTAGGAGGGGTGGGGGTAGGTGGGAGAAAGAGGCGGAGAAGAAAACAGCAATACAATTAGATAAAAATTAAATGACAAATGTGCTTTTCATGATACAGAGATATCACCGGGAAAAATGCCCATTTGTTTGATCAAGTAGTCTTCTAGTGTGGTAGCAGAAAGCAAAGGACAGACAGCTCCCTGGGATTAGGTTCCTCATGCTAAAGGCTGTGTTCACCAGATGGTCAAAGCCTTGTAGCCCTTGGCCACTCTGTTTTATTTTTCAAGCTCCTGAAAGCAAGAGGAATGACCTCCCTTTTTATAAAAAAAAAAGAAAAGAAAAGGAAAGAAAAAAGAAAAAAAGCCTCTCTCGTTATCTGTTTAATCTGCACATGCTTGTGATTTTTTTTTTTATGACTGCTCTGATGCCCTCATTTCTCATTGCAGCTCAGTGCTTGTGATGTTTTTTCCCCTGTATGCATCTTGCGCTCCCAGAATCTTCTTTTCATTTTTCCCTGGCTCTGTTAATACGGGTCTTGTCTTAGAATGGGGTCTAGTGCAGTTTAGTGTAGCTCTTAAATGCAGAGCATTTCTTTTTGCACAAACTGTTTATCATGGATTGTGTTTCAGTTGCACTTAAAGGGAAAAATAGAGTATATTTTAGGCTACTAAACCTCCTTCCATTTGTAGGCATTTGAGCCAGTTATACAGTGTCTTTCAGGGAGTTTTAAATGAATGTGTTAATAACCAATGGCACCTGTGAATGGTCCAGGAGTGTGAAATTGTGCAACGTTAATGACATTTGTTCAAGCTTCTTCCTTCTATCTTGTCAACATGAGCTACTTTTAAATACACAAAGGAATTTGAAAACACCAATCAAAAGTCAAAATATCACCCTGCAGCATGGCCCGGCACCCAGAACACTCAGCAAGAGAAAGGGGCTGTATTTATGGCTTTTCCACTGACTTGAAATTTGACCTTGAATAAATCATGTTTAACTTCTTTATGCTTCAATTAGCTTTTGAAAGATATGTGTGGTTGTGTTTAGCCAGTGGAAAGGCAATAACTGAAGTTCACAACAAAAGGAGAACTTGAAGGGAAATTTTGTTAGGAAAGAACAGTGGGCAAGAATACAATCTTCAGGCAGGGTGCTGTTCCTAAAAACTCTTAGTACGCGTGGTTCCTAAGGAAGGTAGGACATTTTCTTGTAATATTCTTTTCTATATTTTGTAGAATTAAAAAATATGTTATTATACATATTTTATATTATATATGTATAAAGATATATTTTATATCTATACCGTTTTACCCTTTAACTCCAGAAAGCTTTGCATTCATACATCTTTTTCTATAACATACCTATAAAGGGATTTTTAGTGATAATCTTGAATTTAAATTGTAATCAAGCAGTAACAAACTTCATTTAATATACATTTAATTTTATAAAGGAAATTCCAAGTTATTGTTCATTTTAATTTATTAATTTATTTATTTTGAGATGGAGCCTCACTCACTCTGTCATCCAGGCTGGAGTGCAATGGCACGATCTCAGCTCACTGTAATGTCCACCTCCTGGGTTCAGGTGATTCTCCTGCCCCAGCCTCCTGAGTAGCTGGGACTACAGGCATGCACCACCATGCCCGGCTAAGTTTTGTATTTTTAGTAGAGATTGGTTTCACCATATTGGTCAGGCTGGTCTCGAACTCCTGACCTCAAGTGATCCGCCTGCCTTGGCCTCCCAAATTGCTGGGATTATAGGCGTGCGCCATCGTGCTTGGCTAATTTTTAAAGTTTCTTCTTTTTAATCTGTTGCCACCTCTGAGATGAGAGATTTTTCATTAATTTGGGGAAAAATCAACATTTATTGAGCACCTACTGTATGCCAAACAGACTGCTAAGCACTTGGTCCTTGAGTGCCCTATGTGATTGATGTTCAGAGGGCCATTTTCTACGTGTCAGGAATCAGGTGGGAGGGCCAGAATCCGCAGAACAAAATTAAATAGAACCATTGCAATAGATAATTTAAAAGAGGGACCTTTTAGTTCGAGGCATCCAAAGCATCACAGTGTGGGCTGTGAGATCTCAGTAAACCAGTTGCTGGTAGGTTCCCCCAACTCGGAGACCTCTATGAGGGTTAGATGGCTGGATTGCAACATGGTGCTCAACCACATCTCCCTGGTTAAGCCATTTCAGTTATTGCCTCATTTAAGTTGCATTACTGTAAAAAGGACATGGGTATGACAAGCTGCAATGCCTAAAATTCGAACGAAAGGATACAGGCTTTGAATGTTTTTCAGAGCTTGACTCCAGAGTCCCAGATGCAGTTTCAGGGTGAGTAAATACAAAGCCAACAGCTCCAAGTTTAGATGAGAAAACATTTCAAAGAAAGCCAGCGAACGCTTATATATTTAACACAATATCCATGACTCATTTTCTCTTTGCTCTCTCAGTCCAGCCGTTATTCATTTACCGCTAACCCCACAGGAAAGCTCCTTTTGAAGTCTGCCTTTGGCTACTTTGCAAAACATATAAATATACACCTTGGGAGAATAAGGGTGAGAGAGAAAAAAGGCAGAGGTCACAATTTTTAATCCTGGTTCTGCCAGTAACAAACCTTGTGACCAGATACTTTGTACAGTAAAGGAGGATGTTTTTAAAATCCATTCTCAGTTGCCAGAGAGGCAGGCAGTCATCATTCTGTAGGAAGGCTTGTTTCAGGATTTCTCAGATGTCTGCTGTGTTTGGATTGCTGAGGTCCCTAAAGAACCTTCCATTTGAGTCAGCTCGAATAGGCTTTTGGAAGTAGCCCTGGAGGTGTGATAGCACCTTAGAAATTCTTAGTAACTAGGACTAAATAGTCAGAAGGAGAACTGGAAGGAATAGAAGCTGGGTGACGAGGAAGGGAATGCCATGCTCTCCTGCAGCTGGAATCCACACTTGGTGAAGGCTGTGCCTGTGTGCCCATCTGTGGTTGGGTATACCAGAATTTTGGTATCTCTCTGGTTCGAATACCAGCCCTAGCATTTACCACCTTGGCCAAGTCCCTGAACCTCTCTGTGCCTCAGTTTCTTCATCCGAAGAGTGGGGATTATAGTCAATGTAAGGACTAAGAAAATCAATACATGTAATACCCCTAGTATTCACACTTCACCTGCTATGATGATATTAACATTCTCCTTTGGAGTTTTCTAATTTATTTGTTTAGTATTTAGGGCAAAATACCAGGCATATGGGTGATGGTGGTAGTGGAGTTGGTGAGAAGGAGACCTTGAGTTGTAGAAAGGGTGGGCAGAACCTGGTTTCTGCCCTATATCCCAGATGTTGCCCATACATATCCTGTTTGTTTCTGACCGCCCTGCTTTGCTCTGCGGATTCCCAGCCTCTCTTCCTTTACCTGTCCTCAGTCTGCCCCACTGTCCATGCCCAGCATGAATCTCCACTTCTCCAGGACGGAAAGCTTTTCCCCAACTGCTTCAGCCCAAACCAACTTCCCTCCCCACTGCCCTGTGTGCACAGCTTATTTGATCATGTCATTTATTGCTTCATTTTGTGGCTTAAATGTCTTGCGTCCCGGTCAGACTCCATGTGACTGGAGGCCTTTGCCTCCTCTCAGCATCCAGGGTAGTGTGGCAGAAAGAGCAAGGAGCAGGGAGGGAAGGGACCTGCTCTCCTCTCCAGCCCTTTCTCTGTGATAAACTCAGCATGCTCCAGGCATTTGATCTCTGTAATCCTCAGAGCCTCCTCATGCAAAATGAGGGTCTAGACCAAGTAACCTCTACATTTGCCCTTGCAGCTTCCCCATTTTAGAGTAGTAGATGGTAAATAAATATGGCCCGAATGAATGAACAAATGTGCAGTCTCAAGTTGCTCAGTTGTGGCTTACATTATTTTTGTGCCTACTGGCATCTCTGCTTGGTGAATGGAGGAAATGGTCTCTGATGAATTTTCTCTTTCAGTGGACAGAAATTTTGTTAATTTTGATCATTTTATAGTCCAAATATTTGGGCACATTGAATTAATATTTATATTAGTAATTTGTCTAAGAAGATTTTTTTGTGCTAAAAATAATATAAATAATGTCACAAACTAATAACAGTTAAGAGTAAAGAATAAAGAAAATTTGTTTTTAAGCACTTTGGAAGTTCCTGTTTGGATGCATTATATGATTATGTATACATAATTATGTATTACATTATTATATAAGTTCTCAGTCTATTCATTAAGTAATTTGGTGATCATTTTGAAGTTTTTTTTATAAGTACCTAGGAGAGTTAAAACTATATTTCTTCTTAAAACTTTGTAATTTGCTTTGGGAGGCCAAGGTGGGCGGATCATGAGGTCAGGAGATTGAGACCAACCTGGCTAACACAGTGAAACCCTGTCACTACTAAAAATACAAAAAAATTAGCCGGGTGTGGTGGTGGACGCCTGTAGTCCCAGCTACGCGGGAGGCTGAGGCAGAATGGCATGAATCCGGGAGGTGGAGCTTGCAGTGAACCGAGATCGCGCCACTGCACTCCAGCCAGGGCGACAGAGCAAGACTCTGTCTCAAAAACACAAACAAACAAACAAACAAGACTTGTTTTCTTATTAATATTAGATGTCTTCTCTGAGCCCAATTACTGAGTATGTAGTAACTTTTTTGTGTGTTAGGATAATTGATAGAGATGGTGGTTCAAATTTTCAGCATCAAGCCTCACTTTGGAATTATTTATTTCCATTTTTTCTCTTACCTACTAGTGTACATCTAGATCCAAAATAATTGCTTTTTTATTATATTTAATACATCTATTTGCTTTGTGGTTTTACTGATACTTGAAAATTGTATACAATTATGAAAGATTTTGAACTTTAGTCATCTTAATTTGCTTAATTAACATAATTTACTGGAGGAGAGAAAGCGAAAACAGACTTGGTTACTTATTTATGTTTGTAACCACCTTTGTATATGTAATAACACCAGAGCAGGCACTTCATAATTGAAAAGGCTTTAGGGTAATAAGTTACTATCTCTTTCAAACTGTGATGACTTTCTGGAAAAAAATAACTTTTGTAATATTTGTCATACTGGCCCAGACCCAGAAAGTAGTATGTTCCATGTCTAATTTTACTCCATATAGCTTGAACTCTTGAGCAATCCATCTGAAGTAGGACCCTGTTAAGAAATTCTTCTTCTTCTTTTTTTTTTTTTTAATGAGATGGAGTTTTGCTCTTGTCACCCAGGCTGGAGTGCAATGGCATGATCTCGGCTCACTCCAACCTCCACCTCCCAGGTTCAAGCGATTCTCCTGCCTCAGCCACCTGAGTAGAGTAGCCAGGCTTATAGGCACGCACTACCACACCCAGCTGTTTTTTGTGTTTCTAGTAGAGACAGGGTTTCACCACGTTGGCCAGGCTAGTCTTGAACTCCTGACCTCAAGCAATCCACCCGCCTCGGCCTCCCAAAGTGCTGGGACTACAGGTGTGAGCCACCAGGCCTGGCCAAGAAATTATTCTATGTCATACATAATTGGGTGCAAGAGGTCTTAGTAATTTGCATTTAAAAAAGATAATTGGTATCATCTACAAAGAAGAGTTCTACCTCAGTGTTTTAGTTTAGCAGTGACACTAAGATATTATACATATTAAAATCTCTTAATATTAGTGGGCAGAACTGGGAACCCTTCACTTTTTCTTTTTTGAGATGGAATCTTGCTCTGCCACCCAGGCTGGAGTGCAATGGTATAATCTCGGCTCACTGTAGCCTCTGCCCCACTGGGTTCCAGCGATTCTTTTGCCTCGGCCACCTTTGTAGCTGGGATTACAGGCACACGCCACCATAACCAGCTAATTTTTGTATTTTAGTAGTGATGGGGTTTCACCATGTTGGCCAGGCTGGTCTTGAACTCCTGACCTCAGGTGATCCGCCTGCCTTGGCCTCCCAAAGTGCTGGGATTATAGGCGTAAGCCACTGCACCCCTCCCTCTTACAGTTCACAGAGTATAAGAAGCTACTTTCTAGGGCTTCATCTTAATATGGTGATTGAATTCTGTATTATGGCCAAAAGGAAAATTATGTGGGTATTGTGGGGAGGAGGACTCAGAGGGCTAGGGGCAAAGAGGGCAGAGAAATATCAGCTACCTTTAGTTAGCGAATATTTACCAGTCGTTCCTGCTCGTATGCGCTTGTTCCTTGTGTACTTGGATCTGAATTGATTATAAAGGTCTGTATGTATTGAGTCTTTTCCCTTAGGAATGCTTAGGCTTTCTTTTGATGCTTTTTTTTTCTCTTCCTTTAAAATGGTGCAGGAAAATGTTGGAATAAACATAGTCAACTTGTGAAAGGATGATTCTCTTCCTTATCTGGGCATAAATATTGTTGAATGTGAGAATGTGGGAGTAGCTACTGGGCTAAATATGCACAATGAGTGCAAGTGATTATTGACCTTACTGATGAGAGGAAGGAAGAGAAATACTTTAAAACTATTTTCACAGGGCATTTCAACCAAGATGTTTTTCTGAATTCGGTTTCTGATTCAAAACTGGATTTAGCTCTTTTCTTGTTTGTTTCATCTGAACAAATTTACCCTGAATTGAATGGGAGAGTGTTTCTTAATCCCTCATGTCTTTAGCAGTGAGTCATTTCCATGTTGTTGAGCCATTTTCTAGCCTTTATTGCTGTGTGTAGTTCATGCTTTTCTCTGGATGTTTTGACTCCTTAAGGAGCTCGCAATAACAAATTAACAATCACACTCCTCTGGAATGAAAACACGCAGTATCAGAGTAATAAATAGCAGTTCTCGAAACCTAAATAAACACAGAAAACTCAGCTCTCATACTTAAGAAGGCTCTAGAGGAGTCCAGTGTCCAACGTTACAAGCAAGATGCACCATTTAGAGCCAAAGGAAGTTAACATACTTTCATTTTAATTTTCCAAGGGATCATGTTGTAAAACCATATAGCCACTTTCATTCTTCAAAACTTAATAAACAGTTAGTTTTAATCATCTGACTGCCTTCTCTCAAATGGATCATAATTAGTTTAACAGGTTTGACATTAAAATACGTTGTGTTTCTCTGGGAAACTCATGTTAGCCTGGACTTCACTTTCTGTCTTTCTCTGGTGAAACTGGTAATAGTGACTGAGCTCAGGCCATGGTGGGATCCTCACAGCCCTAAGACTAGGTGCCACCTGAGTATTGCAACCCAGTACCAAAATAATAGGAAAAATCTAAAGTTATCCAGAGAAAATATGTCAAATTATAAAGCCTCTGAGTCACGACAGCAATCAAACCTGATTTTATATCAGCTTTACCAAACACTATTAATATATCCTATAATAAAAATTAAGGCGTCGTGCCTCAGGTTCTTTAGCAGGTAAGTCAGTGCATCTGTCTAATTTGCTAAGGCTGAAACATATTGTACATAGAGCTCGGGTCTGAATGGTTGTCCCATAGAAAGTTTTAGAGCAGAGCAGGGTTGTAAATAGCCAGCTCCAGTGGCTGTTTTTCACCCTGTTATGGGGTTGCTTGCCCTGTTGTATATTTAGTTGCCTGTGATGGATGGAGTGAAGTGCACAGGTCATCTCTCAGGGAGGAACACTGGGTTTGATGAGAGGCCATTGTCATGAAAGATACTCCAGTTCTTCCATTACCATACATGCTTAGAAGAAAACTTTGATGCACAAAGAACTGAAAGCCCCAGGCATTGGAATTCCTACTCATTAAAAAGACACCTCAAGAATTCTTTTGGAGATTTTATGAATTTTCTCTCAATTCATCCTGAAGGACCGGTGCCAGTAATATTTTTCCTCTTTGCCTGTTTCAGTTTCTCATGAAGTTTTTCCATATTTAGACACACTGCCCAGAGGGAATGCCAGTCACTCTGGGTTTAAGACAATGAAGTATGTACTTCCCTCACCAATCAGTTGGGAGAGCAGATTGGGCTGAACTTCCAGTCTGAGGGATGTGAGTCACACACAGGCAGAGATTTAAACGTTATTAACATGAGAAAGATCTTTTGAACATGAAGTCATCATGCTTGAGGTTACTTTGAACTTTCCTCATAGTCTCTTTTATGATTTGTGTTAGAATCAACATGCTTTAGTCTTATGTTAAAAAAACACAGTGGAGTGAAAATGGACATGAATTTAAAATTGCACGATAGCCAGAAACTTGCATATTGTGGAAATGTTACACTGTGATAAACTTTTAGTGAAGCTGCTTGGCTCATGGGCTATTTTTTAATGGCTTTTGGGTTCAGAAATTTCAAAACGTCAGATTCTTTGCAATTTAAATTTCCTTCTAAGTAAGGAAGTACACTATGTTATTAATTTTAAAAATATATGTACTTAGAAGTTGAAATTGTGTAATTATCTTAATGCTCCAGAGTCTCTTTTCTGACTAAACATTGGAACTTATTCTGTTGAATGCAGGGAATTTGTCCAGAAAAGCTTAAGGAAATTTAGCCTATGAGGGGAAATTTGCTAGATTCATAAATAAAAGGTTTAACCAAAGGGGCGATATAGAACATGATTTTATCTATACAAGATTGTATTTGAGTTTTGCCTCTTCCTCCTCCTTTTAGGATTAAGTAGTGATTGTAGCTTAGTTTTTTTAGTTGATTTATAGTAATAAGTTACGTGTAAGCTGACTGTGGGTAGTTGAACTCATTTCAACTGCAGGATAGATTGTTGTTTAAAGGATCACACAAATTTTTTTTTTTTTTAATAAAATGAAAATGTCTCCAGAGATGTTATACCTGGAAACTTAAAGTAGGAAAATGATAATACAGTATGTTGCTCTTATCTCTGGAAGGAATGATCTCTCCCATTGAAAACTAAATCATTCAAAGTTTAGAATTTTTAGTTGAAATAGCTTATAAATCACGGCAATGACTTTTAATCCTTAGTAGAATTCTCTTTTATTTCTGAGAAGTCTGTATAAATGTTTCTAGAAACACAGTCTTAAATATTTTAAGTGTAGCATACCAATCGTACTTACAGAGAACTGTATGCATTATCACACACATTTGGAGTTTTGGGGTAAAGACACCTTGTACCTTCTTTGGTAGAAAATACCTATGTATTTGTGTGTGTGTAAGAGAGAGTGTGTGTGTGTTTATTTTAAATTCTTAAACGTAACAGATCTTTTGAAGTAGAGCAGAAAACTAGCATGTTACTGACACTGCCTTCTCAGCCATGGGGAAAGCAACAGTATGTTTCAGCTTTAGCAAATCAGATGTGTTGACTCACTAAAGAACCTGAGTAACTACACCTCAGTTTTTATTACGGGAAATCTTAATAGTGTTTTGTAAAGCCAATATAGACTCAGGTTTGATTACTATCATGACTCAGAGACTTGATAATTTGACATATTTTCTCTGGATAATTGTATATGTTTCCTGTTATTTTGGATTTTTTATTATTGTTATTTACTGTGAGTTGTGCACTCATATACGTGCAGCCAAGAAAAGCAATAGTGAGATGGTTCAGTGTATGGAATCAGTTTTATTGAACAAACAGCGGGGCGGGTGAGGGGAGATACTTTTTTTTGTAATTAGACTATTATTAGTGAGCACTTCCTTTGGCTTTTATATATTTAAATATATCTTTTCTTTATAACTTCATAGGACATGGAACACGTAAATGCATTTTGAATTTAAAGCAGAACATCACATTTCAGTAAAATTAAAAGCTCAAGATTCCATTTTCTTGTAAAATTTCTAATCATCCCCATTTGCTGAACTTTGGACCCTTTCTTGGCATTGGGAGGTCATGGCTCATGAATGCATCTCCTGTTGCCTGGCTTACAGCCACCCCCTGCTGCAGTGCCGTTTGGGAGAAGTGTGTAATGTGCATGCTTGGACTCGTTATCTCCTTTCATTTCCCCAACATCAGTTAATGCTGCGTAGTTTCCAATGTGATATTGCTGTGCATTGGTGCCTAATTGTGTAGGCTGGCTAGAAGAACGAACCTTTGCGGTGGTCAGGTGAAGCCACTGAGTGTGCCCCTTTGTGGCCACTACAATAAGGTGGTTGGGAATTCTTCATTTCTGATCACTGAACTTTTCCAGAATGTCCTGAGGCTCCCCCAGGAACTGTATTACAGTATGATATTCCGTGTATTATGGTTTTTCTTTTCTTTTTTTTTTTTTTTGAGAAGGAGTCTCGCTCTGTCACCCAGGCTGGAGTGCAGTGGCCAGATCTCAGCTCACTGCAAACTCCGCCTCCCGGGTTTACGCCATTCTCCTGCCTCAGCCTCCCGAGTAGCTGGGACTACAGGCGCCCGCCACCTCGCCCGGCTAGTTTTTTGTATTTTTTTAGTAGAGACGGGGTTTCACCGTGTTAGCCAGGATGGTCTTGATCTCCTGACCTCGTGATCCGCCCGCCTCGGCCTCCCAAAGTGCTGGGATTACAGGCTTGAGCCACCGCGCCCGGCCATATCATGGTTTTTCAATGATACACATGATTCTGTGTATCATTTGGTTTTTCTGGGAGAGGATTGTAGCTTTCAATCAGATCCTCCAAGAATTCTGTTTCTCAAAAGGTTCATAGGAACCACTTATTTAGAATTGAGACATAGGCACATCTTCCAAGGAAAACAAATGAAGGAGGGTGTTAAGGGTGAGTTACAGAAAACAAGCCATAAGCTACTTATTTTATCCAATTAAAAATAACCATGACATGGCCATTTTGTAAATTATTACATTAAATCTACATTGCAGATATACCTCGTACTATTTATTTAATTTTTTTTTTTTTAAGAGGCAGGGTCTCCGTCTGTCACCCTGGCTGGAGTGCAGTGGCATGGTCATAGCTCACTGCAGCCTCAAATGCTCGGGCTCAAGCAGTCCTCTTGCTCCAGCCTCCCGAATATCTAGGACTACAAGGACGTGCCACCGTATCTGGCTAATTTTCAAATTTTTTGTAGAGAGGAGGTCTCACTGTGTTGCCCAGCTCCCTGACCCCGAGCAGTCCTCCCGCCTCAGCCTCCCAAAGTGCTGGGGTTATAGGCGTGAACAACCATGCCCAGCCACCTGGTACATATTTAAAACATGGTTTGTTTCTTTTGAAATAATGAAAAGGTATAATGTTTCAGGGTTTGTGGCATCCACATTTTGGGATGACTACATGCCGTAACCTTGTTTGTAGTAGCTCCTGATTTTTATCTGTATTAGAAATTGCTCAGCATGAGACAGATGAGGAGCATTTGGGGAAATGTGTGAGTGATTTAGTAAAGACTAATAGCTGTCTTAAGGGAACCGTCTTCTGGTTTGCATTTGTATTAAGAGGAATGCAGAGCAGGAATAATTTGGAATGGGGGAGCTGGTTATCCTCTGGGTGTGTCAAGCACAAATCTCAGATTTCATTACCTCTGCACAAGTCTTGACAGTTTGCAAAATGTGCCTAGAGGTATGCTTGATAAGGACAGACATTTCTTGCCTGGGTTCTAGCTTGTGTCACTGCTAGGACAGTATCTGGCCTGAAAACTGTATCTAAAGAAATATTTTGTTGGATGAGAACCTCAACAAAATATGAGAACCTCAGTGGGTTCTCATAGCTGGGCTCACGTAGCTGGTAGGTAAAGGATTTAGGCCTCTCCTGTATACCATGCTTTAGCTCGACCCAAATAATAAAAGCGGAAAAGCCATGTTTGGATCAACTGAGTTTTAAGAGAAGAGCATTGGAGAGAGGTTGTAAACCCTCAGATAGTTTAAAAATTAATAGTAGCATTCTTGACTTGTAATGGAGAGAATGTCTTAAGCTCAGATGTCTTGATGGTGCTAATCAAGTCAGGCTTTTATAATTGAGTGAAAGCACAGAAAAACAATTTATTCATTCTTGTACAACCAAGTATTTATTGAATGTCTTTTCTGCACCAGACATGATTCTATGCACTGATTATGTAACAGAGAACAAACAAGGTTGTCTAAGTCCCTGCCCTCAGAGAGCTTATGTTCTCATAGTGGAGATAAGTAAATTGCGTAAGTAGACTCTATTTGCAGACCCCCCAAAATAGGGTAGGATATGTTAGGAGACAGAGTGATAGCAGGGGTGAAGGGGATTCTTTTGTTTGGTGGAATCAGGGAAAGCCTTTTCAGATGGGCTTTTGTACAGAGACCGCAGTAAGGTAAAGGAGCCAGCCCTGGAAGATGGGCGTGGTGAAGGGTGGAATGAGAATCTGAGGATGGGCACTGCAAAGGAAGAGAATGGCCAGGTGAAGGCTCCGAGGCCAAAAGGAGCCTTTGAGTTCATCTAGAGGCTGCAAGAGCTTGGATTTTACTCTAAATGTGATGGGAAACTCTGTTAGTTTTCCAGGGCTGCTCTAATAAATTATCAGAAACTTGGTGGGTTAAAACAACAGGAATTTGTTTTCTCAAAGTTCTGGAGGGCAGACGTCTGAAATCAGGTGTCAGCCAGGCCATACTCCTTCCTGAAACTCTGTTGGGAAAACCTTTCCTTGCTGCTATCATCCTCTGCTGGTTCCAGGTGTTCCTTGGCTTGTAGCAGCATCACTCCAGTCTCTGCCTCTGTTTGCACATGGCCTTCTCCTGTCTGTACAGGTCCTCTCCTGTCTCTTAGAAGAACAGTGGTCATTGGATTTAGGACCCATCTGGGAAATCCATGACATTTATGTCAGGGGCTGGAAAAGGAAGGACAGGTGGGATGTGACCATCCAGAGAGCCTATCTCAGCTGTCATGGGTTGTCACAAAGGCCATTGTGTGGTTAATTTTTATCTCATTATTCTTGTTTCCTCTTTAATCTTTCATTCTAAGCCCTACAGCCCTGATTGGCAGATTCACTGTCGGATTTTTCTAGTTGTAGATTACATGCTTTTTCTTAAAGCCATCTTCATTTATTAACCTACATTCGCTTTTAATTTCAATGCACCAGTCAATAATTATTTCACTTGACAGTTTTTGACAGCATGCTGCTTGCGACATTTAGCTGTTTAACATGAATTCAAAAGGTGATCTATCAGTTTGCACAAATGAAATAAAAGTTGCTCTTTCTTCCTTTGCTTTGGGGGAATGGATTTAAAAAAAAGTATGTTTATCGTTCCCTGGAGAATTTTTGATGTAGAACTACTGAATAGTTTTCTATATAAGAAGATAGAGGACTGCAGAGCTTTAAAATTTGTTATGCTTATTTTACTTATATCATAAATTCACTTGAAAGGCCAGATTTCTCTTAATTACATTGCTATTGTGGAGATGAATCATTCAACAAAAGTTTACTAAGCGCCTGTCGTGTGCATGACACTGTGCAAATGTTATGGAAAATAAAGACAAGAGTCCCCAAGAAGTCTAGTAGTCAGAGAAACAAAGCCACCTCCCAAATTATGGTGGGTAGAAAAACTTAGAAAATGACAATTTTATTCTGCGAAATACCTTCACTTAGTGAATCCTATGTGAAAATTCCCAGTAAAAACCTATGAACAAAAGTGTGTGGCTGTCTTCATGTATATACTGTATGCACACATCTGTGAACATATTACAGTCCAGGATGAACCTAGCTGAAAACGAAACAGCCGGGGGAAATGTTCTTTCTCACTAAAATCACAGTGTTAAAACTCTTGGCAGTTCAGATGGTCTCCACTGTAGCTGTTGGTTTACATTTTGATAATTTACCAAATAGCATAATATATTTAATTCCTAGTTGGATGGTGTAACTCAACACAGCATTTCCAGCGAAACGCTTTGCAAATGGAAAGTAAGCATTTTCTTTGGAAACTGGCAGCTTCCTTACTCCTTAGGTTCTTCTGTGGGTATAAGCATGACCTATAGGTTAGAAGTTCTGAAACAGAAGGAGAAAAATGAATTATGTCACAGTTAACAGGAAAGGAGGTGCTTTGCATTCCTGCTCCTTGGCAGTTAGTTTTGTTTCACTTCCTTGGTTTGGGGGCATTTGGCCTTGCATATCCTGGCAAGATTTAGGCAAACAGGCACTGACCTTCTGGTATGCTCTTTCATTTTGCCCCATGCATATTATTAAGAGGCATAATTCACTGTCATATTTTTGTGGCTAAAAGTTTTCTAACTTCTATATACTAAGACTTTGTTTTCCAGCTTACTAGGGCAAAAGAGTTAGCATTTTCTGGGCATCATTGACCCTTCACTATGATTTAGATTTTTTAAAGAAACACATAAACTGTTCATTGCACCTTGTTGTGTGGCAACTCTGCCAGTCACTAATTGGTACTGTGGGTATTTGGCTCTTGCTCTTATTTACTTTGCTCTGGTTTTTACATCACTTAATTAAATCTTGTGCCAATTTCCATTCTATACATGCATAGGGAGGCAAACAGAAACTTTGTTCTGAAGCACCAAGTTCTTTGGCTTCATCCTCCTAAACAGCTTTGCGAAAATCAGTTCAAAGTGAGTAGAGCCAGAAGTGGCGTGTAAGCCATGCCGTCAGCGATGGCTGGCTGGATCTGCATATGATCACCACCTTCTGCCCCTGCTTTTGGAAACTAGAGATGGCTTCTGGTCTGTGTCCAGGGCTTGCCATGCTGATTCAGAGAGCTATGCCACAGATGAGTCCGAGTTGAGACCCTGACGCCAGCATATCCTCAGGCCCACGAGATCGTTATGCCAGAAAGTTAATCCGCAGTGGAAACCATCACTAATGTATTCTCAGGCCCACATGATGAGCACATTCTCTCTCTGTGTCAAGCTGCATAGGAATATAAATCCTAACTGGAAGCTACTTTATTGATGTGCCTTGAGAAATTGCTGCTCTCTGGCTGCAGGTATCAGCAGCAGTCACAGTGTACGTGTTCTCTAAGGAAGATCCATATGGAGTCAGGTGGTTGCTTAGTGAGTAGGAAATCAGAACAAGGGAGTGGGATGAATTGACTGTTAAGTGGCACCAAGCAAACATAGCCTGCCACTCTGTTCGTCTCAGGAGAAGGATGGCTTTTCTAGTGGGACCAGGAACACGTCAGTCATTGCCTGCCACTCCCTACAGTCATCTCACTAGGGTGGCCTTGCCTGTGAAGACACTCTCTTCTCCCCAACAACCTTAGCATTGCCTACATAGACTTTAGTGACGCTGTACTTTCCTGGCTAAGCCAGCCCTGGCACCCTTTTAAGGACACAGTCTTTTCTTAAATTCGTGACTGTATTTCATCAGGTGCTGGCTAGAGCAGGGGAAGTGGTGATGGTAGTAATTATCTTTCTTCAGTTGGCTTTGTATTTCCATGTTCTCATCCACTAAATTTTGTTCTTACTATAAACCTCTAACTAGGCAGTCTCTTCCCCATTATCAAGTTCCTGGTTGGGGAATGGTAATCTTTATTATCCTTCTTATAAGTCCCTTTGGAATGGATAGAGGCTTTGGGATGGACGTCCCATGAATTATACCTTCATATCAAGCTCTGTGAACTGAATGGCAACATGGAGGCATTCATCCAGACCAGGAGTAGGCAAACTATGGCCCGTGGGCCAAATCCAGCCCGTTCTTGTAAATAAAGTTTTATTAGCACACAGCTACATCCAATAATTTGTCGAATGTCTATAGCAGTTTTCGTGCTACAGTGGCAGAATTTGATTTGAGTCATGGTGAAAGAAAGCATAGTCCGAGAAAACCTGAAATGTCTACTATCTGATCCGCATCAGAAAATGTTTGCCAACTGTAGTCTATACCTTTGCAAGTCAGAGAATTGCATCAGGGAAGAACTAGAAGCCCTCCTTTTGTACCCCCACAACCCTGCCACAATTCAGTGAACAAATAGATCAAAGAGGGAATGTGACTTGCCCAAAGTCACAGAGCTGGTTTATCCGAAAACCAGGACCTGAGCTCGGATCATCCAATTCCTAATATATTTGTCTAATACTTTTGGAGGACACTGTGAGGGTCATTGTGAGTTTTACGGTTTACAGATGATTAACCATTACAATATACTGAAAGAAAGCTTCTTTAGTGGTCAGAACTATTTTCCAAACTGACTTCCCGAGGCAAAAATCACTAGCCAGCTTGGCATTGATATTCATTTATTAATCTTACAAACAACACCTACCATATTTCAGGAATGGGGCTAGGGACTAAGACACTGATGAACAAGCACCATCCCGGCCTTGGGAAGTTTGGATGAGAAGAGTGATCAGATAGTTAGATACGGAGATGCATGTCCTTTGGTCTGTAGTGTGTTACTTATCATCACAGGGCTGTGATCATGTGGGCAAAGGATGTGTTAATTTAGCCTTGGGTGGGTGAGAGTGTTGTCAGGAATGACTCCACAGGGTTGCAGATGTTTGACCTCTGTCTCAAAGGGGACTGAGTTCTTCAGGTAGAGAATTTCAGCAGAAATGGCTGTGATCCTCTAGGCATGAGTGTGCGTGGTATCCAGTAATTTGGGAATGCTTGTCTAACACAACCAGAGGTAGGGCATAGGGTATGTGGTATGGGGTAACAGGAAATATAGTTGGAAAAGTAAGTTGGAGCCAAACCGGGAAACTTACGGCATTTCAAATGCTAAAGAATACGGACTTTGGCTTACATTCTAGGAGTTTTCTAATCTGTAGATTCCAAAACATATGGGAGACCACATTTCTTATAAAAGAGGACCTACACATTCATACCCACACAAAGCATGGTCTGTAGATTTGGTCATCAGAATCACTAACAGAAATAGGAGCTTTCTTCCAAATATGTGGAGCTGGCCGATATTGTAAGTCATTAGCCAGAATTCATTCACAGCATTACTAAGTTCATAGTATCTTTTTGACCATTGTACATCTTCTTGATCAACAGATATTAAGAGTTAAACATCTAGTGCCTGAAGTCTGCAACATTTTTGATTGAAGAAAATGTTGGGAACTACTGCTGTTGATGGCAGTAATCATGAAATTTTTTGAGTTAACAAATATTATAGGTTCCAGAGTTAAGCTGCCCTAAATTTTACTAGCTTTGTGACTTTGAGCAAGTTATTTAACATACCTCAGCTGTAAGAGTCTTTATTTCTAACTGTAAAATAATAGCCTCTGTCTCTTAAGATTGTCATGAAGATATGATAATGTCTGAACAGCATGTAGCGTGGGGCCAGGCTGACAGGATATATTCATGTTCAAATAGAAGCTATTGTAATGATTTTTAGTGGATGTGGCATATGCAGATGTATTTTAGATTTGACCCAGAGTGGAAGATGAGTTGAAAAAGGGAGAGTTGTATGACCTTTGTGTTATCGAAGCGAGAAATAATGGGGCCGAGGTGGGCAGGGGATAGGTTAGGGAAGGAGAGGGGAGGCAGAGTATGGGAAGGTATATGTCCACTTTAGGTCATGATGTGAGAAATGAAAGAAGCCACATTCTGTTTCACGCCCAAAGCAACAGACAAGGCACAATTTAGGGTTTAGGGAAACCAGTTTCTGTGACTTGATGACATAGAATGGTACGGCTTATCTGGCAGATTCCACACCCCATAACTCCTGGAACTGATCTAGATAAGAATTCACCTTGAGTAAATTTTAAAAATTAATTTGATAAATTAATACCCCCCCTTTGAAACATATAAAAATTAGAATTACAGCATGAGTATCTTTTTTTGCTCTAAAACAGTACAGCCCTGCAGTTTAGCCTACACCCATCATAGAGCTTTCAAAGGAATGTATACAAGAAAATACGTATACAATGACAAATTTGAAAAAATTAAGTAATATGTATATACTGTTAAACATTTCTGTATTGATGCTTAGAAAAAGATGGGACAAATGTTAAGTGTCAGCTGGGAGGTTTTTACTTCCTTCTTTGCCGTTTCTGTAGTTTTCAAAATGAATATGTATATAATTTTAAAATGTGCTAACACTATTTCAAAAGGAAAACAATCACAAAAAGGAATAGGTTGGAAAAGCTTCAGGGGACTTGCTATCCTTGTCTTTTTGGGTAGCTGTTCTATCTACAAAGGCGGGTGGTGGTGGGTGCCTCCCAGCTGTGTCTCATTTCAGTCAGTGGATACTCTTCTAAATCAAGTGATGGGCAGCCTACCTCCGAAAGGCGGGTGGGAGTGAGGCATGAGTGTAGCAGTAGTACATGTGAATGGGGCCAGATTTTGTTGTGTTTCTTTTTTTTTTTTTCCCTGACAGAGTTTTACTCTGTCGCCCAGGCTGGCATGGAGTGGTGTGATCTTGGCTCACTGCAACCTCTGCCTCCTGGGTTCCATGATTCTCTGCCTCAGCCTCCCAAGTAGCTGGGACTAGAGGTGCACGCCACCACACCTGGCTAATTTTTGTATTTGTATAAAGATGAGATTTCACATGTTGGCCAGGCTGGTCTCAAACTTCTGGCCTTAAGTGATCCACCCACTTTGGCCTCCCAAAGTGCTGGGATTATAGGCATGAGTTACTATGAGCGGCCAGGGGCCAGTTAAGATTTGATGATTACATCTTATTGAATTTTTGCCTCAGAGGCACCTGGAAGGCTTGTTTAGACTACAGATTCCTGGGCCCCAGGCCCAGGGTTTCTGATTCAATAGTTCTAGGGTGGAGCCTGAGAATATGTATTTCCTATAAATCCCTCCGTGAAACTGATGCTGCTGGCCCCAGGGCCACACTTCAAGTGAGGGGTTAGTAAGCAGGTGGAGAACTCCATGGAGGATGAAAAGCATCCAGCTGAATTTTATATTTGGTTCCCCTTCTTCATATATACACACTGAAATCACTCCACTCTGTGTTTTCTGAGATTCTTTCCCTCACTGGAATATTTGGTTCTCTCTTCGTGTTCAGACAGTAGAAACAAGAAGTGACTCTTGGATTGAGCAGTTTTCACACAAGTAGCCCAAATGATATTGACACATCATTTTTACACAGCATCAGCTTGTTCACACACATATGCCACCAGAGGCCAATGGCGTCCTTTGGCTTTGTTCTCCTTTTTAAAAATTCAGTGAGTAAGCTAATTTTATAGGAATGTCTCAGAAAGCTATTCCTGTAAACCCAGCGTTTGTAAATTGAAATAGAGGAAGCGGTGCTGATTACTGCAATTGTATTGAAACTTATTCATGGAGCGGTCCCTCTAGATTCAGAGAGTTTGGACAGAAACCTTCCAACTCTTCCCTTACCACTCCATTGTTTGGTAAAGTTTAATTTGCTCACATGGCATCTACTTTTTCAGCCAGGGTTAATACTTCTAGTGATTCTTTCACTGGAAGGGATGATTCAGAGAGGAAGAGTTGGCATTAATTGCTTCATCAACTGTGCTTATTATGAGTCATCTCTCGCTTGTCTTAGTAATTCAACTGGAAGAAGGAGAAATGTTATCTCTGGTTCCTGAGGCCAGCTTGGGCTTCAGTGAACTAGGATACTCCCTCGTAGCCATTTGTGATGAGAGTTTCATTCAGTTACTAAGGGAATGAATAGATTGTGAATCTCATTATCCTAGCAGGTAAATATAAATCTATAAATGGCAAATTGCAGTTACTTCCTGATGTTTATCAGTGATCAGATGGCACAGGCAGGATGTTAGCCCTAGAAGGGCACTGTTTTGGAGGTGGCTGATTAAGGGGCAAAAGACAAAAAAAAAAAAAAAAAAAAAAAAAGCCAAACAGAGGGCTGTGTTCAGGTTCCTGTCTTTACTCAGTCCCCTCCCCTAGCTTCCAATTTGATTAACGGAGGTGTCGAGGGAGGAAGAGGACAATTTCCAAATAAAACTGCCTTTGATTCTTTTTTTGAGTGTAATGTGGTAACTGGATTATTTGGAAACACGAATTTAGGTCTCTTACTTTCTACTTCTTGCGTTCAGTTCAGTCGTGTCTTCCTGTTTGGCGTATACCTTCCCCTTCTGACTCAGTCTTCTCTACTTCTCTTCTCACTGTACCAGACCACCGTTCGTCCCCTGCCTTAGGCGTTTCTCACTTGCTGTCTGCCTTGTGTGGCCGTTTTCACTCAAGCATGTTCACTGTTCCTTTGTATGGAATAGGGGTTATCCCCACAGACCCTCCAGGTGGAAAGTACATCTTTCTTTTCACTAATAAATTAGTTTCTATTTAGGGAGAACTTACATACAGTGAAATCAACACATCTTAAGCAAGCAGCTCAATGAGTTTTGACGAGTGCATACATCCACATAATCAGCATCCTAATCAAGATATGGGACATTTCCATCACCCCAGAGCTCCTCTGCCCCCTTCCTGTCACTTTCCACCTCCCCGTCGTCAACCACTGCTTTGATTTCTGTCACTGTAATTGAATTTTGTTTGTTCTTGAGCTTCACACAAATGGAATCATTCAGTCAGTACTTTTTCGTATCTGCTTTCTTTTGTTCAGCATATCATTTTGGAGATCATCTGTATTGTTGCAGGTAGCAATAGTTAATTTTAAAAATGCTAGCCAGAGGCCAAGGCAGGTATATTGCTTGTGTCCAGAAGTTCAAGACCAGCCTGGGCAACATGGTAAAATCCTGTCTCTACTAAAAATACAAAAACTAGGCGGCAGCAGTGGCAAACGCCTATAGTCCCAGATACTCAGGAGGCTGAGGTGGGAGGATCACTTGAGCCTGGGAGGGGTCAAGCCTGCAGTGAGTCATGATGGTGCCACCGCACTTCCAGCCTGGGCAATAGAATGACCTGTCTCAAAACAAACAATCTATATCTATCTAGATATAGATTTTTAAAAAAATTTTTTGAACTCATACATATATACGTTCTTTATATAGTCTGGATTTAAGTCATTTATCAGAAATAGAATTTTTTCTCAGTGTTTGGCTTACCTTTTTCATTTTCTAAGCTGTGTTTTGATGAGCTTCTTTAAATTTTAATGAAGTCTAATTTATCTTTTTTTAAGATCAATGCTTTTTGTGTCTTTGTAACATTTTTGCTTACCCGGTGGTTACTAAGATGTTATCCTCCTGTTTTCACCTAGAAGCTTTCTAGTTTAGCCTTAACATTTAAGTCTATGAGCCATTTCAAATTAATTTTAAGATATGAGGTGTAGGGGTCAAGATTCAGTTTTTATTAAAATGTATGAAACAACAATTATTGAAATGATTTTCTTTCCTTATGAAATTGCCATAGCACCTTTGTCAAAAATTAGTTGGTTGTGTATGTGTTTTAAGACTCTGGTCGGGCGCGGTGGCTCAAGCCTGTAATCCCAGCACTTTGGGAGGCCGAGACGGGCGGATCACAAGGTCAGGAGATCGAGACCATCCTGGCTAATACGGTGAAACCCCGTCTCTACTAAAGAATACAAAAAAAAAACTAGCCGGGCGACGAGGCGGGCGCCTGTAGTCCCAGCTACTTGGGAGGCGGAGGCAGGAGAATGGCGTGAACCTGGGAGGCGGAGCTTGCAGTGAGCTGAGATCCAGCCACCACACTCCAGCCTGGGCGACAGAGCCAGACTCCGTCTCAAAAAAAAAAAAAAAAAAAAAAAGACTCTGTTGCACTGATCTGCAGTCTGTACTTAGGTCAATACTATATTGTCTTGATTAAAATACTGTTATGGGCTGTGCTCTGTGGCTCTTGCCTGTAATCCCAGCACCTTGGGAGGCTGAGGTGGGAGGATTGCTTGGGCCCAGGAATTTGAGGCTACAGTGATTGCAGCACCACATTCCAACCTGGGCAGCAGAGTGAGACCCTGTCTCTATTAAAAATTATAATAATAGGCTGGGTGTGGTGGCTCACGCGTGTAATCCCAGCACTTTGGGAGGCCAAGGCGGAAGGATTGCTTGAGCTCAGGAGTTTGAGAACAGCCTGGGCAAAATAGCGAAACCCCATCTCTACTAAAAATACAAAAATTATCTGGGTGAGGTGGCATGTGCCTGTAGTCCCAGCTACTGGCGAGGCTGAGGTGGGAGGATCGCTTGAGACCAGGAGGTTGAGGCTGCAGTGGGCTGTGATCGTGCCACTGCACTCCAGTCTGGGTGACGGAGCTAGACCCTGTCTCAAAAATAATAATAATACAATTAAAAAAATAATGAATAAATGTTAAAATAAAAAACTAAATAGTTTATGGTAAATGTTGAAAACAGATAGTGTGAGTCCTCTCTGTCTTTTTTTTTTTCCCCTCAAGATTATTTTGGTGGTGTTCTAGCTCCTTGAGAGTTCCATATAAATCCTCCCTACCCCCCAAAAAAGCCTGTTAGAAATTAGTTGGGATTGCATTGAATCGTAAGAGATAAATTTAAGGAAAATTCACCTTAACAATATTGAAACTTCAATTCAAAAAAACAGTGTATCTTTCTCTGCCTTTTAAATTAATTTCTTCCAGGAATGTTTCTCTGTTTTTCCTGCAGAGACATCGCATATCTTTGGTAAAATTTAATTGTACTTTATGCTTTTGATATAATACATGTACTTTTTAGATCATCCTTTTCAAATTATTTAATGCTTGCATAAGAAAATATGATTGATTTTTGTATATTGACCTTGCATTTTGTGAGCTACTAAATTCTCTTCTTTGTGAAGTTGGATAACCAGGCCTTTTTTTCTGATCGTACAGGGAAAGCATCAACTATTTCACCACTATTTCATCGTGATGTTAGCTGTAGGTTTTTCATTTGCCTTTTATTGGATTGAGGAAGTTTCCTTCTATTCTCTTTTTTCTAAGAATTTTTGTTTGGTTTTATCGGGAATGTGTGTTGAATTTTGTGCAGTTCATTTTTGCCTCTGTTGAGATGTCATATGGTTTTCTGCTTTATGTGGTGAATTATATCGATTGGTTTTAAGTGTTAAATCAACCTTGAGTTCCTGGGATAAGAACCAGTTAGAATTATGTATTATTTTGACCTATTGCTGGATATTTTGGCTAATATTTTGTTAAGTATTTTTGCAGCTATGTTTATTAAGAACATTGGTCTGTAATTTTGTTTCTTTATATAATATTTACTAGGGTTTAGTGTGTTAGTAATACTGATTATATAAAATGTATTTGTGGAGTCCTCCTGGTTTTTACTATTTTCTGAAAGAATTTATGTAAGATTTTCTTTCCTTTTAAAATTGATGAAATTCCACAGTGAAATCTTTGGGCTTGGAGTTCTCTTTGTGTGAAGGTTCTAGCAGTTTTTAAAATTTAATTTAAAAACATTATAAAGTAAAATATTCCCTTTTTTTTGATGTACAATTCTATGAGTTTTAACACATGTGTAGAGTTGCATAACTACCACCACAATCAGGATACAGAACAGTTGTATCATCACTGTGCCAAGGATTTTGATACTGAATTCAATTTCTTAACATGTAGCCGACTCTTCAAATTTTCTGTTTATTCTTGCTATTGGTAAGTTATGTTTTCTATTTTCAAGAAGTTTTCATTTCATCCAAGTTGTGAAATTTATTGACATAAAGTTGTTTGTAATATTTTCTTCTTATCTATTTAGTGTCTGTAGGATTTATGGTGATATCCCCTTTTCCATTTCTAATGATGTTTTAATTTACTTATTTTTGTGATTAGTTTTGCTAGATATTAATAATTTTATTAAGCTCTTCAAAGAATGAACTACTGTTTGTTTTCTGTTCTTCCCATTATTTCCTTCTTTTTCCCTACTTTGGGTTTAATTTTCCGTCCTTTTCTTTTCTTTTCTTTTATTTTGAGACAGAGTTTCGCTCTTTCGCCCAGGCTGGAGTGCAGTGGCACAATCTTGGCTCACTGCAAACTCTGTTCCCTGGGTTCAAGTGATTCTCCAGCCTCAGCCTCTCGAGTAGCTGGAATTACAGGCACCTGCCACCATGCCCAACTAATTTTTATATTTTTAGTAAAGACAGGGTTTCGCCATGTTGGCCAGGCTGGTCTTGAACTCCTGACCTCAGGTGCTCCACCTGTCTTGGCCTCCCAAAGTACTAGGATTACAGGCGCCAGACACCGCACCTGGCTTGCTTTCTTTTCTCTATATCACTGATTTGAATGTTGTCTTTTTTTTCTGTTCCTAGGTACACACACTTTTAAGATTGATTTATCTTCCTAATAAATACACCCTTTAATTATTATGAAATGACCTTTGAACTGTGGTAATTCTCCTTGTCTAGAAATCTACTGATTTGGATATGGCTATAAGAGCTGTAGGCTGTTCAGACTTCAGCCAAGGTCTTGCAGTGAACCTTCATGTTTTAATTGCATTGCACACATTTTGATATATATTTTTATTGTCACTTAACTCAGTATTTTATATTTCTATTTTATTTCCTCCGGGAATTGTCTAGTAGTAAACATTTTAATTCACAGACATGTGGGGAATTTTTAAGCTTCCCTTTTTTTCTTAATTGCTAATTACATATTTATTTATTTATTTCTCTTCATAGTTGTTGCTTTAAATATCTCCATGCCATTTTGTTAGATGCATATATGTTGATGATTATAAAATCATCTTTATTGGTTGCTCCTTTTGCCAGCCTAGGATGCCCCTCACCATCATTTATAATGCTTTTAACCTTACATTCCATTTTGTCTGATATTCAGAGTGCTATCCTGGCTTTTGTTTTTAGTTTTGCTTATATTTTCTTTCTTTTAGTTTTAATGTCGTATATGTTCATTTTAAATGCATCATTCTTCCCCCCCAACCGCATATTGTGTATAGCTCTGTACTTGTCTGTTATTTGATTAGTGACTTTATACCCAGTTATCCTTACTATAATCATTTTATTAAGACTTTTAGCTTCATTTAATGTTTTCTACTTGGTTTTACTTTTGTTTTGTTTTGCTTTTTTCCTTTGGATAGATTGGATTTTTTTTTTTTTTTTTTTTTTTTTTTGCTGAACACATTTTATTTTATTCTTATAGCATTTACCTTTATCTAAATATAAACTTAGATATAAACATAGTTTCCTTTATGTCTAAAAATTATCAATATTTTTTAAGTTCCCCAAATGACTCTCCCACTCATAACCACTGGCCCTCTTCTCTCTCAGTCTGCTATTTTCCCCAGTGTTCCCTCTCCTGAGACTTAACCACCTTCTTTCCTGCAAGAATTCCCCACCACATGGAAAATAACTCTCAGATGCATCAACCTCCAGCCTGTGCAACTTCCCCACCTGGTTTGGAACCAGAAGTGACTTCTACTTTTAGAAAGTTCATTCTCTGGGCAGAGTGGAAGATAGAATTCATTGGGGTGTTATTGAGAAAGAGAGACCATCTAGGGACTCGTGAAAAAGTCCAGGAGACTTTAGGAGGGTCCAGGTTAGAACAGTGGCAGTAGAGTGGGAGGACTGGTGGAACAACCAGGAGGATTTGGTATTTGTATTTAGGAGTTTGAGCGAAAGAGAAGTTGACGGTGCCAAGTATGAGTGGCAAGTATCAGATTTCTTTTATTTTTTCCTACCCTATTCTCTTTCCTCCCAAATTCCAGTTGCATGACTTCTTACCAAGGTTTGGTTCTGCCATTTTAAATGAAATAAGAAATGTAAAACACATGGTATATGTCCTAGTATAGAAATAGTAATTGAAAAAAAATAGATGCTAGCTTCCACATTTCTGTCTCAAGTTCCTGACTGTATGAATGGGGAGGAGGAGCCTACAGATTCCTGAGGAGGAACAACTTCTTTTTCTTGGTGGCAGGGTGGTTAGAAATGTAATTATTTCATTTCCTCATCTTTTGAATTTGAGCTGCCAATGAGACATTTAGGTGACAGAAAATTGTATATGTAAGTCTAGGATTGAAAAGAGATGATAGAGATTGGATAGTTGTTAGGAAAACTGTAGAAGCTCTTCTAGCTGCAGGTGATAAAGTGAAGAGAAGAGAAACTTGAAAAAATACTTACGGGATGGATTGGAAGGAGGATCCATCAGAAAAAATTTGGAGGCCTGAATTATTGCCCCAGTCTGACACTGACTGGTTTATTTAGCCTTGAATAACTTAACCTTCTCAGGGTCCTCTCTTCCTTCCCTTCCTTCCCTCCCTTCCT
>NW_016808732.1:479963-505399 GCF_001698545.2 Rhinopithecus bieti
CCCTCCCTTCCTCCTTCCTTCCTTTCCTTCCTTCCTTCCCTCCCTCCCTCCCTCCCTCCTTCCCTACCTACCTACCTACCTACCTCCCTCTTTCTTTTTTGAGATGGAATCTTGCTCTGTTGTCCAGGCTGGAGTGCAATGGCACGGTCTTGGCTCCCTGCAACCTCCGCCTCCCAGGTTCAAGCAATTCTCCTGCCTCAGCCTCCTGAGTAGCTGGGATTACAGGCACGCACCACCACACCCAGCCAATTTTTTTGTGTTTTTAGTAGAGACAGGGTTTCACCTTGTTGGTCAGGCTGGTCTTGAACTCCTGACCTCGTGATCCACTTGCCTTAGCCTCCCAAAGTGCTGGGATTACAGGCATAAACCACCACACTCGGCCCTCTCTTTCATTAAGATCTCTTTCTTTATCTCTGCCTCTCATTCTCTTTCTCCATTCTTCATTAATTCAACAAAGATTTCTTGCATACGTATTAGATGCCAAATTCTGCTCTAGGTATTGGGGCTAAAGCATCAGATAGGATGTGGTCTTTGACCTCCAGTACTGGGAGCAGGCAACAGATTAACCATTGCTCTCTGTTAAGCATTATGATAGGGTATATTTTATACCCGAGTCAGGTTGACTGGAGGAAAGGGTGCCGAGAAAGCCTTCAGAGCACGTCCTTCAGTCCAAGCTTTTCCGAATGAGGAGTTGTTTAGACAAGCTTGGGCAAAGAAAGACAAAAGAAGTGCAAAATAATGTATGGATGGGCTGAAGGAGCAATGAGCAGTTTGGTACGCCCATAGTGAGGCAGGCCTGACAGTGCTGGAGGGGCTCAAGGTCTCGATCAGGAAGGGCCCTTGTGGGTCAAGCAGAGATCTTGGATTTTATCTCGGATGCAATGTAGACCCATTTAAGGACTATAGGGATGTGAAGAGTCAGGTGTGTGTTTCAGTAATTTCATTCTGTTGGTGCTATGCATTTGGCATGATAAGGGACCAGGTGGTGGGCAAGGAGACCAGAAAGGAAGCAGTTGTAGAAATCCAGGTGACAGAGGAATGTTGAAAATTCCACAGCCACAGAGCACCTGCTGCATGCTAATCACAGGTCTGTGTATTGGGGCTCCTGCAGGGACCAGGACAGACAAGCCCCTTGTTCTCATGGAGTTTGGAGTGGCAATAGAAGTGACAGAATGGAAAGAATGGGCAGATTGGAGAGATATTAATAAGGAAGGATTTAGAGGACTTGATGAGCAATTAGATATTGGAAGTGAATGAAGGGGGCAGTGTCTGGTTTGAGGAAGTGAGTGGGCAAATGGCACCACTCACTGTGATTGGGGAACCCAGAGAATAACTGAGTGGGACCTTCAGGGAAAGGTGCCCGGCCTGCGCTTGTATAAATAGGTCTGAATCTCAGGAAAGGTCTCCGTGACTTACTTGATCAGGGAAAGAATTGGACTATGTGGATGTTTAAGTTACTTGATTTTATTCTTCTCCATCATTCAGTTTTGGTCTGTGAGTGTTGAGTCACCTTACAGAGGACGAGGTATCCTTATATGTCTACCCCTAGAACCTAGTGTGGGGGCTATTGTTTGAAGTAGGTCTGGAATCCTGCAATTTCATTGCTCACCCTCTGGTCCCTGCCTTCCCTTTAGCCCTCCCCCAAGTCCCAGCATAGGCTCACTACCTGGATTTTGGCTTCTATGCGAACTGCTGTGGGCAATTGTGTCATATTCCTGTCACAGAGACTCCAGGATGCTCCAGCTGGTAGGGATTTTAGGATCACTGGGTCCAGTCTCTGCAATTACAGATGAGAGAGGTGAGGCCTGAGGAGGCAAGGAGGCCTTCAGAGCACTGGTGTAGGGCTACGGTGAGGTCGCTTGATTCACTGGTATGTTTTGCACTGTGGCCCCTCCCCCTCACTTGCTTAGAGAGCTGGGCAGGAAAGTTCCTGGGTATACATTGGTGCAGATGTTTGGAAATGACTAAGCCTGTGTGTGTGTAACTTTGAGACTTCTCGTGAAGGTTGTCAAGAAGCATTTGATCACTTCAGCTCTGAGGTAGGGAGACAGTGTCCTTGAGCATCACACTTTAATTCCAGCAGCCCCCGTGTTCGGGGCGCTCGCCAAAGGCTCGCCGTAAGGAATTGTTTCACCCCAGGTGTAGAATCACATTGCACTGCAGCTTCAAAGGACAAGTAAAAAAGTGCAGAAATTACCGACCGGAGTGTGGGAAGTCCTTCTTGTTGGTAAGATTTTCAAGTGCTAGGGAAGAGATGTGTTGAAAGGACATTTACTTTCATCAGCTTAGAGCATCTGTTTTTTATACTTTAAAAAGAAGCAATACCTTAAATTATGGCAGTCCCTAGGCAAGTAAGCACTTGAGATTTTGATCTGTACAGATTCTTAGAGGGAGCGCCTTTCAGGAGCTGTTAGTAGTGATTTGTAGAACTTGACTGATTCTGTAGACTGACAGTCAATGTTTGGGGGAAAAGGGGAGAAAGAGGCAATGATAGTTAATGAACTGCTCTGCAAAACAGCAAATAAGCCATTTCTCTCATACCCGAGTAGAAATGGAACCTGTACTTAGCAGGCCCTGGAGACTAAATTAGATAGGAAATGAAAACAAATTCCATGTTTTTTATTTTTAACTCAGTGCGCACCTCCAAAACATTCGTACAGTGTGGGCTCCATGACGTTTTTTTGCCCGCTTTTTTATACAGATTTAATTTTTTAAATGGTGGTTAGAGATACTTAACATAAAAGTTGCCACTTTAACCGTTGTTGTTGTTGTTTTGTTTTTTTGAGATGGAATCTCGCCCTTCTTGCCTGCACTGGAGTGCAGTGGTGTGATCTCAGCTCACTGCAGCCTCCGCCCTCCAGGTTCAAGTGATTCTCCTGGCTCAGGCTCTCGACTAGCTGGGCCTACAGGCGTGCGCCATCACACCCAGCTAGTTTTTGTATTTTTAGTAGAGATGGGGTTTCACTATGTTGGCCAGATTGGTCTCGAACTCCTGACCTCAGGTGATCCACCTGCCTCGGCCTTCCAAAGTGCTGGGATTACAGTCGTGAGCCACTGTCCCAACCCACTTTAACCATTTTTAAATATGCATTTCAGTGGCATTCAGTACATTCACCACGTTGTGCAACCACTGCACCCACCCCATAGAGGTACTATTTATTATAGGCACAGTTTCCTAAACTGAGTGAAGAAAGGAAACATCACCCCCCACAGCCCAGTATCGTCATTGTCAAAATTAAGATGTTAGTCTCCAAGTCTTTTATTTATATGATTTTGTTCGAACCTAGTTGCAATACTTTTCATAGAGGTTATAAAGAGAAATTTAGAGTTGTAAAGCAATTTAAAGACAGCCTACTCCTTCTCCCTTCTCCGCCCCCTTTATAGATGAAGAAGTGAGTAGCCAAAAGGGACAGTGGCTTGTTTAGCTGGGCAGTGGCCACGCTGGTCCCAGAGCGCAGGTGCTCCATCGCCTGAGCGCCGTTCCCTGGGCTAGTTACTAGTTTCAACATGTGTCATAAAAAATTCATTGGTGGTTTATTTTTAGGGTAATCTTCTTTTTTTCCTCTGTCTCTTTCTTTGTGTAGTTTCTGTATCTAAATTTTTTTTAATGGCATCTTCAAATAGGAATTTGTTTTAAACCAGAACGTCGCAACACGTATGCTATTCCTAGGGTGTGCCAATATCCCCTCCCAAACCTTGCCTCTGTTCAGATATTACTATACCCAGGATGTCGCTGCTTTTTTTTTTTTTTCCATTTGTTTTGCTGGTTCACAGTTCATTCCAAAGTTTAAAGGTGCTAAAACCAAAGTTTACAGGTGATAGTAATTTTCCCAAGTTGGGGTTTTAGCTGGTTTCTTTTTCTTCTTAACGTCTGTTTTCCACTTAGAAATGAGGTGAAAACTCACAGAAGCAAAACCTAGCAGCTAAAAGCAGCACGTCTGCTTACCACGTTACACCCGTCGGACTAAGCTGTGGCCCAGATCCCCTTTTCGTCCTCTACCTAGCTCCTCAATTCCCATCAGTGAGCAGTTTTCACCTCCTCCTGCCCACGTCTGGAGGTCTGTGGGTGGCAGTTAGGAAGCCAAAGGAGGCTGAAGCTGGGGTATATTGTTTGGGTCGGCCATGGCAACCGCGGCAGGAAAAGGAACAGGGCTAGTTTTGTGCTGCTCTGTAAATGGCCAGGATTCAGCCGCTATCTCAGGACTTCTGCTTGGCCCCCGACAATCTGATCTCCTGGTAAGGTTATTAAACTTGGCTCTCCTCTTCCGCCCTCCTTTGATCATGTTGTCAGGCAGCAAGTAGGAATGGCTGTGGGGGGTGGCGGGGGGTGGGGGTTGCAGAGCACAGCAAGATGTGCACCAGCAGAAACATAAGAACAGGGGCAGAGGCAAAACAGGGACTGTGTTCTTATCTTTTCTGCACCCCAGATGCAGAGAAGTACAACCCCAAGTCCTTGCCAGTACTATTCTTCAGGAGTTGAGCACCTTGCTCCAAAGAGCCTGTCCAGATTGCCAGTTTGACCAGCATGGAGGAGAACAAGGAAGGGCCGGTCCTGGAAGACCCCAGGATGTTTTTAATTGGGAAAGCATTATTTGAATTTTCTCTGCTGCAAAGCACAAACTGCCTACCACATGTATTTCATAAAAATGTCATTGAAAAGGAGAGTGAGAATACAGAGTAAGCTTCCATGGCTTAATAATAGTTTATTTTGTGACTTGGAATAGCTTTTCTTTTCATTCAGCGGATCATTTTAGGTGTCATTCAGTTTATTTTAAGTAGTGTGTTTCATCCTGAGCGGATTAAGAATTTTATTTTTTAAAACTCTGTACTGTGTTGCTTCCTACTGGGAAATTTACATTTAAAAAAATGTTGGTGAGTAAAATCTATTTGGTCAAAAAGAATGGCCTGCGACTATTAGTGAATTTGGGATGTTTTTCTTATAAGGGACAGAGTTGATTCTTACTCAGAATCATGCGAGTCTGACATTTCATTTGGGGAAGTCTGAGGAAGTTGGTGAGGTCTTACGTTAATAAAAACAAGTGCTTCTTTTTCTTCTTATCACCTTTCAGTATCTGCTCTGCTGGCTCATGCAGTGTAGGTTGGCTTACCTCTCCCTGGAAGTCACATTGTCCTTCAGAACTCTTTTTACTATGACCCAAAAACAGTCTTCAGACCTCACTCTGATGAGTCAAAGGGGAAGCCATGAATCAACAAACGGTGAAGCAACATTTGCGGTTCTCTGACTTCAGTCCTCCCTGAAACCCACTTGGAATCTAGCTCTGAATTCAGCTGGACATGTTTATTCTTCCCTTTTCCCATCCTCACCTACTCCTAACCTTCAGTGTTCTCTTCCCCTTTTATTTTTATTTTTGCCATTTTAGTAGTAAATGACAGGGACATAGTTACTCAATTTGTAAAGCATTGAATGGTGAGGTCAAAGATTCTATGACGAGCTTGAGATTTCTAACAGTTTCGGATGGATGACAGCAACATTTTGCTTGCTTAATTTCGGAGCTGTTTTGGTACGTTTTGAAATGCAGTTTAATGGTGAGTAATAGAGAAGTTTCTTTCTGCTGTGGAGCTACTGAACCCTTGAAAGTAACATGTTGGCACATACAGATGGACTGTAGCCACCACATTTATTCCTTGCTTAGTGGCGAGCTGTACACTGAACAATAGAAAACAAAAGACTTTTTTTCTTTGGAAGAGCAGATACTGATTTCTGGACCGAGTTTATGTTGTACAAGTCAAACATGTTTTATTCTTTTCTGGTTAGATTTTCTTGACGTATTTGAGACTTTCTGCCTTTTAAAAAATTAGCTTAGTTGAAAAAGCAGGTATTATTAAATACCGCTTATTTTATTGAATTGGAAGGACAATAGTAGAATTTTAAAGCTTAAATGGCTTTAATTGAACCTAATGTTCTTCTTTTACAGAGGAGACATTTGAGGCTTAGTGCGGTTAAATGACCACTCCTACAACACACAGCCCGTTTGTTTGATGGCTGAGGCTGAAAACCAGACTCCAGACTCCTAATTTAATGCTTTTCCTTCATTGGTCATGTCTTTTTAGCTTCAGTGAAGTTTTATTTTTTTATTTTTTTATTTTTGAGGTTATTTTAAAAATACTTTTCCTTGAAAATTTAACATTTCCACTTAATTGTTCTCACACTTCAAGAATAGTTTGTCTGTTAACTTTCTGTTTAACTTCTTAAACCATATACTGTAGAAATTATCTGTCTATGTGCTGAACGGTCTTTAATGACTGCATGTGCGCCGTAGCTGTTGAGATGTTTTAATCCACTTTAGAAAAAGGTTTATTTGTTTAAGAAAAGTGCAGTGTTATATTAAGTCTAAGCTTAGAACAATGAAGCATCATCTCCCAGGTACTGGGAGTGAGAATGGGAGGGGCAGGGAGTGGTTGGTACTATGAACCACCCTAAAGAAAATTCTCTTCAGCCTCCTCACATGTTAACACGATCATATTTCAGTGAAGTCCTTCTTCAGCAGCAGCCACTAATGATAGAGTGATGTGTTTAGACTTGAAGGTTGTTTAGGTGCTGTTCAAATGAATAACGAGTGCAGTTAATTTACAATACAGGTGAAAAGTTAACCACAGAGTAGTGGCACTGCTCTTTCTTTCCCCGTCACCTCTGTGGCATGATCTCTTGCTGTGCCTTTAGAAGGGATGATTAGAATGGGCAAATATTCCCTCCCGGTGCTCCTGGCAATAGGAAAGCACTGTGGGTGAGATGTGTCTGCAGAGCAGCGGTATAGTTTCAGAAGGAACCTTTGGGCAAAGCTTCCCAGTGCCTGGGTGGGTCTCTTCCTAGTGGATGGAGCAGCTTGATGGGGTGGCTATTTATTGGTGAGAACAGTATCCATGTCCCATTGGTTATTGGGACTTGATTCCTTATTTGTACTTAGGTGCTGTGAAGAGACTTATGTAATGCTGTTTAATCCATGTTTGGCTTTGTAAGAAGATTTAAAATATTCAGAAGGAAGAAATGTTTGGTTCCTTTGAAAAGACAGACTGTTCATTTAGCTAGAGAGAGCCTCACCAAATGAGTCAATTAAAAACATTTGGGGATTCAGCCCAGTGAGACTGTTGTTTTTATATGAGAGATGAAGAGGGTGGGGGAGGGGCGGGTCAAACTATGGGGAAAAAACATAGGGAAAAAAAAGATCTTTAGAAAAGGAAAAAGTTAGCCTTAGCTCTTCAGGGAATGCTGGGTGGGAAAAAAGATTTAAGTGGAAAGAAGAAAAGCCCTAGAGATTTTTGTACCAAAAAAAAAAAAGGAGTACTGTTAAAAAGATGAATCAACAGCTATATTCTAAATAGCATCTTCTTAACTGGGATTTGAAGGGAAGAGAAGGCCCAAGTAGAGTCTTAGACAAGTCCAAGGGTAAAAAAGCAAACAGGTATTTGAAGAAGTGGAAATTAGAAGTTTGGTGACAAAAACTTACACTTGTAATTAGAATTTTTTGTCCTTAATACTTCTTGATATGCTGATATGATAATATCCTAATAATATGCTAAGGAATTTTCCCAATTCATAATCTAAAGCAAAATTAACTAATGTATGTGCTGCTATGGAAATTCACTAAATTGCACTAGCAGGTGTATTCATCCCGCTATTACTAACACTCTATTACTAACTCCGCTGTGGCTTTTCCACTGTAATGTGGTGGTGTTGGTGCCACTCATTGTGTCACTGTTGTGTCCCAAAGCGTGAGCAAGCCTCGCCAGCGCTTCCTTAAAACTCTTACTGATGGAACTACCATGTTTATATAGCAAGAATATTAGAGAAAGAAGAGTCGAGAAAGGATTCCACAACACACATCTAGTCTTTTCCTCTCTTAGCTTGTAGGGTTAACACTACCTTTCTCTTGGAAATGAGAAGGGAAGAAAACCTTTTCCACTATCCAAAAGAGGGTTTAAAATTCTGTCAGGTCACCGAACCTGGAGGGGCTTTATGACAGTACTTACCAGTAAGTCAAAAAGGAAATTTATTTTTTCCCGTCATAGGTTCCTCTCTACACAGAGAATGCAAAACCGTAATTCTTAAGAGTTCCTCAATGATTATTCACTTTTGTTCTGACTTCCATAGTTCTCTAGTAAAGATTTAAATATCTAATTTTGTAGACTCCTGGAATAACTTCTTCCAGGTAGTATATTTACTCAGAAGATTATTTAAATGCATTAAGTGCTGACATTGTTAGAAAGGGGAGAAAACTCAACATTTTCAGGCAGAAATCATTGTAAAAGGTATTATAAAATTTCCTCTCTTCCTAAGTAGAGTGCTACTCTATAGTGAACATAATTTAACTTTTTTTCTTGACTTATTGTCATTTCTGTGAAGTTATTACCTTGACATAGTAACGTCATGATGCCTCAGAAGCTCATACTTCTTGATGCCGCAGCCTCTGTCCTATCTACTTTTCTTGGTTGTCATGTCTTCAGTCTCCTTCCATATTTGCCTACATCTGTAAACTTAAGAGAAACCAGATAATCTAGCTTATAAAATCACTAAACTGAATCGTATGCATTAATTCTCATTCCTAGTTCTCTCCACCTAGCCGGTGTGGCCTGAGGCATTGATAGCCATGTTCTGAATGGTGAAGGCTACCGGAGCCCAGGAGAGCTGTCCAAGGTTAAATAAGACATTAATATATAAAGCAAGGACTGTTGGTATGCATGATCTTTATATGTTATCATATTACAGTTCATTTATTTATTCATTTATTTATTTGTGTATATATATATATATAGCGAAACAGTCTCACTCTCTTGCCCAGGCCAGAGGGTAGTGGTGCTATCATAGCTTACTGCAGCCTCGAACTCCTGGGCTCCAGTGATCCTCTTGCCTCAGCCTCCTGAGTAGCTAGGACTATAGACTTGTGTGACCACACTTATTTTTTGTTTTTAATTTATTTTTTGTAATAAATTAAATTACAAAATTTTATAAATACAGGGTCTCATTCTGTTGCCCAGGCTACATTTTTAAGTTTAGTAACTGCCCAAATGGACATTGGGTAAAATAAAAGTGACCGTATTTAGGTCACTTCTCTGCTTAAATCATTCACATCTCAAGATGAAGGTACTAATAAGACACTTTCTAGAACTTCAGTGTTTACCACAGCAAGGAGGAAAGAAAGGCCTGTTGGATGTAGACTAAAAGCTTCAGAAGCTGTCTTCATTCCTAGGCTGGGCCCAGGGCTCTAGAATTGTCCCATGCACCTGGTGGGCTTGCTTGGGTACTTGGGTGGTACCTGGGAGATGATGACCTCTTCATCTTCAGCGTCTGTTATTCCATGAAGCAGACGTGGTCATTTGGATACTACAGGTTTGCCAGCTCTGCTACTTCTGTTTCTACTGCAGGAAGAGGAGCTATGGAATTTTTATGCATGCATCAAAACACTGACTTGGCTCATAAGACTGGTAAAAAGACAGAGTGATAAATTGTATCTTCTTTCTCATGAAGCAGATTTTTCCCAAAAGTAGAAACACTAATTTATAAATGGATCCTTTTCAGAAAGATTCCAAGTTCGACCTTTGAAAGTTTGTATTTATTTCTCAGAGAAACAGTGTATGTGATGGCAGGATCCCAGTAAAGTCCAAAATATCCCATAATGGCCTTAGGACCATTCCCATCATAATCTCCATAGAGCCGTGGTCCCCAAGAGCCATGGTGCCCAAGAGCCACCACTTCAGTGGGTGGTAGGTGGTTATGAAGAATGGTCATTGTGGTTCACAGAATAACAGTGACAATTGTGAATAGAAGCCAGTCATTGTCCAACTGATAAAATGAGTGAGGCTAGCAAAGGGCCTGATGGGAAGTGAAATCACTTACTGAAGTGGTCATAGAGTATGCAACCAAGAACTAAGAACAGGGGGGAAGTCAGCACTAAGGAGAGTTCGACTCCACTTGAGGAAGAACATTCTGGCAATCAGGACTGTCTAAAAATGGAACAAGCTGATTGATTTGGCAGTGAAACTTCTGACACTGGAGATGTTCAAGCAGAGGTAGAAGGACCCTCTTCTCAGGTATTCCCCAGAGAGGGGCTGCGAGTTGGATAGAAGGTTATTGTAGACGACCACTCGTTTCTCTCTGAGCTCTGAAATGTAGTCCTTAAGGCTGGCATGTGTTTCCCAGTTTCTAATTGGAAAAGATAACATAATTCTACAGTGTTGAAATAATTTAAACAAAGTAAATAGCTGTGCTTTTACAACAATAAGACAATATAGCCTTTCATTATTTTGTTATGTTCCTCATTAACATAGACATAATTTCTTTTAAAGAAGGAACAATTGTGACAAGCCTGGGCAACATGGTGAAACCCCGTCTCTACTAAAATACAAAAAATTAGCTGGGCGTGGTGGCACGCGCCTGTAATCCCAGCTACTCAGGAGGCTACCACAGGAGAATTGCTAGAACCCAGGAGGCGGAGCTTGCAGTGAGCCAAGATCACACCACTGCTCTCCAGTCTGGCGACAGAGCAAGACTCTGTCTCTTAAAAAAAAACAAAAAAGAAGGGACAGAACTTATCTAGTAAACTAAATGTTGATTTCCTCTTCTCAGGAGCATAATACTAACTTACTCATCTGTTTTGGTACTTTTGAGTACTGATAATCAGATAGTAATATATTCATTTTTTTATTCAAACAATTCAGTTCATTCTTAGCAAGAACAAAAGTCTATTTGAAACATGTAAACAGGTAGATTAAATTTTTCATTGTTTCAAGTTTTGACTTTTGTATTTCTGCACATTAGTGATCCTTGAAGATTATGCAAAGCCAGGTTCTTTTGACTTTTATAATTAGTGTGTTGGAATCCCAGTTTTTCCTACCCTAGGGTGGACTGTATCTTTTACAGTTAACTCTGTGAAGGATGGCTAGGGGTGGACTGGTGAGGAGAGGCTTCCAGTTACCAGAGAGCCTGTGACTTACTCTCTGTGCTTTTCCTAGGTCACCAATTTTCAAAGAATTTGAGTATAATTAAATACACTTCATAATAAACTAGGCTGAACATAATTTAATCTTTCCCTGAAGGTACTTCAGAGTCTTGGAGTGCTTTGGGGTCATGATGAACATCAATTATATTCTCACGGTGGATGTGCAGAAGGAGGTAGTTAATAGAGTTCTGTTTGATCGAGTCCTAGGTGACTGGACGGGTGTTCGGTTACGATTGGCAGTTCAGCGTCCAGGCTTTGGAGCTGATGCTTAGTGTTAAATTCTCAGGCAGGAGAGAGTGGAATAAACATTGACCTCTTTGGCTTTAAGAGGCTGAAAGCTGATGACGATAATTCACATGTACGTGGTATATATAGTACTTTTTAGCCTCCAAAGCCCTTTCACATACCTTGTCTTCCATTACTTGTTTCTTATGATGTTCTGGAGAGGAAGCAAGGCCGTTGGTGTTCCATTTTTACAGATGAGGACAGTGGAGCCCAGGAAGCTTGAGGGACTTGCCTAAGTTCATGCAGTAGATGAATGGCTGAGACCACTGGAATTCAAATTCAGTGCTCTTTTTAGCATTTCAAAGGATACTAGACATTTGCTCACATCTATGATGTTCTTTGTGCTGTATGTGTAGTAACTCATTTAATCCTCACAGTGGCCCTGTTAGGTAGATATCAGTTCTTCTGGTACTATTATGATTCCCATCTTCAGAGCTGAGGCCACTGAGAGGTACAGAGAAGTTAGGGCATGCACCAGTGAGCAGCGGAGCTGAAATCTGAACTCAGAGCTTTGGCTCCAGAGCCCATACACTCCACCAATATGCTACGTGGCTACTCAGTGTACAGATACACTGAGCTTAAGTAGAGGAGAAAGCTTATCTATCCGTATCTTCCCATCTGCAAAGACTTCTGCCTGTATGGGAGGTCTGGGCTCATTCTGACTGAGGTTTTGAACCCAGATCTGCCAGTTCAAGATCTTGGGCTCATTACTTAGCCTCAGCTTCAGTTTCCACATCTCTAAAGTAAAAATATAGAACATGGAATGTCCCTGTAAGAACACAATGGAATATAGGTAAAGTGCCCAGCACACTGCTTATCCCTTAGCCTTTATTTTTTAGAAAGTGATTGCTATTGTTGTTGTTGGTGGTGGTGGTGGTCTTCTTCTTATTATTTATATATTTACAATGGCCAAAATTATATGAAATGTTTTCCAAAAATTGGGTATTTGTACCCATTGTGTGAATGTATGTGTTAATTGGGTGTAACTGACTTTCTTGAGTCTTTAAAATAGACAAATCTTTTGATTACATTTGTTAATATTACTGTACCTACCTATATTTGACTTGACTTATAATTTTACTTCATTAAATACATAGCAAGTCATCTGAGAACCCAAAGTAATCATATAGATTACTTGCCATATAGTTAATTTGTGACTGTGATATGGCTGCTAAGGTAGAGGTTTGAATTTAAAAGCACAAGGAAAAATGTTTACTTCAATGGTTACAAATAGATTAATCATATAAAGTACATATTTGCAGAGTCTTGCTCTGTCACCCAGGCTGGAGTGCAGTGGCATGATCTCGGCTCACTTCAACCTCTGCCTCCCAGGTTCAAGTGATTCTTCTGTCTCAGCCTCCTGAGTAGCTGGGACTGCAGGCGCGTGCCACCACACCGGGCTATTTTGTGTATTTTTAGTAGAGACGAGGTTTTACCGTATTGGCCAGGCTGGTCTCGAACTCCTGACCTCAGGTGATCTGCCCGCCTCAGCCTCCCAAAGTGCTGGGATTACAGGCATGAGCCACCATGCCCTGCCTGTTCTAAGACTTGTTCTAAGGCTCATAGATGGCACCTTCTCCATGTATCCTCACATGGTGGAAGAGGCAAAGCAGTTCCTGGGGGGGTTTTTTGATAAAGGCGCTAATTTCATTCAAGAGGGCACCTCCCAAGGGCTCCACTCCCTAATACTATCACCTTAGGAGTTAGGATTTGACATGTAAATTTTGGAGGCACACAGACATTCAGGCCAAGGCATAAACAGTGACCACTTTTATTCGGTCTGTCCACACACTGCCTAGAGCTTCCATTTATTTCAACGACATTTGCTTGTTTCTTATTTATTTGTTCAGGGTATCTTCTTAGTGGCTATTTATTTACCACCCTTTAACATGTTTTCTTGACATTGTGCTTCAGCCTGTATACGCTTTGTAACTCAGGAACTATGTTGGCTTAACTAATGGTACCTACTTAACAGGTGAAACTGACAGTAACAGCTTAATAGGTGCTTTACTTTTTTAACATACTTCTGCTTTTTATAAATACAAACAAGCTCTCAATCTTTTAATGTGGTTTTAAATTTTAAATAGGTCTTTTATTCATTTTCCTTTACAGAAAACTGTAATACTGCATATGCATTTTCAAACTATGCATATTTCTTCTTCGTTCCGTGTAGAAGTTTTTATTCAGCCTTTCAGTAAATTTTACTTAGCTTGTCCCATGGATTCCGTAGGTGTAAGGAATATAACAATGAACAAGACAGACAAAGCTCCTCCCCTCAGGGAGCTTTGCCATGATACGCGATGATGACAGTGATAAAAGGAACAAATAATGATTTGGGACCTGATGCCAAAGGGATATTTCTGCGACACTTACAATGAAATTCCAACCCAGCACCATCTTTTTCACTGCAGAATGCATGAAGGTGGTTGCATCATATCATTTCAACATGCATTCAAATGTAATGAAAGGCACAAGTAGTGATTGCAAACACTACATTACGTTGCTTGTTGTCTCTTACTGTCTTCCTTCTTATCTCCCTTTCTTCCTTTGTCTCATTCTCAGTTTTCAGAGCTAGTCATTATTTCCTAATCCTCTCCTAAAATGTAATCTGGTGACCTAAGGACAGGAGGCACAGGTTGCGTTTGAACAGCACCATCGTGCTTTATGAAGAGGACTGGAGGGGAGGTTCTGCCCCACAGTATGGTCAGAACTTGCTCCACGCAGCACTGACTACATTGGTGCTGGTTGGGTAACTGTGGCTCGGCAGGTCACTCTCCCTCTTTCCACCTCCATTTTCTCATTATTAGTAGAAGTCGAAATAGCATGATTTTCTAAGGCCTCTGCCAATCTATAATTCTGTGATTCATATGTTCCTGAACACTTGAGTGTACTTTTTCTCAATAAATGGAAATCTATTTTCCAATGAGGCTGGAAATACATTTTCCAATTATCCTCTCCCCTGGTTTATAACATATCATCAATGTATTGGGACTTCTAACACTGCTTCTGCTGTAAGCCCATCAAGAGGTTAATTACCTTTGAAGAATGAGGAACTGCTGGAAAAGAACTGTAAAACCTTCAAGAGAACTTTGGAGTTAATCCCTTTGGTAATAGGAATCGATGTCACTCATACATCTAGTTGCCAGTGGAGGAGGAGTAACAGCACTGGGCCAAGTAGACTTGAAGAAAGGCAGGTTGCTGATAGAGTGGAGTGCTGAAGATTCTGAATCAAGCTCGTCGTGACTCTCTTCCTCCTCTTTGAGGCTACCCAATCAGAGTGAAAACAGTCCTTTAAAAACCCCCAAATGGATGAACCTAATGCAGTGGTGTGCTCCTGTAGCCCTAGCCAAAGGGTCACTTGAGCAGAGGAGTTCAAGGCCAATTGTGCAACACAGTGAGACCCCGTCTCTAAGGCAAATAATACACATAAAAATTAAAATTAAAAAAACTCGACCCAGTGTCCCCTTCAGAATCCTGAGTGGTTTGTTTCATCTTCCTCTATTCTGGCTTGTTTCATTTTCCTCTCCTGTAGTGGATAAAACTCCAAATGAGGACAAAATGAGGAATTTGTCAAAAAAATTGAATTGCCAACAAAAGCCATCTTTGGTTGATCAAAGGGTACAAACGTTTCAGTTAGACAGAAGGGCTAAGTTTCTGAGACCCACTGCACAGGATTATTAATATTATTCCTTTTTAACCCCAGTAATAATAAGGTATTATAAAGTCAAGATTGCTAAAAGAATAAATTCTTAAATGTCCTCATTATAAAAAATAAGTATGTGAGGTGATGGACATGTTAATCAGCTTAATATAATCATTTTATAGTATATATAGATTTATCAAAATATCATATAACCCACAAATACATGCAATTATTATTTGTCTATTAAAAATCTAGGCCAAGGTGGGAGGATTCCTTGAGCCTAGGAGGTCGAGAGCAGCTTGAGCAACATAGGGAGACTCCATCTCTACACACAGAAAAAAAAAAAAAAAAAAAGAAAAAATTGGCTGGGTGTGGTGGCTCTTGCCTATAGTCCTAGCTGCTCGGGAGCTGAGGCGGGAGGATCCCATGGGCCCAGGAGTTTGTGGCTGTAGTGAGCTATGATCATGCCACTGCCCTCTAGCCTGAGCAAGAGAGCAATACCCTGTCTCAAAAGTAAAAAATCAAAATAATATAAAAAATAAAAATTTAAATTAGAAAAAGCCATCTTCTTTCCCACTCCTTCCCATTTTGATAGAACAGTCCCAGACCCCAAACTTGCTTTCCTCATGAGTCACGCAGACTCCAGCATTGCAGTTCCAAAACACTGCCTGACTCACCAGCTCCGTCCGAAAGAGCGTGTATTGTCTTGATATGCCAGATAGGAAATTCCTGCTGCATATAGGAAAAGCAGTGTGTTTAAATACATGGGCGCACACACACACGCACACGCACACACACACAGAGTACACATATACACATCTGCATATACACGTACACATATACATACTATGTACATACATACACATGCAATACACATGTATACACACCACATACACACCCATACACACACACATGCATCTCCAAGTCTATTTCCGTGCTTTTTTTCAGTAAAGCACCTAGACAAAGGAGAGAGATGTCTAATCAGCTTTTGATGGTTGTCAGGGATATCATAAATGAGAATCAAGTTACTAAACTTGATTTTACAAAATAGTTTGTTGGTAGTTTTAGAATGGCATTGCATTTTAGCTAGCCCCACTTGTAAATAAGTGAGCTGGGTAAAAGGAGATTGGATGTCACCCAGAATATTTTCTGGGAAGGGGACGTACACAAAATTCTCTCTTTTCACAATTACCCTGTTTTGGATTTGCAATATTACGTTGAGCAAGGCTGGCTATATTCTATCAACAGGATGTTACAGCTTGAGAAGTTATTCAACCTATAGTGTTAAGCAGATTCTTCATCATTACTGAATTTAGTTGATGCTCTATGGAGAAAGCCAAAGTTAGGAGTTTTGTCTGTCATTGAGATAGAGACCCTCAACTAGGGAAGTTTTGAGCTGTCTGTACCAACTTGCCTCTGGAGTTGAGCTTAGAACCCTACCTCCATTTTTTTCTGTCACTTCAGGACTGTTTCAACTATTGTTTCTTTATTTACTTATATTGAGTGTGTTTTCTCAAGTCATAATCGTGGGAGACCCCGAGAAACAGACATCACATTAGTCCTTTTTTTTTTTGTTTAGCAGGAAGGGTTTTAAGTAAAGCTGTGAATGATATGTTCTCATTCTCATGGAAATTCATCAATATTGGTTTACTGTCTCCTATCTGATGACTTTTTATTTTATGTAACCACTGTGATACAATATACACAAGTTCCTGGATGATAAAAATAAATTGAAGAGCTAATGTTGATAGTAAGTTCTCAACCAGGGGTTATGCTGGAATCCAGGATACATAACCCACAGGAGGGCCCTCCGTGAACTCAGTTATCATGGGATTTTCCCATACCTTTGCAGATAGAAGTATGGCTGTGTTAAAAGTGGCCAATGAAAGTATAGTTTCTTTATGCCTTATACTTTGTTTGGTGAGGATTCCTGCCAGAGGTGTTTTGTTTTCTTTAGTTTTCTGGTTGCTATGATTTTACACAGTGTTGGTGACCTCTGTGAGTACCAGATAAAGTTAGGTATGATAAAGGCACAAAAAGACCATGGAAGCCATCTTTATTCTAAATACAAATCTACAGACTAAATTTGTATGCATTTGTATCTTCATTCCTCATGGTGCTGTATTGTGTGTGTGTGTGTGTGTGTGTGTGTGTGTGTGTGTGTGGTTTCTTCTTTTATTCCAGGCTGCTTATATAAAAATGCTGATTCATAGTGTCACTGTCTTTTCTTTTCCCTGCGAAATTCTAAATCCGTTTCTAAACTTACTTTTTCTACAACCCTGAGTTTAATCTCTCTAAAGTTTTTTTTCCCCTCTTACAGACACAAGGCACTTTGCTTTGTTTATGCTAATAAATGTCAGACTAGCCCCAAAGAATTAGAAGAAATGCCAGTAACTTCAAAGGGCTCTTGAGCATGATTTTTTTCCTGTTTCTTAATACATTATAGTTTTCAGAGTTTAAGTTTAGGTGCATGTAGGTGATATTAGAAGATTCTTAGATTTTATTGGTAGCATCCAAACAATATGTCATCACCTGATATATATCACCTCTATGTGGTAGACCCTTGTGGAAATTTTCTCATCATGAAAGTCGAAAGTTTAATTTTGGAGAGGAAGAGATTTTTCAGATACATTAAATAGGTTTTGCTACAAAAAGGTGAGATGGTACTTTCAATTGAACATTTCTCATATACTAGCCAGCAGACAGCTTGGCCTCCTGGTTGTAATTACATGCCAATGGCTTGGTGCTTATTATTTTAGAAGTTGAGTTCATCCTGAATTCTCCAAGCATATGGAGTAGTGCACTCTGGTTGCTCCCATTAAGACTGTAATTCCATCCAAGGCTTGTAGTGTCATCGTAGAAACTAGATGGAATTACAGCCCCACGCACATTTTGGAAGACTGTATTATTCATTGAAATACTTTATAAAGTTAAATAATTTTGTAAATATGCTCCAAGTTCATGGGACTTAGATAGAAACATAATCCTGGCCACAGAGGAGGTTCTCAGTAAATATTTCTTGTTTATTTGATGGACTTTCCTTATATCTTTAAATAAACTGTATTTTTAAAAAGTGTAGAGAGGTTATACTTAAATATTTGTAGGACTTTAAAAGATCTTGCCTTGAAATGCTCTTAAAGTCTCTTGCTTTTCATTGATGGAAACATTGGCTTCCCATATGAATTTGTTATTTAATCTTTTCTGTTTCTAGCCTAGAGAGAAATACTGAGTAGCTTGAGTAGTCAAGAATCTTTATTTCAGGGACATCCACATGTCCTAAGTAATTCCTTCTGTATAAATATCTCTTTTCGGCATAATCCACGTAAAACTGTGTTGTATGCCTTCAAGGTGGACCCCTATGAGGTGAATAATTACACAATCGGAAGCCTGGCTGTCTCGTGGAATATTGGATGGATGGCTCTCTTATTGGTATTAAGTAGGACAAGTGTTAAGATAATTCACTAATTCACAGTGCGTTATCAGATTTGAAACGATCCTCGTTTTTTATACTACTTCAGATGGGTATGTATACTTTTTAGGAAAGACCTGGAAGGATAGGTTGTATATTTTAGTATCTGATATGGTTTTAAAATTTAAGACTCTGTGTTATATATGTTTTGGGATAAGTATAAATAATCTGTGTAACAAAGTATTACCTAAAACGTTGTTGCCTTTACCACCATGTACTGCAAAATATAGTATCAGGAAGCAAAAAAACAATATATTTTGAGTAATTTTGGAATTTGCATTTTGTGAATTGGCATGTATGTAGGGAGGACTTCAAAAAAAAAAAAAACGGGACTTTTAATTAAGAATATTCGGTATTAATATATTCTTTTAAGTGTCAGATATTTTAAAATATATGAAATCACATTAATCATATATTACTTAATAATTTTGTCCCTGGAAATATTCCATTTTAAGAACAGAGATAACCAATAAATATACCAGTAAAGCTAAAGTCAGTGCTTTCTGCTCTTAAAATAATTTATTGAAAGATAACATGAATGTCTTTGCTTTGTGAAATTATATTTTTGTTTGGGACTTGATAATGCTTAGAGAACATTTTAGTTTTTACAGTTTAAAGAATGAATAATGACTGGTTCCTCTGTTCCCTGATTTGTTTCCATGTGGATTGTACTTCATTTTTATTACCTATAAACATGTGTTAGCTCTATCAATTAGGCTCCATTGAATGAAGCATAACCCCCGAAAGGCCTTGCCAGTAAAATAACAATAGTAATAATAATATTCTCTTCTTCAGATTCTAGCAGGGAGTACTGCTGGATTTTATGTAAGAAGTCAACTTTAAAAGTGTTTTTCTGTGCGTGTGGTGTGGGTGCAGCAGCAATATTGTGTATTCCTTTCAAATCAAGATGCCTCATAGTCTGTGGGCGGGGGAACTCCCTAAGATGCCCTCCCTAGTTACTCATTCATTTGTTCCTCCCCAGAAAGGGAAAACCCAATGCTCTACACTCCACTTACTCTGTATAGTGGGGGCGGGGAGGTGGTGGCGTGAGGATGTCAGTGTCTTTGGGCAAAAGCCTTCATTTTTAAAGTTTAGCAAAATGCAGTTTTATTGCTTTATGATCAGTGTATATGACAAGCTAATATACAAATGGCACTAGTGATCAAAGGGGGATACTGATGTGAAAAAATTTACAATACACTTAACAGATTGACCTGACATAATAGTGAAACCATTTAAATTCCTTCCCACGTAGTAACAAGTAATTTCTGGAGCCAGAAGTGGGAGGGTGTGTGTGTATGTGTCTGTGTGTGTGTGCATGTATGTGTGTGTGTGTGCTCTCTGTAGAAATTAACAAATACGTTAATTCATTGACCATTTCTTTCGCTGTCCTAAAGAAAATTTCACTCACTTGTGCTTCTGATTTGTTTCCCATGAAGTCTCTTATCACTCTTAGAACATGAAGGTGAATTAATGAAGAATCCTTAATTCTTTAAAAAAAAACCAGCCCTAATTTAAGAAAGGAGACACTTAACTTGCTAATAAGATTCTAAAATTTTATAGGTTCTATAATACATTCAAGGAAATTGAATTATTTATTCATTAAGAATACATTATCTCTATTAGGAGAGAGTAAATGATTGAGGTTTTACTGAATGCTAAATGCTCAGAAAGTATACACAAAGACCATCACTGGTTGAGAAACGCTGGGAACTGGGTGGAAGTCTCAGACCTGTCATTAACTGTTGTGCGGCCTTTGGCAAATAACCGAAGTTCTCTGAGACTTAGGAAAATGAGGAAGTTGGGTTATATAAGTGGTTTTCGAATGTGGCTTCAGAAAACCCTGGAGAGCCACTGCACTCCAGCCTGGGCAACACAGTGAGACAGGCCTCTATGGAATTAGCCAAGGGTTTGGGTAAGGGGTGGGACTGAGACCTGAGAATCTTTATGTTACAACAGCTATTAGGCAATTTCAGTTCACAGGGCCACTAAAGCAAACAATCCTTCAGACCACTTCCGACTCTCAGGTTTCAATAAGTCCCTAGAAAACATCATCCTTGGTCCACAGTAAGCAATCCAGTGGAACTTGGTCTCCCATAAGGAATCCAATAAAGAAAACTTTAAAATGAGAGGAGGGTTATGGATTTGATCATCTCCAAAGACCCCTATCAAGCAAGTCTAAGATCTTTCCAAAGGAGATCTGAGAAATATGTCTGTATCCCAAGAAGATTTGACAGTAGTCCCTGAAGTTTGGGGGATGACTTCTAGATATCCTTGTGCCTTCAAGCTATGATCATGGGCTGGATTTGTTGGCCCCGTGGTCTGTCTCTGAGTAACAGACAGATGATGAAAAAAAGAGCCATTTTCCGTCAGCATACCAGACCAAAGGAGGGGCCAGGAGAAGAACCGTGAACCATGAACTGTGCCACTGCCAAAGGCACTGACAGCTCCTTGGCACCAGATGTGTGACCTCAACCCCTGCAGCTTGGGCACAGAAAATATCTCAGGGGACAGGGGATGAGGAACAGAGGAATAAGGGGAAGTTGTAGGGATCCTGGAATGGTAATACCCGTGGTGGCGGCAGAGCAATTTGCCAGGAAGAAAACTCTCTGGTTAACCCTCCAGCACTAGTTGCCAGGCATGTTTGTACTAGAATGGGGTTCAAAGATACAAACAGAGCACTGTCTGTTTTTAAGGACTCATATGAAAGGTTTGCTTGTCCTAAGCCTAAATCCAAGAGTCTGTCTGTCATAAACACTTTCAGGTAGCCCAAAAATCCCTTCAATGTGATCTCCAGAATAGGGAAGACAAAGGACTCAGGTCTTCAGCTGTCTGATGAGGAGTGAGAAATTTTTCTTCTGAACATCTCTGGCTTATGGATATTAAGGAGAGTTCAGTGTCAAAAGTTCCTGCAGTGTAGTTAACAGAGGTAGAAAGTTGAAATAACCTTAAAGGCACCGAAGCTGAGAAACTGCCCTCTTTATCCTAACAGCCACAGTTAGTTTTGGAAGGCTGTCCGTGGAGAAGCTCAGGACTGTCAATTTAGAAAGCAGCTGTGTGCTGGCCCATTGGGCACCATCTCTCTCCCATAGGCGGTTCTAGTCCAAGGTGAAGAAAGCTACATTTTGTTCTGAGCTAGACTGACATATGGACATCTAGATTTGAACCCTAAACACATGAGGAAGCGATTGATTGTATTACAAAAAGAGTCTTCTTTGGTAAATAACTTTTTTTTTTTTTTTTTTTTAATGGCCAGATGGGAGAAAGCAAAGATGCCTTTCTCTAGTGTTTTGGAAACCTAGATATCATCAACTCTCTGGTTGGTTTTGGCTGTCAAGACTTCTGATGCCAGAGCAACTGTGAGCCAGGTTTCTGAGGTTCTTCCTGACCCATGTTGGCAGCCTCTTAAAAATAACTGTCATTCCAAGTTCAGCTGAAATGTATAACTCAACAAATAAATACATATAAAGCATATGAATAGTAGCAGGAAAGTGAGGATTAACAGACCGGAGAGTAAGAGTCTTGCCATGTAAAATACTATAAAACACTCTTAGGAAGGCTCTTGCTTATGTTATTACTTGTACAGTAAATGTGGAGACCTGGATCTCTTCCTCATGGTCCCTTATTTCTCGTGTTCCTGCTGGGAGGTTTTGAGTAGGTGATCCCTTGCACATTTACTTTAAAACTTCAATCATATTTGTCACTGGCTTATCATGGGCAGTGTATATGAATGTGACTAAGGGTCCTGATAAATGAAAGGCCACTTTTACATGTTCCTTTCTTTTTCTTCTATTAGTGTTCTTTAGGACTTTGAATGGGAAATCCTCAAACATATAAGTCTATGTGGCTTCAGAAAACCCTGGAGAGGCCAGGCGTAGTGGCTCACACCTGTAATCCCAGCACTTTGGGAGGCCGAGGCGGACAGATCACCTGAGGTCAGGAGTTCGAGACCAGCCTAGCCAACATGGTGAAACCACGTCTTTACTAAAAATACAAAAATTAGCTGGGTATGGTGGCGCACACCTGTAATCCCAGCTACTCGGGAGGCTGAGGCACAGGAGTCACTTGAACCTGGAAGGTGGAGGTTGCAGTGAGCTGAGATTGCATCACTGCACTCCAGCCAGGGTGACAGAGCGAGACTCCATCTCAAAAAAAAAAAGGTCTCCCCAGTGACCTCTACTGAATTATCCAAGTGCTTGGGTAGGGGGTGATACTGAGTCCTGGGAATCTTTAATAAGAAAGAAGAAGGGAAATTCCTTATGTTGGACCCAACATTGAGTGTGTTCAGGTACCGATGTTGGCAGGTATGGGAGCATTTGGAAGGAGAACAGCTGCTAACCAAGCTAACCAAGACTGAATTCAAGATTCCGTTCTGGTTCAGGAGGACTTTCATTTTCAGGCTCTAATATATTCAGAAAAGCAGATATTGGTACTTTAATCATGCATCTTTTCCCCCTCAACTTCTGTAACTGCCACGTGTATATTTTATTTGGCATTTAAAGGCACAGTTCTTATAATTGCTGATAAATAGTCTCGTTGCACATTTTGCTGGCACCGTGGCCTCACTGTAAATGCTCTCTGTATGTTCTTGGGAAGTTGCATAATGGCAGTTACTCTAGTTTACTGTGCAATATGCTCAGTGACTAATGGCCTAATCATGACTTGAAAAATATATAAACAGTTCAACAGAAGCAATTGATTCACTGAGCTCTTTCACCCAGACAAGGGTGAGCTAATGGGAATAAAAACGACGGAGGTGTGCAGCAGCATCTTTGATGTATTGAGGTTAGAGCATTCCCACAAATCCCATGCATTATTGCTCATTGATGGCGGATCCTTTTTCATATGCATGAGGCAGGAGTGCCAAATTGTCGTCCTAATTGGCTCCGACTTGGTATTCCTTAATGTTCGTGTTACACTTGTTACAACTTTTTTCCTTTCCTCTAAATACTACTGACGGTGACAGCTTTGGAGAGGCAGGCTGTCACGTGACCCCATGGCATCACCCTACACTGCAGGCTTAAGTGTGGCTCTGGTCCTGTGCTCTGGTTTCTCGGGATAGAATTACAGCGGAGACTGTGCAGCTCTGCAGACCTGCCTGGTTTACTTCAGGGGCATTGTTGATTGACACAGATTCTTGTTCCCTTGTCCTCAGTGGCACCTTTTCTTCCAAGAGGAACAGAGATAGAGTCTTACAACAGCGATTAAATAGAAGATCCTGGGGTCTACTAGAGCACTGTCCCATTGGTAGGGAGAAATAACAATCATCATCGTCATGTCTCCCTTCCTTTGGAATTGATTAGGTAGCTCCTAAATTCTACATTCCTCTCACCTGTTGACCATACGCAATTTTTGGTCTTGTAGCTTGACCACTTATTTTGGCTCAATCACTGGTTTAATTTTTTTTTATGAAATCACTCAATCGATACAGACTAACCTCTCGTTGATATAACAATTCCAACCATTCTCAAAGAAATAATGAAGGGTGGAATATTATACTTTCTAAAATAAGGAAATGAATTTTTTCTTTATGCCACAGCTGTTTAGTCCTAAAGAGGGGGAAGAAAGAATCTTTCGATCTTTTGGTATGTTCCATGTCCCATATTCATGGTAATACTTCAGCTTTTTTTCTGGCTGTTTAAGAATTATGTGGCCAACAGGCTGCCTTGTGTATAACAGTGGAAAACACCCATTACTTGTATTTGTTTCATTTTAAGGTTTAGGCGGTTAGAGCATTGGACAGTAACTGGTTTCCCTTGTTTTCTGGAACCTGCCCCTCGCTCTCTCGGGTGACGCCTTGCCCCTGCCCCAGTGTCAGAGCTGCCCTGGGTCCTTCTTCCCCTTGAGGGATCTGATGAATGAACCACAGAGCTTGTTAGTATCTCAGTTTGTTAGTCCTCTCAGAGGAATGTATGTTTCAAAAAAGAAGCTGAAAAGTATAACGGATGAGAATTTGCTTTGGAGCTCAGCACACTGTAGATTAGAGAAGGAAAAGAAAGAAAAGGAAGGAAAAGAAGGACATGTTTTGGGGGGTAGGGGACCTTTCTGGGGCTTCCGAAAGCAGATGTTTTGGTAATTAGTTACAGTGTCCCAAAGATGCCTGGGTCTACCCCTGACCCTCCACACAGGCCAATTCTGCTCCCACCAGAAAAAACAAAGAGTACAGAGCAAAGAGGCAGGGCAGCAGCCTCTGATACCTATTTGAACTTTACACGTTCTGATAGAGGTTTATATTGTCTGTATCGGATATGGGAGACTAAGGGTAAAAGATTTCAAGACAGTGAAAACTAGGAAAGAAAATAAAGGTGTATTGGGCCTTGGCAAATTTTTGACACTTACTTGACTATGTGCTTTAACTTTTTTAAAAGGCAGATAATATAGCAACCACATTAAACATTTATCTTTAAAAGAGATTATTTTAAAAATTACTCTTAATGTTACCACATTATGAACTCAATATGATATCCTACAATTCCTTTAACTTTAGCAACAGTACATTTGTTAATGTTCATTAAAGTTAAAGAAACTTAATATTACAACAGAATGAAGTAATACTTGCTGGAAAACACCAACACTTTACTGATATTTATCTAATCCCCCCATTTAACTGTAGTGATACACTACTTAATTTTAAAAGAGGAATGATTTGAATGTACAGACATTTACATGTGTTCTTCCGTTGAGTTCTTTCCCGTAGTCTAACCCGACAGTTCTCAGACTTCAGCGTACATGAAAAGTGCTGTAAAGGATTGTGCAGTATACATAAAATTGTGTATGAAATATCTTATGGGAAAGCCAAAGGATTTTCAAAGTTAATTTTGACTATATATGACTTTTGCTTAACTTTTGAACTTAACTGCCCACATAAAAACTTACTCCACTATATTTTCCTTCTCTTTGCCTCCCTACTTCTGTTCCCCCTTTCTCCCTTTTTTCCTTCCTCCCTTGTATTCTTCCATCCATCCATCCATCCATCCATCCATCCATCCATCCACCTACCCACCCATCCATCCATCTATCCTCCCATCCATCTATCCACCCACCCATCCATCCATCTGTCCATCCATCCATCCATCCATCCACC
>NW_016808732.1:505646-510251 GCF_001698545.2 Rhinopithecus bieti
CACCCACCCACCCACTCATCCATTCATCTATCCTTCCATCCATTTATTCATCCATCTATTCATCCATCCACCTATCCATTCATCCATCTATCTGTTCATCCATCCATCCATCCATCCATCCATCCATCCATCCTTCCTTCCTTTCTTCCATCACTTCTTCCTTCCTTCTTTCCTTCCTTCCTTCCTTTCTTTGAGATGGAGTTTCACTTTTGTTGCCCAGGCTGGAGTGCAATGGCACGATCTCGGCTCACTGCAACCTCTGTCTCCCGGGTTCAAGCCATTCTACTGCCTCAGCCGCCCAGGTAGCTGGGATTACAGGCATGCGTCACCACAGCCGGCTAATTTTGTATGTTTTAGTAGAGATGGGGTTTCTCCATGTTGGTCAGGCTGGTCTCGAACTCCTGAACTCAGGTGATCCACCTGCCTCGGCCTCCCAAAGTGCTGGGATTACAGGCATGAGCCACCGCACCCAGCCCCTTCACTCCTTTCTTTTTCTCTTTCCCTGCCTTCCTTTTGGTAAATTAACTTAAATTTTTTTTTTTTTGGTGAAATTAAAATAGTGATGTCTACTTATATTTAAATCAGAAAATTATTAGTATGCTGAATATTCAGATCTCTTAGGAATAATAATATTCTATAAAGGTCAATCTTAATTCCACATCCTATGTTCCTACTCAGCTTCCTGTCTCTGATTTCTCATTTTTAACTGGGAACATCCCAGCCAAAAGACAGCCAGGCCTGTGAGCATAGCATATCAAACTAACTGTAAGTAAGAAAATAACGTTTTGGCTTAAAAGCCATCTTCTAATATAAGATAGAATGAAAATGATAATGACTGGTATACTATGTGGCATTGTTAGTAAGAATTTGAAATAAGATTTACCTAAATCGCTGAAAATATTGAATAGTTGGCTAAGACTTTAGTATTGGTACAAACATGTACATTTTCTCAAAATCAAAAGGAATTAAAATAGATATCCAAGAAGTCAGATTATGAAAAAATAAGATAGTCAATGGAATTCCTAAAAGTAATTTAAACATTGGCATTGGACATATTTCATTTGTATTTCTGCCATAGAAGAGTTAAGTTAACGTGCATTTTTGTCATGCAAGGGCAAAATGAAGAAACTTTTTTTCCCTTATTTTTGCTGTTGGTAAAATTAAGTGGCAAAGAAAAGATAGCTCTGAGGTTATTGCTAGAATTTCGTGCTAAAACATTTTGGCTAGAGCAGCAAATTTTAGGCAAACAGCCCCTGATAAAAGTTGCAAGAAAAAAAATCTCATTCGAGTGCGCGAAACACTTTTCAGATGACCATTTAATTTTTTTAAGTCCATAAACAATTTCAAGAGCACTGTAAATATAGAAAATAGGGTATGATAATTGACAAAAACAGAATGAATTAAGAGCAGTAACAGAAAATTGTAAACAATTATGTCTGAATTTTATCAGTTGTCTTGCTTACATTCACAATTAATCATCTAGTGAAAGACAAATATAGGTGAACATTTAGCTGCTTAAAAAGGAATTAGCTGCTTGAAAGGACAAATGTTCGTGTTAAATTTCCTGAAGACTAACCTTCAGCAGACAACTGCGCAAATGTATCTGCTTTTCTGGTGCGAATGAGGCAAGCTACAGACAAAACACGTGAGATAAATAGGATTTGGGAAAAAAAATTCTGCTATACAAGTTTTGTGTCCCCATCTTTTTTCTCTTTGTGAAGCACCTACTGGAAACCACTCCTGACCTCATGATGAGGACACAGAGAGAAAATTCAATCAGCAAAGGGCTGAAAATAATTTTATCTAAGTATTAAAAATCAAACGCAGTAGCATATTTGACTTGTAAAAATAACATGGCTAAGCTTTGTATGCCTCCCTGTCCTCTTACCTACGTGGGATTTTCAAATAGCACTGATTCTGGGGACGGGAATCAAAAAATAGAAGACTCCCCTCCTCTAGAGCACACGTAATTAATGCCTGTGTTGCAGCTGGGAGCTCTCTGCCAGCAGAGTTCTTTGCTTGTCATCTGTCAGCACTCACCCACATTCCCCTTGATTCACACCGTATTGTTTGTTTACATGTTTGTCTCCCTGACTCAGGTTGGAAATCTTTAAGGACAAGGACAACCTCTTGTTCCTTTTTACATTTCCCATGGTGCTTTGCTCACAGTGGCCACTACAGACATGATTCATTCATTGTTTTAAAAAAATGATTAACTAGTTAAGTGAAAATAAAACGAAGTAGCAAAATGAGATAAATGCCTAGATCTGAAAGGTTGCAAAATACAGCAGAGGGTGCAGTGGACATAAGAGGAAAGGAACACGATGATATCCCCAATCTTGTGATGGAATAGAAAAAAAAAAGTTACTGGTGTTGGTGTAACACTTTTCTTGGCCAGTTGAACATTCCAGAGAAGAGGTCAGTTTTGTAGTTAAATCTGGTAGGAAGATGTTTCCAACAGAAGGAATCATACTGAAATTATTTTATCACAGCAAGCAATCCATAACCGAAACTTTAATTTGTGAGTTGGGAATCAGAACAGGAAACCCAATTTTATATTCTTTTTATAGGAAGAAGAATCCGTTCCACTACTTGGACTGCTTTCGTCTTTCATAGTCGTGGCATACTCTGCCATTGTTTGTTTATTTTCTCCACAACTGGATGGAGAGTGCAAAGACCATATTTTATTCATGTGTGTCCTCAGGTCCTAGCACTAAGTGGGCACTCAGTAAATGTTGAATGAAGAAATAAGATGTTACAATGTCCCTAACACTTAAAAAGATGTATGAAACTAGTGCGAATACTAGCAAGAGTTGGTTTTCATAGGCTGTTAATTGTGGATTTTGAAATAATGTGCGACTTTATACATTGATTTTATACAACTGTGTGGTATGCTTCAGCAACTTTCAAAGTAAAAAGGTAGAGGATATTAAATCTGGCAGGGTCTTAAAACCTGTGTCTCAATCCATGTAAGAGCATTCTTTTGCTCTTCTTGACTAGCTGTGTAAAAGGGTGAATGTAAGTTAGTGAGTACTCTTTTAGAAATCTTCAGTTGTATATATATATTTTTCATAGAATTGCAAACTCACTCACACTTACCAACGTAATGCCCTGTTGATGAGCATTAGTAGCCTTATTTGGGTAGCCAGATTGGAGACACAGGCTTCGTGGTATTACCTGCCTTGATGTTTTCATTCATAATGCAACATTTGGGAATTCAGCATTTTTCTATATTGGAGATATGTATGTTCCTTCCCCATAACCCTGTCAGTTTCTCCTTTGGCAGTGCCCTGCATCGCAATTTGATTTGATTTGATTTTTATATTTATTTATTTATTTTTTGAGACAGTCTCACTCCGTCACCCAGGCTGGAGTGCAGTGGTGCAGTCTTGGCTTACTGCAACCTCCACTTTCCAGCTTCAAGCGATTCTCCTGCCTCAGCCTCCCGAGTAGCTGGGCCTACAGGTATGCAGGCTGGTCTCGAACTCCTGACCTCAAATGATCCGCCCACCTCAGCCTCCCGAAGTACTGGGATTACAGGCGTGAGCCACCATGCCTGGCCTCCAATTTTAAATATATATGTAGGCTCCATCCCTACCTCTCCCTGAAAAAACTTTCCCTGCTCCTTTCCCCCTCATGTGTGCCATAAGTTGACTGCCATCAAGCCAATATCATTACGTATAAATTCCCTCCACTCTTCATTTTAATTTTAAAATATCTGAAAGGGGGAAAGGGAGAAGATTCCCTAATGAGTATGTTGTTTGATTCAGGACCTTGGCTGTTAGATCCTCAGTATTGTGATATTTTCAGATTTTATGGGACTATGGTGCAATTAAAGAAAGGCTTTTGAGAGAAAATGTGAAATGATGAAGTCTTAGCCCTAACTCATATGGCAGTAGTTGATTGAGGGTTAATCTCTAAAAGTTGAAATAAAATGGATCTGTTAAAAAGCCATTGGTTACTTTCAGTTGCCAGAGGTGTGTATGCTAACATTCCTGGAAGCACATTCTGTAAGTCACCAATCTACAACACAGACACCCACCTCCCCCTAGACTTCAGAGAGCTCTGCTGGGCTGCAGATTCCTACCCGATGGGTTGTGTGCCTCTGAATTCACATCCAACCTTGGAAGCTGCAGTTTGTTTAAGCTTTCAGAAAGAATGGGAGCTATGTTTCCAGTTTACTGCTTTGTTATTTTGAAATTGAAAGTCTGAGCAGAATTCAGAACTACACAAAACAGGATCTTTTCACGTGTTTGTTTAAGTCATGTTCTTGGCAAAAACTTGCTGAGGAAATGATCTATTTCTCTAGGAGCATTGATTTCTTACTCCAGTACAGTGGCCGTTTCCCCGGATCTCATTCCAAACCATCTGTTTTGCCCAAATCAGAGCCAACCTTTCAGTGAATGATCTCTTTGGTCTACACTGTGCTAAACCTTCTGACTGAAAGATTTTTATTAATGAAGTCTAGGTAATAAAGTTTCAGCGAGCTTTAGAAAATTCTCTGTAGGCAGGGCGTGGTGGCTCATGCCTGTAATCCCAGCACTTTGGGAGGCCAAGGTGGGCGGATCATGAGGTCAGGAGTTTGAGACCAGCCTGGCCAATACA
>NW_016808732.1:511930-563776 GCF_001698545.2 Rhinopithecus bieti
TTCTTTCTTCTTTTTTTTTTTAGACAGAGTCTCATTCTGTCGCCCAGGCTGGAGTGCAGTGGCACCATATTGGCTCACCGCCACCTTTGTCTCCAGGGTTCAAGCAATTCTCCTGCCTCAGCCTCCCAAGTAGCTGGGATTATAGGCGCCCACCACCATACCCGGCTAATTTTTTAATATTTTTAGTAGAGACGGGATTTCACCATGTTGGCCAGGTTGGTTTCAAACTTCTGACCTCAGGTGATCCACCTGCCTCGGCCTCCCAAAGTGCTGGGATTACAGGCGTGAGCCACCGCGCCCGGCCCACCTTTTCCATTTTCTAGAGGCCATTGTATTCCTTGGTTGCTGGCCCCTTCCCTTATCTTCAAAGCCATCAGTGTTGCGTCTCCCTGTGTTTTGTTTCCACAGTTGAATCTTCCGCTGACACTTCTTCCTCCTCCTCTAACTTTTAAACATCCTTGTGATTACGTTGGGCCCACCTGTATCATCTCCCGATCTCCAGATCCTTCTTGTCATCACATCTGTGCAACCCCCTTTACCACGTATTCACAGACTGATTCTGGGGATTAGGATGTGGGCGTCTTTGAAGGTTCATTGTTGTGCCTACCACAGACTCCAAGGCATTTACTAAAGCCACATTTTGCTGACTTGAGCTAGATAGAGCAAAAGAAGTGTTATAAAATGGGTTTTAAAAGGCCTTTTTTTTTTTCCAGTGGTATAATCTTAGTGTTTTAGAAGTTGTTTTTCTTTTAATGCCCTATGACACAGAAAGCATTTGGAGGATGTTGAAAAGTAATTGTTTAAATTAGCAAAGACACATTTCAGTAAGGGAGAAAACAAGAGGGAAACGTGGGGAGGAAACTCTAGACCAGAGGCCCTAAGACTTGAATGTGCAACTTTGTTCTGTTGAAAATTCAGATTGCTGGGCCTTAAAGTCTGTTAAGTAGGTCGGGGTGGGGCCCAGGAGTTGTACTTTTAATGGGAGCACCCTCCTGCGATGCATTTAACGTAAAAGGTCCTTGGATCACACTTGCAGAAAGACTGCTGTAGAAACTCAAATACCTATTTTAAAACAAAGGTACATTTTAATCATTTAGTTTAAAATGAAATCATTGCACAATACTGATGTTAGAGGTTAAAATAAACATGTACTTAAGTTCTTGACATTCTTGTCATTTCAGTTACATGTCAGGAAATGTGATTTGTGTTTTGGCATATTCAAATCCTTGTCATATTCAGCCATATTCATATTCAAAATATATAATGATTTTGACCCTTGATTTTTCTTATTAAGACTGTCATCTTTTCTGGGTGATTAACTCTTGTGTTGATATAAATATGCCTTTGGCTTACTAATGTTCAGTAAGAACTAATGACTCTTGGGAATGTTAATAGACTCTGTAGTCCCTTTTTAATCATTTGTAACCAGGCTGTCATTACATGTTTGTTTGGAAGCTTAGAGATAACATTTACGAACTTTGTAACACATAGTAGTAGCTCAATAAATGTTAACTGTAGAAACACATTGACTAGTTTCACTTCAGAAATAGACACTCAGAGTTCAAAATTCCCATCTGCCTAGTTCCTAAGGCCCACGGTCTTACCAGAGTCTTCCCTGATACCTTCTCCTGCATAAAATGGTTCCTCTTTTGGAACTTTATAGCTCTTTTGTACTTCTCTTATTCTGTTACATTACTGCAAAAAAAAAAAAAAAAAGAACGAAAGAAAAGAGAAGTGCAAATTGTGTACATGCTTTCCTCCCTGCTGGAATGTAAACTTCTTAAGGGCATGACACGTAGCAGATACTTCTTACTCCAAACTACCTGGCAGAATTCCTTTCTAAAGAGTCTCCTCAGTAAGCCTGTTGGTGAACTGACCAACATTTGGACAATTATGACATCATCTTACAATGTTTCAGATATTGTTTTTCACTTGTTTAGAAATGTAAAACTTTGCAATGACTTTTATAAAAGCAAATTTGAGAATAGTTATTCACTAAGCTTTTTTATGCTAATGATGTCATGCTATCAAAAATTAGCTAGAGTAAATGGACTGTAATAAGGATGGTTTGTAATTTAGATTATATGTTCCACATGTAACATGGAAATGAAATATAAAATTGAGTTGTTGGCATGTGGTTGTGGTGAGCAGAAGCAGTTATTATACATTACTTGGTAAAATTCATATTCATATCTTGTCAGTTTACAGTGAGCCAGAGATTAAAATAACATTTGTTTCTGTTTTAGTAACTGCTTTAAAATATCCAAAATCATTTTATTTTCTTTAGCCTGACTTCTAGTAGTGTTTTGAATATGTGGCCTTTCAAGCAGTAATGAAATGCATCAATGTGACTTGGCAGTGCCTCACAGGACATGCTTCTAGGATCATATTTAATGATTAAAAGTCAAATTGAGTTTCTAAAAAACGGACCCAAAATACAGATGAGCCAAGTAAACCCAGAAGGAAATCTGAGTAAAATCTTGGTTCTTGGTCCTCTGCATGTATCCTCCACATGTTTTCTCCAGATCTCATTTTCCTTGCTTGTTGACAGCACAGAGGAAGATCGCAGAGAGTAATATACTGGTATATGTTTCATATCCCCCTTCCTCTTTAGTGATAGTTTGGAAAGTATACTGCAGTCACCATGGTTTTCAGTTTAGAGAGCACAAGGATCAGATCTGTACTTTCTAGAGCCAGCTTTTATGGAGTTCTGGAGAGGTGATTGGAGAACCATGAGAGCAGGCAGACATCTGGGTGAGAGGGCATGAGGTGTGAGTGATGGCAGAGCCAGACTTGCTGGAGAGGCAGAAAGGGAAGGATTCAAGTAGCATAACCAGGAAGTAGAATTGATAGAATTTGGTACCTGCTGACCTGTGGAATAAGGGAGAAGGCAGAGGAGTTGATTCCAGTATTTCTAGGTTGCGCCACTTAGTGATATTGGGGTACCAGGAACAGGCTTAGGGGACCCACAGAAGTGACCGGACCCAGGAGTCCCTTTCAGCACGCACCCTGGTTTCTCTGCTTTGGCTTACTGTTTCTTGGTTGGGGGTTGTGGGGTGGTCAGCTTCAGTGGTGTGGTCTGGGGTGACAGGTGCTCATGAGTGAGCACAGGGAGTACAGACATCACCAATGTGAATGTGGAGGTCGGCAACAAGAGTTATTCTAGAACTGACCAATTTAATATATTTTGCTGACTGCTGAGTTCTATTCGGACAAATACCTAATGCATGTGGGGCTTAAAACCTAGATGACTGGTTGATGGGTACAACAAACCACCGTGATACATGTGTACCTATGTAACAAACCTGCATGTTGTGCACATGTATCCCAGAACTTAAAGCAAAAAAAAAAAAAAAAAAAAGAAAAGAAAAAAGAAAAGAGATTGCTCAGTTCAGACTTCTGAGAGCAATGGGAGCAGTTTGCTATTCACCAAATAGGGGCACCAATTCTTTACTGATTAATAGCAGTGATTTAGAAAACTACCTTTTGTAGTAGAGCACACCAAGGGGGTCTGCCAGATGGAAAAAGAGAACAGTGCTTTGTAAACTATAATTAAGTGTTGCCATAAGTAAATACTTAAAATACACTAAAATGGCAACATCAGGAAATATGACTAAGGAGTCAGTGTACGCCACGCCCTTTCCCCCACCTTTGTGGTTGTTGAAAATTTCCACCAAGAGTGATGTATGCAAAAAAGGGTAAGATCAGGGTGTTAGGTTTCAGAGGAAGGCAAAAACTTGTGTGATTCTGTAAATGGAGCTTACAAATGGAAATGCACCATTCAAGGTAGAAAGTCTATCACAGTCATTAGGAATAAGCATTAAAATGATTCTCCTTTCTTAACTTCTGCATGGAAGTTTGATGTGGTGAAGAAACAGTTTGCAGCCATGTTTCTTGAAAATACATGTCTTCAATTACTTGGTTTGTCTGAGAGAAAGGAGGGTTTGGAGGAGAAGGAAATGCCTCATGAGTTTGACATACTATGGGAGGATTGTTGTTATTATTGCTTGATTTACATGGTTTCATTTTATACAAAGTGTACAACACAATTTCTCAAAGAGTAATTATGACACCAAGAAAATGGAGTGGATTCTGGGCTTCCTATAGTCTGTCATCCAAATAATAATATTCATTACAAAGATCGTTACCCAGGAGGCCAAGGTGGGAGGATTGCTTGAGACCAGGAGTTGGAGACCAGACTGGGCAACATAGTGAGACCCCCCCCCCATCTCAAAATAAAATAAAATAAAATAGCTCCGTACCAGTTTGTGGCATATTGAAAACAGAGATATACGAAAAACTTGAACAGGGCATGGAACCGGAGGTAATGGATGTCATTAAGAATGGCTGAGAATTGTTTGTCAAGAGTTAGTATACTATTCTACTTTATTCTATTTCAGTTTGCAGTAGGACCACCGTTGGTGGTACTCTATAGACTCCTGTTCTCTTTAATAATATCTAAAGCTTCTAGTTAAATTACACGGCTAATATCTTGACTCGCAAGACCAAAAGGCAAGATGTTTAAAAATAAAATCAACATGAAAAACATGCCTGTGTTCTTTAGTCCTCACTCAATTAGAGAACAATGAGAGCAAACATGACATTTTGTATCTGGCACTATGTGCACTGTCTTGAGAGATTTCTCTAGAAGGTTTTTAAGAACACCTGTCATCTGTTAATAGTTGGAGAAGCCGAGACTCACACAAATGAGGCAACATTACAGGGGGTCAGAGAGCACACAGGTAAGCCCACCTTGATGGGAGTCCTGGCCCAAGGCACTTTGGGGAAAGAGTGAGCTGCAGTGGTTATAGAAAGACAGATGTCTTGAGCTGGGCATTGAAAAATGACTAAGAATAATCTAGAAAGTATTCAGTATGTTTTTAACGATTGTGGGTCAGCAGAAGGAAAGCCATCTGAGGTGAGAGAAATAATAAGCAAAGGGGACAGAGGTGGATGGTGAATCAACCGACCCAAGGGAGCTAAGCGTTTAGAAAGCACTTAAAAAGGATAACACTACGTAGCTCCTTGCCTTACCATGGTGCCTTAGAGATGACTGGCATTTTTGCTGACCTTGTTTCATAAATGTGTTTTCAGAGGAATAAACGGGATTTGGGCTGGGCTGAGGATACCTTGAATTTTGTTTACAGAGCGTCAGTGCTCTATCCTCATGTCCTTCTAAGAATCAAAAGATTTAACCTCACCGAATCCAGCGTGTGGCTTTTGGGTGAGACTCCTTTTTCCATGTGATAACCAGTCTGCTTTACAGAGGCAAAAGAATCTTACCTGTTTTTTAGGATGGGCTCTGAGCCAATTCATCAAGCCAACTCCTCACTTTGAAACAAGAAAGTGAAGAGGATGTTTCATGATTGTGGAATCCCTGCCAGAGGAAGAATCTACTGAAGTTCAGTCAACTATTAATTGGAAAGGAGGCAGCAGACTGAGGAGGTGGAGAATCTTTGCTCCCAGATGGATGGAGGCTGGAGTCCTCAATCTATCACTTGTGGATACATTATGTAGCTCCTTCACCTCCTTTTCTTTATTAGAAGGAGGGTAATAAAAGTGTCCACTGCCTAGGATGGTTCTAAGGCTTACAGGAGATAATGAAACTCGAGGGCTTGACGTGCGAATGTTAGCTGTTATCATTGCATGTGTCCATTAACACCCAAAGATAACCAGTGTTGTTAGTAGTTCTTTGCATACTTTCTTACTAAATAGATAATGATTTATAATTTACCTAGTTACTTTATGAATTGATTTCATGAAAAAGGTCTTTCTGAATCTCTTTCTGTGTACTTTAAAAGTTTATTCCTTTAGTTAAAAGAAATTTTAACTAGATTCTTAAAGTCTAGATTGGAGGAAAGTGTTTGCTAAAGAAAAGTCATGGACATTCACCATTCAAGGTAGAAAGTCTATCACAGTCATTAGGAATAAGCATTAGAGTGATTCTCCTTTCTTAACTTCTGCACAGAAGTTTGATGTAAAGAAACAGTCTGCTCTTAGTCATGTTTCTTGAAACATGGATGGGTGCGGTGGCTCATGCCTGTAATCCCAGTACTTTGGGAGGCCGAGGCAGGCGGATCACAAGATCAAGAGAATGAGACCATCCTGGCCAACATGGTGAAACTCCCTCTCTACTAAAAATGCAAAAATTAGCTGGGCGTGGTGGCGCGTGCCTGTAATCCCAGCTTCTCGGGAGGCTGAGTCAGGAAAATCGCTGGCACCAGGGAGTTGCAGGTTGCAGTGAGCTGAGATCACACTACTACACTCCAGCCTGGCGACAGAGCGAGATTCCATCAAAAAAAAAAAAAAAAAAGAAAGAAAGAAAAGAAAGAGAAGAGAGAGAAAGAAAGAAAGAAAGAAAGATCATGTATATATCCAGAAGAAAAGAAATCAGTATATTGAAGAGGTACCTACACTCCCATGTTTGTTGCAGCTATTCATTATAGCCAAGATATGGAATCAACCTAATTCTCCATCAGTGGAGGAATGGATAAAGAAAATATGGTACATATACACAATGGAATATTATTCAACAATACAAAATAATGAAATTCTGTCATTTGCGACAACATGGCTGGAACTGGAAGATGTTATGTTAAGTAAAATAAGCCAGGCACAGAAAGACAAATATCACATATTCTCACTCATATGAGGGAGCTAAGAAACATGATATCATGGAGACAGAGAGTAGAATGATGGTTAGCAGGGGATGGAAAGGGTAGTGAGTAGGGAGGAATAAAGAGAGGTTGGTTAGTGGCTGTAAAAATATAGTTAGATAGTAGGAATAAGAGCTAGTGTTCAGTAGCACAATAGGGCAACAATAGTTAACAATAATTTATTGTATATTTCAAAATAGCTAGAGGAGTGAATTTAGACTGTTCCCAACAAAAAGAAATGAAGTGATGGATATCCCAGATACACTGATTTGACTATTACACATTGTATGCTTGTATTAAAATATCACGTGTACCCAATAAATATGCACAACTATCATGTACCTATAAAAATAAAATGAAATAAAAAATGCACACTTCTCACAGATTCTTGCCTGGTAGAATCTAAGTAAATACAGTTTTCCACCCACAGATAACTCTTCATGGTTTATCTCACGTTATTGACGACATGGGTTAATGTTCTTTTTGATCCCCAAGAGGACAAATGGTGGGAATTATGGAAATTGAGGCTGGAAGGAAGCCCAGAGTTCTGTGCTTTTACTTCCAGTAGGGATCTGTGGAGTTTAGAATGTCTGCCTAGTCAGCAGTTCTCACTTTGGGAACCCCCAAGACCTTTTCTGGAGGGACATCTGTAAGATCAAAATTATTTTTATGATAATACTAAGACATTATTTACTTATTCCATTCCCATTCTCTTACATGTGTATAGCAGAGTTTTTCAGAGGCTATATGATGTGTGATGATACTGTGTAATGAAACGTGTCAACTTTTGGAAAATTTGCATAATTAACTGAACTAATATAGTTTTCCAAATGACCATTGTATGATGTTACAAAATCATGCATAGCTAAAGATCCATTCAAAGTTCAAAATAGACTAATGAATTTTAATATAAAAGAATACTTAGTGTATTTTATATGTTTCAGATTCCATGGTGCTGCTCCCCTTTTAGAAACTACCACTTGTTGAGTTTTGGTATAATATAAAAAAGAATATCCACAATTGCTGAAACTATTGGCCAGATCTTCTCCACATACTTCAGCCAAACAACATGCCACAGAAAATTGAATTCAGAGGCACAGAAGAGAATTTAACCATTATCCATTAAGCCAGGCATTAAAGAGAGCTGCAAAAATCTAAATCAATGTCACTCTTTTCACTAACTTTCTTATTCTGAAAATGTAATTACTTTTCATAAAGATGTTATTTCATGTAATATGTAATGGGTATATTAGTATTTCTATTAAATGAACCAATGGATATTTTACATTTTTTCTCAATTTTGCTTCTAATATGGGACAGTAATTGCTAAATATGATCTACCTAATTAAAAGTTCCTTGGGTTCCTCAATCAATGTTAGGAGTGTAGAGCAAACTTTATACTCCTAAAATTTATTGAGGACCCCAAAGAGCTTTTAAGTGTGAGAACCAACAGTGTGAGGACCACTGGCCTAGTGTATTGTTTACAAGGGTGTAGTCTGGTCAGTGTCTACACCCTGTGTCCACTGGTTTTCTTTCTTCTGGAAAAAGTGTTCTGTGGTCAAATATATTTTGGGCCAAGATGTGTGCTTTCTCCCCTCTCATAGATTTACAATACACATGAACCTATCAAAGTTCCTCCAAAGTCTTATCCCAACCTTTTAAAAACAAATTATCCCAACCTTTTTTTATCCTCCTTTTAATTGTGGCAGAACATAATGTTCCACAGTGGAATATAACATCCTATGGAACATACTGGCTGGTATATGATATGGGCTACCCTCTTTCCGTTACAAAAAAAATTAAAAGCAAGACATTTTCCTTCAAACCCATACTTTATTTAGAGAGAGGCCTATAAAATTTACTTACTAATCTGATTGACTTTCTTAAAAAAACATACTCTTCATTCATTGTATTATGCCATTTTGCTTATACTCTTTGAAGCTGTTTCTACTTATGTTTCTAAATGCATATGTTTTTTTAAAGCTCTGTTTTAGACATTTTTGTGTGTTAATGAGTAGCATCTGCTCCATGTGTCATAAGACAAAGTAATTTCATCCCCACAAAATTGTCCAAATTGCAGGTTAAGTGGTAGCATCCTAGCTGTTGAGCTGTTACTACTGTTTGTTATTTTTAAATGGCAAAAAATACCTTCGGTGATGCATCACATGCCTTTAATAAAACACAGTCACTTTGGGTAACAGAAAGATTTAGAAATGGCAGTGGGTTTTGTTATATTTCTTTTTATGATTCTTTCTTTCTAGTTCTTTAGTTTCCGTTGGTTGTGGGTACAATCCTAAGAGTCAGACCAAAATAAAGAATATTCCATCAGTATGGATCCAAAACATGTTCCTGGCCAGACTTGATGGGTCCCACCTGTAGTCCCAGCTACTTGGGAGGCTGAGCTGGGAGGACTGCTTGAGTCGAGGAGTTTGAGGCTGCAGTGAGCTATGATCACACCACTACACTCCAGCCTAAGCGACAGAGCAAGACTCTGTCTCTGAATAAATAAATAAATAAAAGCAAATTTAAAAAATATGTTCCTGGCTGCTGCATGATGAGCATCATCTTCCTAAGACGTGAGATTGATAGTTGCACCATCCAGCACCAGTTTCTTCCCGGCACAGTGCCATTCTAAATGTGTATTGAGGCGGGAGTGCAGAATTTCTTTCTCCTGTATTTCACATGTCTATGTCACAGAAAGAAACATCTTAATTTGTTATAATAATTATGGGACAATAGTCATTGTATTTTATATAAATCAAAAGCTCTTTTTAAAAAATTTGTTGGTCCTGCCGGTTCCTACTGAAACACTTCGTACAGTTTGAATCCTTAGTGGCTTTCTATTGCCAACTGAAAATTGATTTTCTCCTGTATTAAAAAAAATCTGGCCAGGCACGGTGGCTAATGCCTGTAGTCCTAGTACTTCGGGAGGCCGAGGCGGGTGGATTACCTGAGGTCAGGAGTTCGAGACCAGCCTGGCCAACATGGTGGAACCCCGTCTCTACTAAAGATACAAAAATTAGCCAGGCATGGTGGTGGGTGCCTATAATCCCAGCTGCTCGGGAGGCTGAGGCAGGAGAATTGCTTGAACCTGGGAGGCAGAACTTGCAGTGAGCCAACATTGCACCACTGCACTCTAGCCTGGGCAACAAGAGCAAAACTCCATCTCAAAAAAGAAAAAAAAAAAAATCCAAACAGAAAACACTGTGGCTATCTTATTCAGTATCTCATTCTTTTTCTCACCAATGAGTAGTTTTGCTCTTTCACCCAGGCGAAAGAGAACCCTTTACAATTGCAAAAAGACACTCAGTTTATAGGACTATCACAGCATTGGCAACTGGTGCTGGAAATTCTCTAATAGTTAAATGACCCAGATTAACCAGACTGAAATGGAAGAACCATACTGAGGTTGCTCTTCAAACAGCAAGAGGCTACCTTTCTGTCTTCTTTGATGACTGAATATAGTTTATGATATCCTTAAGGTATCAAAGATGTGAGAATTGTAGAGCTATGTGGCAGGTTAAGAAGCCTGATGAATGGCCGGGTGTGGTGGCCCATGCCTGTAATCCCAGCACTTTTGGGAGGCCGAGACCAGCGGATCACCTGAGGTCAGGAGTTCAAGACCAGCCTGGCCAACATGGTGAAATCCTGTCTCTACTAAAAATACAAAAAATTAGCTGGGCATGGTGGCATGTGCCTGCAATCCCAGCTACTTGGGAGGCTGAGGCAGGAGAATTGCTTGAACCTGAGAGGCAGAGGTTGCAGTGAGCCGAGACTGCACCATTGCACTCCAGCCTGGGCAACAAAAGCAAAACTCTATCTCGAAAAAAAAAAAAGTTTGATGAAGATGCAGATGGTTTGTTGCTTGTGCAAGTTATGTGATTTTAGCACTTTCTACAGTGGAAAGTCAAATTTGAGGCATGCACACCTAAAGTAGGAAAAATGGTTCTAAGAGGGGTAGTGTGATGCAGGGATTAAGAACCTGGTTTCTGGAGTCAGATGGCCTGAGTTTGAGTCCCACCTCTACCACGGATGTGTGTGTTGAACAAGTGATTTAACTTCTTTGGGACTCAGTTTCTCCAACTGTAAAAAGTCATGTAAAGTTCCCAGAAGAGTGTTTCATACATTGTAACTGTATTAGTTATCTACTGCTATGTAAGTCATTACTCCAGATCTTAGTGGCTTGAAACAACAAGTGTTTATCATCTCTCAGTTTTTCTGAGTGTGAATCCCTGCACATAATAGCTGGGTGTCTCTAGCTCTAAGTCTTTCATGAGGTTGTAGTCAAGCTGTTAACCTGGGCTGAAGTCTCATCTGAAGGATGGGGTGGGGACAATAAGGATCTGCTTCCAAATCCACTCACATAGATGCTAGCAGGCCTCAGTTATATGCCATGTGGGCCCTTCCACAGGACTGCATCACAGCCTGGCAGTCAGCCTCCCCCAGGTGAGTAATCCAGAAGAGGATGCAAGATCCCAAGATGGAAGCCACCATCTTCATGTAACCCAGTCTTGGAAATGATCTCCCATTACCTTTGCCACAGTCTGTTTGCTAGAAGTGAGTCACTAAATCCAGTCCACACTCAAGTTAAGAAGGCTTTGCAAAGGCATGAATTCCAAGAGGTGGGGTCACTGGAAGCCATCCTGTAGGCTGCTTGTAACAGTAACTTGTGCTTTAATTTATATCCCCTTATGGTCTATTCCTGACAATCAGACCTAATGAGCCCTTAAAACATAAGGCAGATCATGATACTACTGCATTAAAAATTATCTCCGGTCTTCCCATTTTACTTAAAAGTCAACATCTTTACAATAACCTCTAAGGCCTTTCATGCTTATAAAATTATTTTTCTATATAATTCTATATAAAATTCTATATATATTTCTATAAATTATATATTTTGTAAAATAGCATATATGTATAATAAATGCTATATATGTATATCTGTATAAACACATGTTTATATGTTTAGTTATATATCTAGAATTTATTTTCCATATGGTGTAAGATAGAGATCTCTTTCCAAATGAAGAGCCAGGTTTCCCAGCACTATTTATTGATTACAATACCCTTTTCCTGGGCCGGGCGTGGTGGCTCACATCTGTAATCCCAGCATTTTGGGAGGCCCAAGAGGGTGAATCATGAGGTCAGGAGTTCAAGACCAGCCTGGCCAACATGGTGAAATCCCGTCTTTACTAAAAATGCAAAAATTAGCCGGGTGTGGTGGTGGGCGCCTATAATCCTAGCTACTGGGGAGGCTGAGGCAGGAGAATTGCTCGAAACCAGAAGGCAGAGGTTGCAGTGAGCTGAGATTGTGCCACTGCACTCTAGCCTGGGTGAAAGAGCGAAACTCTGTCTCAAAAAAAAGAAAAGACAAAACTTTTTTCCCTGAGTTGATATTCTACTGAGAACCTGTTTGTCTCTTCCTATGTAAAAACAAATTATAATTGAGAATTAATTATGGTGAACATTCAATAAGTTCCTTTATTTGATAGATTAGGAACTAATTTTATTTAAAAGGCCGTGACTTACATTTAAAAGTCCAGTTAGCTACAACACTAAGACTAAAAAGTAAATTTCATGACTCCTAGGTCACTGTTTCTAGCTTGTTGATATCCCATACTTTGCTGCTGCTGCTGTCGCTTATAACTGTTTGGAAAATTTTCACCAAAATGCCTGTCAAATTGGAAAACCCTCTGGAATGAGATCCTTTTTAAAATATAGCCAACTTTCACATATGCAGGCATAACTTCAAATGGTAAACGAGAAGGGATCGGTGACAGAGATTAAACCTGAGCCAGTTTGATTGATTATTATTAATGGTATTGATAAAGAGTTTGCTGAAAGAGGGAAGCATATTGAAATTATTGCTTAAAAAGAGGTATGTAGAATTTTCAGTGGTTTTCTTTTGATAAGAGTTGCCTCATAGCTGTTGTAGCATGTGCAAATGAGGGTCAGCCATAAATCACAGAATGAATCACTTCCAACTCCTTCACATCTACAGATATAAGTAAGAATGGAAAATATTGTCACTTAGATGAGTCCTTATTTTTTTTTTTTTCTTCTCTATGAATAGTATAAACCTTACTTTTCTGGACACCTGGCTTTGGCAGCTGGTGAAGGTTGCTGAAGTAACAAATAGGGCCATTCTGCCTCTCCCAGATCGATTTTGCTGCAAGACAGTTGAAAATAATATAATCCAGACATGAATTTCTGTCTTACGGCAATTTAGTTTCTTATGGCAGAAACAAACAGAGAGTACTATGAGGAAGTATTCTGCTACTGGTAGAATTTTTCAAACTAAAGCCACATTACATTTCATTAAATGAGTTTATGTCCATTAAGCATCAATGAGCATGAGTGACTGAACCCAGAATGCAGTCAAAGTACATACTAACTTTCTGTATGATTTTAAAGAGAGGTATGTCACCCTCCCTGGGTCAGCAGGTTCCTGTGCAGAAGACACTGGAATGAAATGTCAAGAACCTCTTCCAATTCTAGAATACCTCGAGATATGAAGTTGGTAACAAATAAGAGAAATGCAGCAAGATACTTTTAGTTAAAAAGGAAAAGATTGATACAAGCCAGTAACTTGCAGTGGGCTTGTTTAAATCCTCCTCCTCCCTCTAAATTCTGTTCTTACCAAGCCGGTAAACTAAAGACAGTTTGTCGTGCTTTGAACTTCCTGGCTTATGTTGATTTCTATCAATGTGTTACTGTTACACATTTGAGTGGGAGCTGAGTTACATAAAACTAATAAAATCCTTACAACCCCATTTTCTGTGGGTATTGATAGCATCAAAAAAATAAAAAAAAGACTTTTGCCGCTTCTTCCAACTAGATGGAAAATTGAATGGCATTAACTCAACTCACTTGTTTAAACATTAACTGAGAGACACTTTCTCCTCCTCCTCAAAAGTTTTTAGCGTTCACAGGAATTTAACCACAGATAGACACAACTCCCCAAACGTCCTGGAAAAAAGGTTGACTATTCCATAAAGTAATAGTTACAGAAGGCTTTCAAGGAATTAGTTATTCACACAGTAAGCTTCTGAGGCATATGAGCATATCCTCTTTCTTACAAATTGATCACTTGATGCAATCTTTGATGATCACCCCGGGACCTTCGGAGATTTATAGAGTTTAGAGTTACAAGTATGATGTGGCCACCATACTCAGGGAACTGGATGACAGTCGGCCAATGGGTTTGCAACACAGATGAGTATGAGCTCATAAAAGGCTAAAAAAGGAGGCAGACATCTTTGGAAGACTGTTTCTAGGCTCTCAAATGGCCATTGTCAAAAAACAAACAGTGGGGTGGATTTGACTAAGCATCAGAAGATGCTTAAACAACAGCCTGGGACGAGCGAGCGTTAAAAGCTCACAAGGCAGAAAGGAACTTTTCAGAGTGACTTTGTCAGATGAGGTTCTAATGTGTAGGCTTTATCAGCTGCTCCGAGTGGGGGTAAAGAGGCATGCATATTTTAAACATTCATTTCATATTCAGTGTGTAAAGTAACTACTGCTTTTCAACTTGGGTGGAGAAAGTTTTTATCAGTTTATTAAGAATCACACAAGGGAAACCTATTCATTACCTACTTATAGGGCAAAATGGAAAATGTTCTCTCTCTTACGCTTTACCATTTTTGTTCCATCTTAATAGCTCTTTATTTAAAAAGTATTCACATCAGTTGGTCAGTCTGAGTCTTTCATTTGAAACAAACTTTTCTCACTTTCTGCCCTTGATACTGCACATCAGTCTTTTAATCACTTAAATGTAATGAATTTTTCTTTATTCACATCTTTCAATCGGTAAACTTGAAATTTTGCAAGTGCATTCCCACTGGGTGTATATCCTGATTTCAAGATCTGCTACCTTCCCCAGTGTCGTGCTTGTTTTTTTTTTTTTTTTTTCTTTCGTCCTTCCCACACCCCACCTCCAGTATTTTAGGGCACCTTATGCAGATAAGAAGTGAGATGGCTTCATCCTAATGATTAACATGCTTGTTTGAGGTTATGAAATCTACATTTGAGAAAGGCCAGGGATTTCCCCCGAATATCCACTAACTGCTTGAAGTGGCATTTTCGTTCTGACTTGGTGTTTTGTTTTGTTTGGCTGCAGCATACTGGAGCATAGTGAAAGAGTCTATTTTGAAGCTTCGAACGTAGTGCTGCTGCAGACCAGGAACAAGACAGAGAGAGTGGATTTCAGCCTGCACGGAGGGTCTTGAAACACAGATTGTTTTTGGTAAGTCATCCAAAGGACTTGACATCTTTTAGCTTTAAATGTCATCAGGCATCACTTCATTGGAGTACCAGAACTTCTTCTTCAAGTGCATTGCTATATCTCTACATCCCAAACAACAGGACATTTGAGAAAATGTCCTCGTCAGAGTGCTGAGAGAGCAACCGCATTTACTCAGTGTGTTTGTTTCTGAAACTTGCAGAAGAGTGTGATCTGAATAGAATGCATTTGTGGTTAGAAAAAAGAACAGAAGCAAAAGCAAAGCAAACCCAAACAACTAAACACACAAACAGCAAACAAACTACATCCACCAGATACTCCATTTTAGCTGAAAGCATAAGGGATTAATCACAAGAGAGCAAGTAGATTCAATTTAATAGCAAGTTTTTTGCCTCTGTGATCAAATACGGTCTTGTGTCACATAATGAAGTTTCAGTCAATGACAGATCACACACACTACTGTGGTCCCATAAGATTATAATACTTTCTTTTTGTTGTACCTTTTCTATGTTTAGATGTGTTTAGAGGCACAAATACCTACCATTGTATTACAGTCGCCTACAGTATTCACTACAGTAGCATGCTGTCTCGGTTTGTAGCCTAGGAGTAATAAGCTATACCGTATAGCCCAGGCGTGTAGTAGGCTGTACCATCCAGGCCTGTGTAAGTACTCTGTGATGCTGCACAGTGACAAAGTCACCCAACAGTGCATTTCTCAGAGCATATCCCTGTCATTAAACGATGCATGACTATTGTGATGGGCAAGGTAAAAGATGATGGGGATTTCCAAGTCCTGTTCAGCAAACATTTACTGAGTAACTTTTAGCTATACATGGGCCCTTGAATGACAGTCTCAGTCTGGGAGTTGGAATTCAAACACTCTAAACTGTAAATAAATGATAAAAACATTCCAGACCATACACCAAAATAATGTGGACTTCCAAGGATTTTTTTTATCAACCCCATTCATGATATTACCTGAAAGCAGAGTCCTCAAATTGAAGCCTAGGTCTGCCCCACCTGTCTTGGTCACCTTGGAGAACTTACTCATCATCTTTGAATGACTCACCTTTAAAAATGGCCGGGCGCGGTGGCTCAAGCCTGTAATCCCAGCACTTTGGGAGGCCGAGATGGGCGGATCACGAGGTCAGGAGATCGAGACCATCCTGGCTAATATGGTGAAACCCCGTCTCTACTAAAGAATACAAAAAACTAGCCGGGCGACGAGGCGGGCGCCTGTAGTCCCAGCTACTTGGGAGGCGGAGGCAGGAGAATGGCGTGAACCTGGGAGGCGGAGCTTGCAGTGAGCTGAGATCCGGCCACCGCACTCCAGCCTGGGCGACAGAGCCAGACTCCGTCTCAAAAAAAAAAAAAAAAAATGTATGGAAAAAAATTGTTATGTGCTTGAGTAGGCTCGGACGGTGGCTCCACGCTGTAATTCTCAGCACTTTGGGAGGCCGAGGAGGGCGGATCATGAGGTCAGGAGTATGAGACCATCCAGGTGAATACAGTGAACCCCGTCTCTACTAAAAATACAAAAAAATTAGCCGGGCGGTGGTGGTGGGCGCCTGTAGTCCAGCTGCTCGGGAGGCTGAGGCAGGAGAATGGCGTGAGCCCGGGAGGCAAGTAGGTTGCAGTGAGCTGAGATTGTGCCACTGCACTACCAGCCTGGGCAACACAGAGCAAGACTCCATCTCAAAGAAAAAAAAATGTATGTGCCTAAATGATCTCCAAGGTCTCTTGCAAATTTATAATTCAGTTCCCTCTAGTGCAATGAATTAAATAATTATCCACTTCAGTTCTTGCCCAACAGAATTTCTGTGTGGGCGTGGCAGGTCGCTTGCAGAGGGGCTCATTGTATCAACCAGTGTGGAGGAAAGGAGCCAGGTCCTCAGGTGGTCCTCCTGGCCCCATTTGCCCATTTGACAGCCAACCCTTTGGTCAAACAGGACTGTCAGCATCTACAGTAAATAATTTTTATTATTTTTTTTGAGATGGAGTCTTGCTCTGTCACCAGGCTGGAGTGCAGTGGCGCAATCTCAGCTCACTGCAACCTCCACCTCCCAAGTTCAAGCGATTCTCCTGCCTCAGTCCCCTGAGTAGCTGGGACTACAGGTGTGCACCACCATGCCCAACTAATTTTTGTGTTTTTGGTAGAGATGGGGTTTCACCATATTGGCCAGCATGGTCTCAACTCCCGACCTCAGGTGATCTGCCTGCCTCAGCCTCCCAAAGTGCTGGGATTACAGATGTGAACCATTGCACCTGGCCTGCAGTAAATAATTTATTCCCTTGTAACATTTTAAAAAATATGGCACAGTGCTTTATGAACATATTCATTTTTTATTTATTTATTTTAATTTTTATTGTTATTTATTTATTTATTTATTTGAGACAGGGTCTCTTTCTCTTTGTTGCCCAGGCTGGACTGCAGTGGTACAATCATAGCTTGTTCTGGGACTATATGAGACTGGGACTATCCCGGCTCTCATTCATAAAGTCTTCACTGAATTTTTAGGACTTCGCTGACTGGTCTCTCTTTATGAACTTCTATCACATTTGGGGCCTGCATCATATAAAATGCACTGCTATGCGTTGCTATGTGGGTGTTTGTCATCACCTTATCAGGGGTACACACAGCTTCAGGGCGGGAATCAGATCATCACAGACCAGTAGCTGAGACTACAGGAGTGCGCCACCATGCCTGGCTAATTTTTCAATTTTTTGTAGACACAAGGTCTTGCTATGTTGTCCAGACTGGTCTGGACTCCTGGGCTCCAGCAATCATCCTGCCTCGGCCTTTCAAAGTGCTGGGATTACAGGCATGCGCTAGTGTGCCTGGCCTAAGTATTATATCCAAATAAGCGAGATAGGCCTCTTTTGAATTACTGTCCTTTGTTTTTCTTTAGGGGATCTGACTTTTTCCTTCTCTGTGCTTGCTGTCATTGCATTACTGGTTATCTGCCAGCCCATTAACCCTGTGGATCCCCACACTTTGTTTGACATTGAATAGCATTTATTCTTGTTCTTTCTTACTAAACATCCCCTTTCTGAAGCAGCGCTTCAGAAATCATGCTCAGATGTCACTCTTGTTAGCAGCTGGCTTTCTGCCTTCAAGTGGTGCATTATTGGGGTTTCATAACAGCATTTTTTTCTCTTACAAATATTAAATTATGAAGTGCAGGAAACCACATGAATGTGGTAGAAAGCAAATGCAAACACAGTGTTATCTGGAAGTGCCAGTTTTGTGATTCTCCTGGTGACAGTATCCTTCCCGTAATCAACATAGGAAGCCTCTTTACCTGTTTGCTGGTGGTTTTCTATCCTGTATCTTCATCTCCATTTATGCTGTTTGCCATGGCCAACTTGTCATGCTGAATCAGAAGGTTTGATTAAGACAGTTGCTTGGGGACTGTCTCTATCAAAGTTCTACCAAAGACACAAATCCTGGCTGTCACTCACAGTCTTTCCTGAATCCTCAGGACTTCACTGACTGGTCTCTCTCTCTCTCTCTTTTTTTTTCTTTTTTTGAGACCGAGTCTTACCTGTTGCCAGGCTACAGTGCAGTGGCAATCTCAACTCACTGCAACCTCCACCTCCCAGGTTCAAGCATTTCTCCTGCCTCAGCCTCCCAAGTAGCTGGGATTACAGGCATGCGCCCCCATGCCCAGCTAATTTTTGTATTTTTAGTAGAGACAGGGTTTCACCATGTTGGCCAGGATGATCTTGATCTCTTGATCTCGTGATCCACCTGCCTCGGCCTCCCAAATTGCTGAGATTACAGGCGTGAGCCACCGTGCCCAGCCCTGAGCGGTCTCTCTTTATGAACTTCTCTCACATTTAGGGCCTGCATCTTATAAAATGTACTGCTGTGTGTTACTCTGTGAGTGTTTGCCATCAGCACAATTGCACATGGGTTGCACATGGCTTCAGGGCAGGAATCAAATCACAGACCAGTGCTTCCCAAGGGTGGTCTAATCCCAGTACCTCCTGCTTCTGAATCACTTGGATGTGTTTATTAAAGTTGCAGATTCAGCAACACCAGGCTTATGAAGCAGAAGTTCTGGGGATGTAGAACCCAGGAAACTCACCTTAGTTAACTTTTGTACACTAAGGTTTGAGAATAACTGTCTGAAAATAATTGTGCATCCTCCTCTTTGCCTCCTCTCCCACAGCAAAGGGTGCAGGTCTGAGTCTATGGTAGGTGTCCGGGAAATCTTTGCTTGTTGATCTAAGCAACATCAAGCCATAAGAGTTGCATTCCCTCTTCAGTTGCCCAGCCTTTTCAGGATGTGAGGTCAGCATATTCTTTGAACCTTTAGAAACCCACTTTCTTCTGAATACATAAAGTGTTCCCCTAGGGCAGAGGCTCTTTTGGAAATCTTTTTTTGTCTCTTTATCTTTTTTAATCACTGACTCTGTTGGTGGTAATGACAGGAGCCCCTAAGATTGGGATAGTGGGGATGTCAGCTTTGAGGAGCTGGGCTGGAGCAGTAGGCTGGGAGAAAGATCTGAGGGTGGGAACAGGACTGTGCTAAACTAGAAGCTTTATCCTTGGCTCCCAAAGCCACACCTGCTGCCCTTGGCAGTTTATTCTAAGTGGTATTTCTTTCAGCTGTTAGGCCTCGCAGGTTGTCAGTTTTGGTTGCAGAAGAGTGGTCCCGCTGCTGAAAAGGATCAAGTTTAGCTCTAGTGGACGCACATCAAAGCACCCACAGTGCACAGTGGTGGGTTCAGGATTTGAATCCAATGTTAGCAGACTGCGGTGGTGACACTTGGCCCTCTCCTTCCTCTGCTTCTTGTTCCAGCAAGGGCATGCCTGGCCTTGGATGATCCAGGAGAGATTTGCAGGGCGTTGCTGCTTCTGATGCACCTCCTGAATGCCCTTGCTGGTGGCTCCAGCCCTGGTAGATGGAATCCAAACAGAAGAACTCATAGAAGCTTAGCTAACCTAGAAAGGAACCAGTGTGGCCATCAGGACATTTATTAGCTGTTAACCTAACCACTACCAAATGCATTAACAAATTTTTTTGACAACTTTTTTTCTTTTTTTTGTGGGGGGGGGCTGTTGCTTAGTTCACAGTTTTGCCTGGAGAAGTTGTGGCAATCCTGAATTCAGTTTGTGTGAAAAAGCAAGCGTCTTCAAGCACAGTGTTGGAGAAGTATCTTCTCTCAGGTCTCTATTCAGTTTTGACTAGAGGAGGTTTGGCGAGCAGAAAGGTATTACCTAGTGGATTCTTCTCAAATTCTCATCTAAGTGAAGGAAAAAAGCCCAAGTTGCTGAAGCAATGTTAAGGGCACATTAGGGTTTTAATATGTGCCTCATGGAGCCTTACTAGATTTTCCTCTGCGTAGTTCTTTCCATCTGATGGGAGTGGGGCTGTTTTTGGGTTGCAGAAGGCAAGAGCCAGGTTGTCAGCTACAGAAGAGAAAGGTGCACTTGTCTGCATAATTGACTTTGAGCCTTTGTTTAAAAGGATGTCAGGTGGAGGAGTAATGAGGGACAGGATTTTTTAAAACTTATACAGTATAGGATTTTAGCAAAATGCCGGATGCTGGCATTTCTGTTTTGGAGGTCTTTAGTGGTGAATGTACTATTTCCTTGCAAGTAGCCATCCATGGTAGGAAAACAGAAAAAATTGATTCTAAAAGAGCATTTGTCTAGTTGGAAACTGTCACTGGTATCGTTTACCGTGAGGCATCCTTGAGAGGTGCATGATTTCCAAACAACCACCTAAACCACAGGCACTGCTTTTGGAACAGATGTAAATAGGAAAAGCACCAGTCCAGTACCCCCTCTAAAGACCATCGTTAGAAAGCTCTCGCAGTGCTTTCCAGCCTAGAGGAGTATAGTTCCCTTCAGGTACTTAAGCCAGTGTTCTGTAAAGCAACACCCAAAATGCCTTCTGTTAAATGTGTTCTAACACGTTCCTCTTGCTGATGCTATCACACGCTAATAATTGCCTAAGTCCTTCAGAGAAGCTGTGTGGTTTTGTATAGCTGTGAGTAAAACCACACCCATTCAGGAAATGCAGTGTACTTTCTTCTAACAGGCATCATCAAAACAGATGCGGATTTTCATGGTAGGTCAGTCCCCTTCTTTAGTGACAATTTGAGAGCTTTGAAGGGAGGCATTTGCCGTGCATCAAAAGAAATCAGAATTGAACTGGCACACGTGCACATTGTTGGAGTAAAAAGGAAAAGCAGTGACCTAGAGTTTGTTACCGCACATGCTTTCCCTGAAGGCACCTCCACCATCATGATGTCCTCATCAACTCTGCATACACAATTAGTATTTCTATGTCTTTCTCTTCAGAATTTAAGCTCAATGATTTCCAACTTCCTCCCACATGACTCCAGTTGGATATCACATAGGTGTCTTCAACTTGAATCTAAACCTGACTTTGTCATTATCCTACGTTTATGGACTCCAGAGTCACTAGCCCACCATTCATTGATGCTGGACACCTCCTCTTCCTCTGCTTCATCTCTAGCTCATATGCTGGAGTTTTGCCTCTTCTTTTTCTTTTTTTTTGAGATGGAGTCTCTCTCTGTCACCCAGGCTGAAGTGCAGTGGCACCATCTCAGCTCACTACAACCTCCGCTTCCCAGGTTCAAGGGATTCTCCTGCCTCAGCCTCCTGAGTAGCTGGGATTTACAGGCATGTGCCATCACGCCTGGCTAATTTTCTTTACTTTTAGTAGAGATGGGGTTTCACCATGTTGGTCAGGCTGGTCTCAAACTCCGACCTCGTGATCCGCCTGCCTGAGCCTCCCAAAGTGTTGGGATTACAGGCGTGAGCCACCGCCCCGGGCCTGAGTTTCACCTCTTTAATATGATAGTTTACCCATTCTTCTCTACTCCCAGGCCCCCGTTCAGTTGCAGGCCTTCAGCATCACTTGCCCGGACTGCCGCAGCGGCTTCCAAGAGGTCCCTTGCCTAAAGTCTTTTCTTTCTGTGTTCCATTTATTTTACTCTTTTGAGAATTATCTTATGAAAAAAGGGTCTGATTGAATTACTCCTACACTTGAAAATCCTTGGTAGTATGCGGAAATATGGAAAATACTCATAATCTAATGTGTTAAAAGAAAACTTTAGACACATTAAATTTAACAGAGTTTAATTCAGCAAAGAACTCTTTGCAAATCAGGCAGCTCCTCCCTATTCCTCCCCTCCCGAACCAGAATAGATTCAGGGTAACTCTGACATGCTGTTGTGTAGTTGGAGAGGATTTATAGACAGAAAAAGGAAAACAGTGGACAGAAAACAGAAGTGAGGTACAGAAACAGCCAGATTGGTTTCAGCTCGGTGTTTGCCTTATTTGAACAGGGTTTGAACGATTGGCTGCCTGGGATTGGCCAAAACTCAGAGATTGGTACAAGGATAGGTTACAGCCTATTTGCATATCCAGGTAGGTTACAGTTCACTGTGTGCAGAGAAACCTTTAGACTAAACTTAAAATATGGAAGAAGGCAGCTTTCGGCTAAAGCCAACAAATATTAAGTAGAAAGTTCATATTTCAAAACTGTGCAAACACATTGATTACAAAGCAATAACAAAAATCTATGCCTATCCACAAAGGCTAGAAGTAAATAAAACAAGAATGAAAGTATTTTTAATATTAGGGCAATCCGTGTGTGTGTGTGTGTGTGTGTTTTTAAGTACTCCTTTGGTAGCAAATGAATATGGTGAAGTAAAATGAATAATGGAAAGGATTTTGTTACCTTTCTGCTCCTGATAAGGGAAAATGTGAATTTCACTGCATGGCATCTAAGGCACCTAGGAATTCCTTATCAACTTACCATTTAAATTTCATCTCCCTTGACTCCCATCCCTTCCATCCCTCCATATAACATTTTGTTTCTTCCTGAACATACTGTGTATGTAATAACCATGCACCTGTTCCTATTGTTTCTTCTTGCGTGAGACTCTTGTTCTCTGCCTGGTGAACTCCCACTCATTCGTTGAGGCCTAATTGAAATTCCTGGCCAGGCATGGTGGCTCACATCTGTAATGTCAGCACTTTGAGAGGCTGAGGCAAGAGGATTTCTTGAGCCCAGGAAGTTCAGACTGCACCATTCCACTGTAGCCTGGGCGACAGATAGAAACCCCATCTCAAGGAAAAAAAAAAGAAAAAGGAAAATATCCTCTTGCTGTGTTACCACTATTATACTGCAATTCTTTGTTCATATAGCTATCTTGGTGAATGATTCATGAGGACAGAAATTGACTTACTTTAAACCTTGTATCCCAAGTGTTAAGCCCATTCCTGCATATAGTACGGTTTAATAAATATTTACAAAGGTAAGAAGAAAGGAAAGAGCCCACTTAGAAATACACAAATAATCCTTCAGGTAAGGTTCTTAAAAATGTTTTGGATCGCTTAGTACTAATTACTATTTCATAAAATTATAAAATAGATGTTTTGGTTAAACAATTTTTACAGTAATAGTTGAATTCAGCCTCACATCATTTAAACTAAACTACTGGAGTGTATCTTTGGCATTAGAAAATTCTAACATCAGATAGAATTGCTTCAGCTTCACTGTAAGCCATATTTATGAGGTTACTAAAAACTGCTTTTTTAACTGTTTTATGTCATGCATAACCATGTGGGCCAAATCAGAAATCCAAATAAATGACACATCCAGTTCTGGCCACATTTTGTGAATATCTGGTATTTTTTTCTTAAGGGAATTTAAAAAACCAAGACTGAGTAACATTAAAGGGTTGATGTAACATTTTCGATTCTGAAAGGCTACTCCGCTCTAGGAATATACTTGTTACTATTTTTTTTTTTCATTTCTAAGAAGTCTGTTTGGCTAAAATACCAAAAGAGAAAAAAATAACTTGGCTTAAATAAAATGAAAAGTCATCTCCAAAATTAATTTGGCTCCTCAAAAGTTCTTTCCAAAGGAAGGAATAGGATGCTTTTTAATATTACATGTAAGAAACGCCACTGAAAAGAAAATCATCATTTGTACTTGTGACAAGGAATTCAGAATGGAATTTTATGAAGATCAGTGTGTGAGGCATGCTACTCACATCTTTTAAAATAATATTTTGGTATCAGGGAAGATTACTTAATAGTATATATTATTCTATATTATATACGTATGCATATGTGTATATACATATATAAAATCGAGTTTTTTCCTATTAATGCTTTCAAGTCAGTAAGTTGTAATAGAGAATTTCAGTTTGAGATTTGTCACCTTTTTTTGCATGATATCCTTGCCCAGCCTTCAGTTTTCTTGTTTATAAAATCATGACAAAAGGTGAACTGTCATTGGATTAGCTAATTAAGAAATTAGTCACCAACATTTATTAACTGACGACTGACTTGGAAACATTAAATACCCAGGTCATTTTTTAGCATTTCATGTAAGTTGATCCCTGTCTGTTGTGCAGAGTAAAGAACCTTGGCTGAATTTCTTTTTTGTCTGTCCTGATCTTGGCATTCATTTAAAAACCTGACCCTTCAGCTGTTTACAAGATCCATGATGAAATATACCATGGCTAAGGTGAATGTGCAGACTCCCAGTTTCCCTTTAGCCATTCTGCTGCACTAGCCATGGGGTTGCAAACTTTTCTGGTGACTGTCACAGTTCATTCATCAGGAAGTACTGACTATATTTTGTTGCACTTTTGTGAGAGCCAGGGCTCCGAAGCATCCTAAATACCTAGTGACAAAAACTCAGGAAGGCAATTAGACTATGACACTTTTCATTACAACATAAAGTGCCCCTCAGTATAGTAGGTGCTTATGTTGAACTGCCCTCTGCAGACTGTATATATGGGTCCATGTGGTGATATCGTGGCTGTACCCTCTCCAAGGTTGCCTAGTGTTGGCTATAGCAGGAAAGGAAGTGTCTGTAAGCAATGGTAAGTTCAATGAGGAAGGATGTAAAAGACAAGTGAACTATTCCTGAAATCTCAAGGATCTGTGTCCAGACCAGAGTACCTTGATGGATCCCAAAGTTGTATTTTATTGCATTTTATTTTTGAGATGGAGTTTCATTCTTGTTGCCCAGGCTGGAGTGCCATGGCACAATCTTGGCTCACTGCAACCTCCGCCTCCTGGGTTCAAGCGATCTTCTGCCTCAGCCTCCTGAGTAGCTGGGATTACAGGCGTCCGCCACTGCACCCAGCCAATTTTTGTAGTTTTAGTGGGGGGGGGGGGGTTTCACCATATTGGCCAGAATGGTCTTGAACTCCTGACCTCAGGTGAGCCGCCCACCTCGGCCTCCCAAAGTGCTGGGATTACAGGCATGAGCCACTGTGCCTGGCTTTATTTATTTTTCCAGCATTATTGAGGTATGATTGACAAATAAAATTTGTGTACAACATGATACTTTGATATACATATATATTGTGAAATGTTTATTATCATCAAGTTAGTTAACACTTCCATCACTTCACATGGTTATTTTTTCTTGCATGGTGAAAACATTTAAGATTTACTCTCTTGGCAAATTTCAAGTGTACAATATATCATTGTTAACCATAGTCATTATGCTGTATATTCAATCCGCAAATCTCAAATATTTAAAATCTAGCCCTGAGACAACTGATTACAGCCACCATATGTTTTCTGAGGTAGTTCACAATAAATAGTTATAATTCTGCTTAGAAACAGTATGATGTGTTGAAAAGTGTAGGTTCTTGAGGCAAACTTCCTGGGTTTGAATACAGAACTTCCACTTAATAGCTGTCTAATGTTGAGCAAGTGACTTAATCTCTTTGGGTCTCAGTTTATCAATCCATGAAATAAGAAAAACAAAACAGGCCAGGCACGGTGGCTCATGCCTATAATCCCAGCACTTTGGGAGGCCGCGGCAGGCGGATCACAAGGTCAGGGGTTCAAGACCACCCCAGCCAATATGGTGAAACCTCATCTCTACTAAAAATACAAAAATTAGCCGGGCGTGGTGGTGGGTACCTGTAGTCCCAGCTACTCGGGTGCCTGAGACAGGAGAATCGCTTGAACCCAGGAGGCGGAGGTTGCAGTGAGCCGAGATGGTGCCACTGCACTCCAGCCTGGGCAACAGAGCGAGACTCCTTCTCAAAAACAAAAACAAACAAACACAAAAAACTAAATGAGTCTTGATTCACATAAAGCTTTCAAAAAATGGTAGCTGTTATTATCATATCACTTTCATGGAATTTCGTTAGTTACTCAGTTTGTAGTAAAATTTTTCCAGTGTTTATTCTTCATGCCTTCCTACGAACTTGGTTTAGGAATTTATACTGTTAGGGGAAACACACTAGTGAGCTCAGCTAGGGAAGGTGAAGCAACACTGTGGGAACACAAAGGAGGGGGATATTTAGTCTGATTAGGGAGTGGTGAGGACTTGGAGGAAGCATCAGAGCTGACCCGGAAGAGTGGCTGGGATTCCGCCTGACAGAGCTGGGAGCAAGGCATTCCATACAGGAGGGCGTGTGCCCAAAGGCATGGAGAAGGGAGAGTGCAGAGCAGAGCGTATTTGAGGAAAGTCGTGAACCAGTTTGAGCCCAGAGTTAAGGTGTGTAAGGTGGGACAATGGGAGATTGTGAAAAAGACAGTCTGATTTAATAATGATAGATAACAGTGAGTGTGAACTAGTCATTGAGTGGTGCCATATATCTGATTCTGTGGTTGGGACTTTACATAAATTAGCTCTGATTACAACTGCCTTCAACATAACTATCCCCATTTTACAGATGAGAAAATGGGATTAATCCCATTTTTTCTTAAGTGGCGGAGAACCACTGAAGGTTGTTGAATAGGAGAGGGTCATGATCACACTTAGCAGGGATTTACTTATCTGCTTTTTCAGTTCCCTGGAGTTGTAGACACATCGTTTTGTTTTGTTTTGTTTAAGAGACAGAGTCTTGCTCTGTCACCCAGGCTGGGTGCAGTGGTATCATCATAGCTCACTGCATCCTTGACCTCCTGAGCCCAGGTGATCCTCCCGCCCCAGCTTCCCAAAGCTCTGGAATTAGAGGCATGTAGCATCATACCTGGCTCACTTTTAATTTTTTTTGTAGAGATGGGTAAGAACCCATCTATGTTGCCCAGGCTGGGCTGGAGCCCTGCGTTCCAACAATTCTGCTTTGGCCTCTCAAAGTGCTGGGATTATGGGCATGCGCCACCACACATAGCCTTGGAGATACATCTTGCACCATCCTGGGCTCCCCACTGGAGTGGTATTAGACCGTCAGTACGGCGAATACTCCATAAATACTGGTGGAGTCTGTTTTCAAAGCTTCCTCAACAAAACTCTGGAAACACGTTTTGTACCTTTTCCTTTTAAAGAAGAAATAAACTGGTTAAGTTGTTGAGCGACTCCTTTTTGCCTGTGCATGTTTCATCTCATTTGATCCCCATAGGAAATCTTAAAGATAATTTTTGCATTTAAATTATATGTTATTAATATTATAATGGATGAGGTCACTGGGGCTGAAGAATGTAATGCTGCTTGGAGATGGTAAAGCTGGGATTCAAACCGCGGCTCCCTGGCCCTTGGTCTGTAGTCTGCCATCACCCCCTCCCTCTATTGAACCTCTCTTTTATTGCTGTTTTCCAGTCTCCACTAAGTATTTTCCACTGGTTTAAGTCCACTTTGCTAAGTAAGTACACTGTTGCTTTTAAGGAAAGGAAAGCCCACAAGGACCCAATCTACTTTGTAGAGGTTGAATGGAAATAGATTTTCAATAATCTGTCCTCAGGACCAGAATTCTAAATGATGCTGCTGGCAGTTGGCCATCTCTGGGAGCCCACCAAACAAGCCACTTATAGGAGCCCAGCATCCTGCATTGGGTCGGAATGCAAAGTCGACTAACTCTTCACAGTAGATGCAGTTTGGGCGTGAGTACCTAGCAGGAACCCTAAATATTTGGGGCAAGCACTTTGCTTCTTCCATCTGGTGGAACCCATGTTTATTATCTAAAAGACACATGGCAACAGGCAGCGCAGTGTTTGCTTCCAAAGACGGCCTGGAATTTGGAATGACATTTAGTGAAAGGGGAAAGTTCAATTTCAGCTGTCAAAGGTCGTGGCCAGTGAACCTACAAGCATATATTATGTAAATTTGGCCCAAATCCGTATTTATTAGCTTGAACAGTTTTGGAGCAGTTATCTGCTCTGCAAAATTGATCTACTGTTAAGAGTCTCGAAAATATCAAATCTGCTGGATGCATTTAAATCAGGAAGTGTAAATATTTGGCATCCTTGCTGGTGCTGATTTTCAGGGGCTTCGCTCACCTGCAGCTGTGCTCACTTTGCGAAAATGGACATGGTGACCTCTACTTTTCCTGGTGAGCGGCCACATCAGTATCATCCCTTCCCATGCCTGGAACCACTCTCACCCACTTTGGAGAGCCAGCACACAGCAGCACGCTGTGTCTCAGGGACCAGGCTATCCATCAGATACCCTACTCTGAAAGTGTCCTTAATTTGATTTTTAAAATATACATAAATATATAGTGTGTGTATACACACACACACCATAAAATTTACCACAAATTTAACATTTTAACCTTTTTTTTTTTTTTTTTTGAGACGGAGTCTTGCTCTGTCGCCAGGCTGGAGTACAGTGGCGCAATCTCAGCTCACTGCAACCTCCACCTCCCGGGTTCAAGCAATTCTCCTGCTTCAGCCTCCTGAGTAGCTGGGACTACAGGCGCACGCCACCACACACAGCTAGTTTTTGTATTTTTAGTAGAGACGGGGTTTCACCATGTTGGCCAGGATGGTCTTGATCTCTTGCCCTCATGATCTGCCTGCCTCGGCCTCCCAGAGTGCGGGGGCATGAGCCACCAAGCCTGGCCCAGTTTAACCATTTTTAAGTGTGCAATTCAGTGGCATTATGTACATTTCCAGTGTAGTGCAATCATCTCCACTATCCATTTCCAGAACTTTTTCATTATCCAGAACAGAAGCTCTGCATCCATTAGACAGTAACACTCCTTTCTCTCCTCCCAGCCCCTGGTAACCTCTATTGTACACTCTGTCTCTATGAAGTTTCTTATTTTAGGGACCACGTGGAATCATACAATATTTGTCCTTTTATGTCTGGCCCATAATTTAATTTTTAATAACACTGTTTCAAATATACTATTCTTTTCTGAAGTACTTGTTATCAATACTTTATTATGTCAGTAATTATCAATAAGTTCTCATTCTAATTTCAGAAGCTGGGTTGTATTGGAATATGGGCACAAAGGAGATACAGATTTTTTTTCTCCTTAATAACTGAAGAGAATAACATTTTTTAAACAAACGGTCAAACTCTTTCTGAGACATAGTGTCATGTGCCTCTTTGGAGTTGATTTCCCCTCACTTTATTTGAACTCCTATTTGGCCCAGATTCTTCTCAGAATTTCTGCAAGCAGGCTTATAGTCCTGTGTTCTTTTCTTCTCTTCTCTTCTCTTTTGTTTTTTTCTTTTGAGGCAGGGTCTCACTCTGTCTCCCAGACTGGAGCACAGTGGTACAATCTCGGCTCACTGCAGCCTCGACCTCCCAGCCTCAAGTGATCTTCCTGCCTCAGCCTCCCGAGTAGCTGTGACTGCAGGTGTGCACCACAACACCTGGTTAGTTTTTGTATTTTTTGTAGAGATGGGGTTTCATCATGTTGCCCAAGCTTGTCTTGAACTCCTGGGCTCAAGCAATCAACCTGTATTGGCCTCTCAAACTGCTGGAATTACAGGTGTGAGCCACCCCACCTGGCCAGGCTTATATTTCCGTACTGCCTGTTAGGAAGAGTTCAGAATTTTTTAGACACAGGCATAGCTCGGAGATATTTTTTCTGTTTTCTTTTCTTTTCCTTTTTGTTGAGACGGAGTTTTGCTCTGTTGCCCAGGCTGGAGTGCAGTTGCGTGATCTCTGCTTACTGCAAGTTCCACCTCCTGGGTCCAAGCAATTCTCCTATCTCAGCCTCCCAAGCAGCTGGGACTACAGGTGCCTGCCACCACGCCCAGCTAATTTTTGTATTTTTAGTAGAGACGAGGTTTCACCATATTGGTCAGGCTTGTCTCGAACTCCTGACCTCAGGTGATCCACCCACCTCGTCCTCCCAAAGTGCTGGGATTACAGGCGTGAGCCACTGTGCCGGCTGCTTAGAGATATTTTGGGTTCACTTATAAACCATAGCAGTAAAGCAAATATTGCAATACAGCAAGTCACACAATATTTTTGGTTTTCCAGTGCATATAATTTATGTTTACACCATATTGTAGTCTATTAATTATGCAGTGACATTTTGTGTAAAAAAAGCCAAGGTACATACCTTAATTTTAAAATGCATTATTGCTAAAAACTGCTAATGATCATCTTCACTGAGCCATAATCGTTTGGTCAGTGAAGGGTCTTGGCTCTATGCTGATGACTGCTGACTGATTTAGGGAGGTGGTTGCTGAAAGCTGGGGTGGCAGTGGCAGTTTCTTAAAATTAAACAACAATGACGTTTGCCGCACTTATTGACTCTTCCTTTCATGAAAGATTTCCCTGTAGTATGCACCATTGTTTGACAGCATTTTACCCACAGTAGAACTTTCAAAGTTAGAGGCAGTCCTCTCAAACCTGTCACTGCATCAATTAAGTTTATGTCATATTTCAGATCCTTTGTTGTCATTTTAACAATGTTCACAGCATCTTCATCAGGAGTAGATTACATCTCGTGAAACCACTTTTTTTTTTTTCTTTTTTTAAGATGGAGTCTCGCTCTGTCACTCAGGCTGGAGTGCAGTGGCATGATCTCGGCTCACTGCAACCTCCGCCTCCCAGGTTCAAGCAATTCTCCTGCCTCAGCCTCCCTAGTGGCTGGGACTACAGGTGTGCACCACCACGCCAGGCTTTTTTGCATTTTTAGTAGAGACGGGTTTCTCCATGTTAGCTGTGTTAACCAGGATGAGCTCTGTCTCCTGACCTCGTGATTCCCCTGTCTCGGCCTCCCAAAGTGCTGCTATTACAAGCGTGAGCCACTGTGCCCAGTCATGAAACCACTTTCTTTGCTCCTCCATAAGAGGCAACTCCTCATCTGTTGAAGTTTAATCATGAGATTGCAGCAATTCAGTCACATCTTCAGGCTCCATTTCTAATTCTGGTTCTCTTGCTGTTTCTACCTCATCTGCAGTTCCTTCCTCCACTGATGTCTTGAACCCGTCAAGTCATCCATGGGAGTTGGAATCAACTTCTTCCAAACTCATGTTCATGTTGATATTTTGACCTCCTCTCATGAGTCAAATGTTCTTAATGACATCCACAATGGTGAATCCTTTCCAGGAGGTTTCAATTTAATTTTCCCAGCTCCATCAGAGGAATCACTTTCTGTGGCAACCATAGCCTTGCAGAATGTATTACTTAAATAATAAGACTTGAAAATAAAAATTACTCCTCGATCCATGGGTTACAGAATGGGTGTTGTGTTAGCAGGCATGAAAACAACATGAATCTCCTTGTATATTTCCATCAGAGCTCTTAGGTGAGTGACCAGGTGCATTGTCAATAAGCAGTAATATTTTGAAAGGAATCTTTTTTCTGAGCATTAAGTCTCAACAGTGGGCTTAAAGTATTCAGTAACCTATGGTGTAAATAAATGTGCTTTCATCCAAGCTTTGTTTTTCCATTTCTACAGCACAGGCAGAGTAGATTCAGCATAATTATTCGGGCTCTAGGATTTTTGGAATGGTGAATGAGCATTGGCTTCAACTAAAGTCACCAGCTGCATTTGCCCCTAACAAGAGAGTGAGCCTGTCCTTTGAAGCTTTGTAGTCAAGCACTGACTTCTCCTCTCTAGCTATGAAAGTCTTAAATGGCATTTTCTTCTAACAGAAGGCTGCTTTGTCTACGCTGAAAAATCTGTAGCCACCTTCATCAATGATCTTAGTTAAATTTTCTGGATAACCTGCTGCGGCTTCTACATCAGCATTTGGAGTAAATTTCTTTCCTTAAATCTCATGAACCAACCTCTGCTAGCTTCAAACTTTTCATCTCCAAGTTCCTCACCTCTCTCAGCCTTCACAGAATTGAAGAGAGTTAGGGCCTTGATCTGGATTAGGCTTTGGCTTAAGGGAATGTTATGGCTGGTTTGCTTTTCTATCCAGACCACTCTAACTTTGTCCATATCAGCAATAAGGCTGTTTCACTTTCTTATCATTGGTGAGTTCACTGGAGAAGCACTTTTAATTTTCTTCAAGAACTTTTCCTTAGCATTCACAGCTTGGCTAACCCTTTGGTCACAAGAAGCCTGGCTTTTGACACATGTCAGCTTTCAACATGCCTTCCTCGCTAAGCTTAATCATTTCTAGTTTTCCTATTTAAAGTGAGAGGTATGTGACTCACTCTTGCTTTCACTTGAATACTTAGTGGCTATTTTAGGGTTATTAATTGGCCTAATTTCAATATTTTTTTTTCTTTTTTGAGATGGAGTCTTGCTCTGTCACCCAGGCTGGAGTGCAGTGGTGCAATCTCGGGTCACAGCAAGCTCCGCCTCCCAGGCTCACGCCATTCTCCTGCCTCAGCCTCCCAAGTAGCTGGGACTACAGGTGGCCACCACCACTCCCGGCTAATTTTTTTGTATTTTTAGTAGAGATTGAGTTTCACCATGTTAGCCAGGGTGGTCTTGATCTCCTGACCTCCCAAAGTTCTGGGATTACAGGCGTGAGCCACTGCACCCGGCCAATTTCAGTATTCTTGTGTCTGAGGAAACAAGGAGGCCTAAGGGGAGGGAGAGAGAACAGCCAGTCTTTGTAGCAGTCAGAACACACATGACATTTATGGATTAAATTCATTATCTTATATTGGGTGTGTGGTTCATGGTGCCCCAAAACAATGCTGATAGTAACGTCAAAGAGCACTGATCTTAGATCACCATAACAGATACAACAGCGCAAAACTTTGAAATATTGTATGACCAAAATGTGGCAGAGACACAACGTGAGCACAGGCTGTAGGAGAGATGACACTGGTGGAGTTGCTTGACACAGGGTTGCCACAGAACTGCAATTTGAAAAAAAAAATGCAGTATCTGCAAAGGACAATAAAGTGAAATGCAATAAAATGAGATGCACCTGTTGCATCTTTCAACTGATGTGTCCTTTCTTTTCATTAAAGAAAAATAACATTCTGTCCATCCGCCTCTGTCCAACACCAGGCAGGCACATGTGATGCCTACTGTTGGAGAATTGGTGAATCACAGGCCTCCACTTGTGGTGCTATTACTCAGAGAAGAAGTATTCCTTTCTGCACAGAAGTGAAACATTGTAATTTTACTGCAGCAATGAAATTGTAGTAGAGGTGAACATAATTCTTCTATTTACATCTTTAATGAGCCACAATTAAAAGTAGTGAGTTGGCATGTCAGAGTGAATGTGTTATTTTCAGATTTCTGTTAGGACGACGGCTGCTGCTGGTTGAAGCTGCACTTCCCTGGCCCCCTGGAGCTCCAAAAGCCTTAAGAAAGAAACACAGGGGCCAGGCATGGTAGCTTAGGCCTGTAATCCCAGCACTCTGTGAAGCTGAGACAGGCAGATCACCTGAGGCTGGGAGTTCGAGAACCAGCCTGACCAACATGGAGAAATCCCATCTCTACTAAAAATACAAAATTAGCCAGGCATGGTGGCGCATGCCTGTAATCCCAGCTACTTAGGAGGCTGAGGCAGGAGAATCGCTTGAACCCAGGAGGCGGAGGTTGCGGTGAGCCTGTGTCTGGAGTAGGTTCCTTCCGGTGGGTTTGTGGTCTCGCTGACTTCAAGAATGGAGCCGCAGACCTTCGCAGTGAGTTACATCTTTTAAAGATGGCAGGGACCCAGAGAATGAGCAGTAGCAAGATTTATTGTGAAGAGAGAAAGAACAAACCTTCCACAGCGTGGAAGGGGACCCGAGCAGGTTGCCTCCGCTGGCTGGGGTGGCCAGCTTTTATTCCTTTATTTGTCCCTGCCTGTGTCCTGCTGATTGGTCCATTTTACAGAGCACTGATTGGTCCATTCTACATAGTGCTGATTGGTCCATTTTACAAACCTCTAGCTAGCTACAGAACGCTGAATGGTGCGTTCTTACAGAGCACTGATTGGTGCATTTTACAATCCCCTTGTAAGACAGAAAAGTTCTCCAAGTCCCCATTAGACCCAGGAAGTCCAGCTGGCTTCGCCTTGCAGTACCACTTCTGCAGTTAATTATAGCCACCGACCAGCTGCACTATGATATTAATCTGGGCTACTTGCTTAGGAACCTGCAGATGGGTTTCCATAAGCTAGACATTGCTGCCTGATAAATGACTGTGGGATACAGGTTTTCCTGATGAGGTAGTAAAACCGCATATTGGAATTCATTTAACAGCTCGACAACATAATGTGTAAACATTTCTATTTAGCCACTTGTACTCAGCAAAAATGTGTACTAAAGTGTTTACCATATACTTGGCATTGAAGGGAATTATAATGAAATATGTTGATCTTGGTCATTTATATATGTTCCCACTGCTGTGATGTGTGCATACACTGTGGGCCAGGAAGATTTATCTGGAAGCTAGTGACACTTCAACGTCAAGGCGTCTCACTCATGCAGGCCCTTTTTAAGACCCTGTACCTAATTTTATGCTGACAATTTTGTGCAGCTTTTTATTTATTTATTTATTTTTTTGAGAAAGCGTCTAGCTTTGTCATCCAGGCTGGAGTGCAGTGGTGTGATCTTGGCTCACTGCAACCTCAACCTCCCAGGTTCAAGTGATCCTCCCACCTCAGCCTCCTGAGTAGCTGTGACCAGATGCATATGCCACCATGCCCAGCTAATTTTTGTATTTTTTGTAGAGATGGGATCTCACTATGTTGCCCAGTTTTGTCTTGAACTCCTGGGCTCAAGCGATCCTCCACTGCAGCCTTCCAAAGTTCTGGGATTACAGGTGTGAGCGACCATGCCTGGCCCTTGAGATCTTTTCTTGAAGACGCTAACACCCCATGTACACTCCTTCACCCCTTAACTAGTTTTATAAACTGCAGACCTCACAGACTGGATCCACCCCTGATTATGACTATGTATAAACTGTGCATATGTATGCATTAATTAAAACATATTTATTTCTCTTTCATACTAGTATGTGAAATTCCAAAAAATCTGCCAGCCCACAAATTAGGAAAATTAAAGGGCTCTGCCTACCTCTGCCAGCTGTTTCCAAGGAAATTTATGTCTTGGACATTTGGCAGATAATAATATCATGTTTGACTGATAGTGATCATGTCCTAAATTTCCCAAACTGATGAGTCACAATTGTGATTCACATATTTCTGGGAATCCCCCCACCAACTTGCGATTTGCCTGGTGTAGCATGCAGTATATCAGAGTTTTTTAGGTGTTTAGCAGAACTGAACTATATAGCTTCTTGTCCCATGCCAATTCAAGAAAAATTAATTTAATGGCTATTTTATGAAACGTTTTTTCCTAATTCAACATGGATATTTTAAGGTGATTTTCCCTGCTGTGAATTCACTTGTTATAGGTGACTCTGATTGGAGAAACAGCTGTTGACTTCTAGTGTGCTGAATTAGTTTCTTTCTTCCTTTTTCAAAGATTTCCTTTATTATACCCAGGCTGTTGTTAGATGTAAAAGCTAATTTAGTTTAGATTATTTTTAAAAATGCACCTGGCATTCAAGCTATGACATTTCCTGTTGAAATAGCGCTGTTATGACCGGGGAAGAAAAGACCCCAAGACAATATAACCTGTTTTTTTTTTTTATGGAATCAAGTATCTGTCTGTATAAAAGGTTTCATATTAATTCATGATACCACTTACTAGTCACTTACCTTTTATGTTAGTCAGTAGTCATAGTGGGGTGTGATGGCATAGACTATTCATGGTGAATGACAGTTGGCATGGGCAGAAGGTGCCCATGCATCAGGCAGAGCAGGGTGACCATAGAGTGGGGAGTGGCCAAATATACTTTGTCCTGCTGAAGACATGAGGGCCTGTCCCAGTGGCTTGCTTGACAACAAAACTCATCTTGATGACTCAGCAGCCACATTGAAGGGCTGCCGGGGGGCTGGGGGAGAAACAAGTAGGCAGATGAGGTCCAGTTGGAAACTAAATTGCTTTGGGAGGAGTGGAGTGGTCACACAATGTAGGTTTCAGTTCCTGCTGCACAGCTAATTTTGTGACCTTGGGGAAGTTACCAACCTCTCTGGAATCTCAGTTTCCTCCCTATGGAGAGGAGAGCAGTAGCCTAGATCATCCTTGGAGGTTCCCTTCAGCTGTGACATTTTGCATCTGAAAGAGTAAGAGACATCACAGGACCATGTGAAAGGAAAACAGAAAGGATGTAAGGGAGGCAGGTCATGGGGAGGGTGGTCAGAAACACAGGTTGGAAATGCCTGTGGTGTCAATTCAGGTGTTCGGTGATCTCCATGGGCGAGTGACTCATTGGGAGAACTGTGCACTGCCTGAGGTTAGGGTTGCGCTCTGGGGAAACTGGAACCTTGAAAACACCTTGTAGGGAGCCACATTTCCCTTGCACGGACTGTGCTGCCTGTGCTTCCATGGCACAGTGGGCGTCACTTTGTGTTTGTGCTGGCTGCTGTGCGGGGTTGTCTCCCTCCCCAGCCCACACCTGCTCAGCCTTCCTCCACTCGTGTTTTCAGGATGCTTTTGGCTGCTTGTGGGCCACAGTGGATTTTCTTTGTCCTTCTGAAGCCCTTTTGAAATTATTTCTCTGCAGATTCAGACATATTTATTTATCTGGTCAGTGTCCTGCCTAAAGAATCAGATGTGACTGTATTTGTTTTTGCCTGAACTCACACATATGAATGAGCTTTTGTAAGCGGTGGCAGCAGCGTAGGTTTCGTTGGAGCTGCCTGTGCCCTTGTCAGGTTGCTACTTAGTTGTTTAGTTAGCTCTCATTGAACTTCTGTCACATCCTCAGTTTCTGGGCAGTGTGTAAGAAGAGCTCCTTCGGCCGGGCACGGTGGCTCAAGCCTGTCATCCCAGCACTTTGGGAGGCCGAGACGGGCGGATCACGAGGTCAGGAGATCGAGACTATCCTGGTTAACACGGTGAAACCCCGTCTCTACTAAAATACAAAAAATTAGCCGGGCGAGGTGGCGGGCGCCTGTGGTCCCAGCTACTCGGGAGGCTGAGGCAGGAGAATGGCGTGAACCCGGGAGGCGGAGCTTGCAGTGAGCTGAGATCTGGCCACTGCACTCCAGCCTGGGTGACAGAGCGAGACTCCGTCTCAAAAAAAAAAAAAACAAAAAAAAAAAAAAAAAACAAAAGAAGAGCTCCTTCTCCCTAGACCAGTGGTCCCCAACCTTTTGGCACCAGGGACTGGTTTCATGGAAGACAGTTTTTCCATGGACTAGGGTGGTGTGGGGGATGGTTTTGGGATGATTCAAATGCATTTACATTCATTGTGCACTTTATTTCTATTATTATTATGTTGTAATATATAATGAAATAATTATACAACTCACCATAAGGTAGAAATCAGTGAGATCCTTGAGTTTGTTTTCCTGCAACAAGACGGTCCCATCTGAGGGTGATGGGAGACAGTGACAGATCATCAGCCATTAGATTCTCATAAGGAGGGTGCAGCCTACTTCCCTCACATGTGCAGTTCACCGTAGGACTCACGCTCCTGTGAGAATCTCATGCTGCTGCTGACCTGACAGGAGGCAGAGCTCAGGCGGTAATTTGAGCAATGGGGAGTGGCTGTAAATACAGATGAAGCTTCATTCATTCGCCTACTGCTCACCTCCTGTTGTGCAGGAGGTCTGTAGCCCAGGGGTTGGGAACCCCTGCTCTAGAGCTTAATAATCAACTGGTGGAGACCAGTGCAATTGTAAACAAAAGTGACAAAATGATAGTAATAATGCCAATGGTAATGAAAGCCGTAGACATTTTCAGAGTGCTGTGTCCCCAAGTACTGAGCTGAGCACTCTGCACTCATGAAATATGTATCCCCCTCACACACACACGCAAAATAAATGTTTAATGGAATATTGATCAGGAAAAAAAAACCCAATAAACAAAATGCTAATACATGCTACAGCACAGATGAACCTCAAAACACCATGTGAATTGAGAGACCACATACTGCAATTTCATTCATATGAAATGTCCAGAATAGACAAATCCATAGAGACAGAAGTTAGTCTGGGGGTTGCAGAGGCCGGAGGTGGGAGAGGAATGCAGAGTGACTGCTAATGTACACAGGGTTTCTTTTTTGGAGATGAAAATCTAAAATTAGATTGTGATGTTGGTTTTACAAAACTGTGAATATACTAAAGAGCACTGAGTTGTACACTTGAGTTATATGTAAATTAAATCTTAATAAAGCTGCTTTTTAAAAATAAATGTTTAATTCTCAGAAACAACCGTATGAGGTAAAGAGTATTATCCTCCTTCTACAGATGAGAAAACTGAGGCCCAGAAAAGAGGAGAACCTGCCCAAGATTATATATAAGGCATGTGTAGGATTAACTTTTTCATTACAGAGAAATCCATAGTGGTGCTTGCTAAGTAAGTACTAAATCTATTGATTGCACGGATGCCAGAACCCAGATGGGGTTAGTTTAGATGGATTAAGGGAGGAAGTGGTTTAAACTGTTTTCTAAGAAGAAATAGTAGTGATTTGTATAAAGAAGACAAAAGGGCATTTCAAGCTGGAGATAATTGCTTATGAGAGTTAAACATCAAGAAACCAGACAACTAATAGGTTTGTTCAACTGGAGTGAAGAACAGCCTTCTGTGTGACAGGTAGGTAATCAGAAGCAAGTGAATTTAGAGTTATATTGTTAGCTGTAGCACAGGCTTGCTGTAATTACTAGCAGGCCAACACCTTGTAACGTCTCTCTGGAGTGTAAAGACATATTTCTAACAGAAATGTGTTAGTCTGCAAAGCAAATAAGGTGCCAGCATAAATGTCCTGCCCTTAGGAGATTTTTCCTTGGGCTGTCTTTACCGAATGACATGAGCTTCACACCCTTGCCTTGAGCTGTCACTATCATTGCTTCACTTTCTATTAATTAGCTCGGAGCCTTGGGTCTATAGTTGCTTGAAACTGCTCTGGACATATTTGCTCTAACCCTCCTGGACAGCCTGCGAGATGTGCCTTTTCCTACACTTCTGCCTTGCCCTGGCAGCCACATGACACGCTCTCGCAAGGGAGGAACCTCGGGGAGGGGAGGTGGCGGTGTCTGTTGGCAAGTACTCAGCTCCCTTTGAGGCTGCGGATGGTAGGCATTGGTTAAGAGGTTTAAACTTGGGCAAGAACTGGAAGCAAATTGGAAGGACCTGGAATTGTGGGTGCTTGGGGAAAAATATTACAATGAGGACTCACATGGGTAGTGTGATCATGTTTGTTTCAAGGACTTTCCCTTCCAAAACAGGAAAAGAAAACTGAAAAAACAACATTGGGAAGCATTTTTTCTAGGCTTGTCAATGGGTGATTTGTTTGCCAAATTAATTAATTAATTAATTAATTAATTTGTTTATAATCTTCCTTCTTTGGAAAAGATTTCTATTTTGTTTTTTTTTTGAGGCGGAGTTTGCTCTGTCCCCCAGGCTGGAGTGCAGTGGCCAGATCCTCAGCTTCACTGCAAGCTCCGCCTCCCGGGTTCCCGCCATTCTCCTGCCTCAGCCTCCCGATGTAGCTGGACTACATGTCTACGCCACCTCTGCCGGCTAAGTTTTTTTTTTTTTTGTATTTTTTAGAGTAAGAGACGGGGTTTCACCGGTAGCAGGAGGTCCGATCTCCTGACCTCGTGATCCACCCGTCTTGGCCTCCCATAGTGCTGGGATTACAGGCCTTGAGCCACCGCTCGCCCACCTGGAAAGCAAGGATTTATGGCAGTGCCTTAAATCTCTAAATCTACCAATACAAAAGAATCTTACGAAGTAAACAAGTTAACAGGTGAAACATGCCTCCTTTTAAATGTTTCTTTATAACAAAATGACCATATATCAATAACAGACCCTAACAATGCATAGCAAATGTATTTACGTTTCTCATCTGTTTTCCACTTTCAAAAATGTGCTTTCTCTTAAACTCCAAATTGTCTTAACAATTTCACATTTTCATTTCTTTCTTTCTTTCTCTTTTTTTTTTTTTTTTTTTGAGGCGGAGTTTTGCTCATGTTGCCCAGGCTGGAGTGCAATGGTGCGATCCTGTCTCACTGCAACCTCCATCTCCCAGGTTCAAGCGATTCTCCTGCCTCAACCTCCTGAGTAGGTGGGATTACAGGCACACACCACCACACCCGGCTAATTTTTTTGTGTGTTATTAGTAGAGACGAGGTCTTGAACTCCAGATCTCAAGTGATATGTCCACCTCTGCCTCCCAAAGTGCTGGGACTACAGGTGTGAGCCACTGCGCCCAGCCCAATTTCACATTTTCTAGATTCTGTAGAGGTTCATGTTTGTGGCATGGTAACTCTTGTTTTTTGCATTTTTTTTTCTTAACCCCCCTCCTGGCTTTTGGAGCACTATAAACCTAGCACTGGTGCGGCCACATCTTGACAGTGAGACCCTTACAGCCCCCAACCCTGCATCCCAGTGGGGCTTCATGACCTGGCCCTGCTGTGCTGATGTCATGGCCCCTTCGCAGCTTAAGTAGTTCTGGGTCATTGACAAGAATCTTGCCTGTATGAATTCAAATCAAAACTTTGGAGAGCAAAGATTCATTTTTTTCCTTCTGCCTACCAATCTCATGGAAAGCACAGTAGTACCTAGCATTTAGCTCATGTGTTCATTTGGCAGGCTCTAGGTCGTCTTGTCACATGTCATCCTCATGTCAGCACTGTGTGGTGTTATCGACCCATGAGCAAACGTTGCAAGATGCCCTTTAGGGTGACAAGCCTGATTCAGGATGCCTCTCACTGTCCCAGAAAGGATGCCTCTAGCATGTGGAACATGGTGCCAGTGGCTGAGGGGATTAGTTGGGGAAGAAGAATGAATAGGAAAGGAGGTTGTTACATGATCCACCCCTCACTGGCCAGAGAGGAAAAGGAAGGCATCTCATTAAGAGCATCAGCTGTAGCCTCTCATTTATACCTCCTCACTACCCGATGAGGTGAGCATTATTGCTTTTGTTTTACAGGTGGTGTGAGACAAAAGTGAAGGAATAAGACTAATTAATAATAAGAATCCAGCCGGGCGCGGTGGCTCAAGCCTGTAATCCCAGCACTTTGGGAGGCCGAGGTGGGCGGATCACAAGGTCAGGAGATCGAGACCATCCTGGCTAACACGGTGAAACCCCGTCTCTACTAAAAAATACAAAAAACTAGCCGGGCGACGAGGCGGGCCGCCTGTAGTCCCAGCTACTCGGGAGGCTGAGGCAGGAGAATGGCGTGAACCCGGGAGGCGGAGCTTGCAGTGAGCTGAGATCTGGCCAGTGCACTCCAGCTTGGGTGACAGAGCGAGACTCCGTCTCAAAAAAAAAAAGAAAAAAAAGAAAAAAATAAGAATCCATGTCCCACCATAGCTATGATGCAGTGGAGCGTGGATTCTAAACCAGCTCTAACATCAAACTCACGCCCTATTTTCAAGCACCAGTGGCTTATTTCTGAGCTCTTCTCTTCCTCTTTCCTGTTGATGCTTGAGTTTTAGTTATATCATAGCAAATTGAAAAATTCTTCAAAAGACATGTAGAGGAAATAAAGTGGAGGGATCTGAAACAAAATTCTTACTGGTTAGCCATTCAGATGAAGATTTGTGGCTGAGATGGGAGTTTTGCAATCACCTTGGGATTTCAGAACCCCACTTTTAGTAATTAGAACTAAAGAGGGGCGAGTCCTATAGAAATGTGGGTCATGAAACCAAGGATCTGAATGAGGAGTGGCAAGACAGGTATCCTAGAGACTTTGTTTCAGAGAGACTTCTGGGGCAGAGTTGGGACTGATGGGAGATGAGTTAGCTTTGGAATGATACAGGATTTTTGGCCGTGACACCCGTGTGATTTTAGTGCTTTGCACCATATCAAGAGCTGAGCAGAGTGTGGCACCAATATTCAAGGGACTCAGGGGGCAAATATAGGTGTCAGTGAGTGAAAGCAGATAGTGAGATTTGCAGTGCAGTGTCCAGGAGTGTCCGTCTTTCTAGACCCATGTCTACTTACAAGATCATTGCATACCCTGTGAAACATTATATTCATCAAAGTACAGAGTTTGAGCCACTGTGTTTATACTGCAAGGGGAAGGAGAGTGGGCATGGAGTCAGAAAGACTTAAGTTCAAATCCAGCCTCCATGATTTATCATCTTTGAGACCCTGGGCAAGATGACCTAAGCCTCTGGTTTCTCAGCAATAAAACATGAATAATAACCCAGCCTCACAGGGTTGCACACACGGGAGTTGGCACAGTGCCAGGCACACACGAGTGTCTTCTTATTGTTATTGTCAACAAAGAGCATAGGTGATCTTTTTTATGATGATTATAAAAGCTGTGGTTTACCAATGAAAGGGTCCTTCATAAGCCAACAATAGACATCCTTGAAATTTTCACTATAGCAGAAATGCAAATTATTACTGGGTACATTTCTGGCAGACACATGAGCCATTTACATAATGAAACCTCTCTAATATTATTTCTATTAATAGCCATACTGCTGAGTATTAATCTGACCATTTTGTATTTAGAATCATTCTGTGAACAGATTCCTTTTATTGCCATGTCTTCTTAATATCTTCTGACAAGTATCATTATCTCTTTACTGCATATTCTAATGTTTATGATTGCATGAGTTCTTAAAGTGTTCATTTACTACCTGAGAACCTCTATTTTAATAATGCATCGCTTTAATGTCGGCTTTTGGGAGGTAAGGTCGTTGCTTATTTTCTCAGATGCTGATTCACAGTTGAGCAGATGAGGTCTTGCAGGAGGCTGTCGCGACCTGTCATGCTCTGATATCATCAATGCACTGGAGTGGTTACTTCTGTTAGCTTTTCCTCCACGAATCCCCTGTTGATCAGCCCACTAAGTGCCTCAGGATATGTCTGTGCATACCTTTGGACCCCATTATTATCCACTCACTTAGGCCCTTGAATTTTTTTATGGGTATGTGAGATATATTGGTACGTGATAAGGCTGGTTCCGTAAATGGATATCGCAACTTCAGCGTAACAACGGTATGGCTAGTGTCCTCCTCTAGGAGGGACTCCCCTTGAGGGCAGATACAGTTTTTTCCTACTTGCCTCAAGAGAGTCATACAACGCAGAAGTGCTCAAATGCATGTTGGGTGAATCAGTGAGTGTAAGAGGGCAGCCAAGGGAATGTCCACAGTTGGAAGGATGTTGCCTCAGAGGAGAGGTCCTCAGACCCATTCTAGCTTTGTGATTCTGCCCATACAGACATGATTTATATGACAGGAAAAACATGGCAGGCACTTGGGAAGCATTTTCATCTTAACCTTTATAATATCTAATAAATAGTCAAGATATTAAAAAAATTGCCCTTTCCAGAAGAAGGTTATACAGATGCTAAGCAGGCAACATTAAAAAATTTTTGAATTTTTTTTTTTTTTTTTTTTTTTGAGACGGAGTTTTGCTCTTGTTGCCCAGGCTGGAGTGCAGTGGTGCAATCTCAGCTCACTGCAACCTCTGCCTCCTGGGTTCAAGCGATTCTCCTGCCTCAGCCTCCCGAGTGACCAGGATTACAGGCACACACCACCAGGCCCAGTTAATTTTTTGTATTTTTAGTAGAGACAGGGTTTCATCATGCTGGCCAGGATGGTCTTGAACTCCTAACATCAGGTGATCCACCCGCCTCGGCCTCCCAAAGTGCAGGGATTACAGGTATAAGCCACCTTGTCTGGCCAAAATTTTTTTTAAAAAAGGTTATTTTCATCCCCGTACTTTGGGAGGCCAAGGTGTGCAGATCACAAGGTCAGGAGTTAGAGACCAGCCTTGCAAACATGGTGAAACCCCATCTCTACTAAAAAATACAAAAAAAAAAAAAAATTACCTGGGCGTGGTGGTGCACACCTGTAATCCCAGCTACTTCGGGAGGCTGAGGCAGGAGAATTGCTTGAACCTGGGAGGCGAAGGTTGCAGTGAGCCAAGATTGCACCACTACGCTCCAGCCTGGGCAACAGAGCATGACTCTGCCTTGGGGGGACGGAAGGGGAAGGTTACTTTCAACCTCGTGAAAAAGTGAGCAAGGGACATGAACAGACACTTTTTAAAAGAAGACATATGGCCAAGGAGAATATGAAAAGCAGTTCAATATTGCTGGTCATTAGAGCAATGCAAATCAAAAGCACAATGAGATGCTATCTCACACCAGTCAGAATGGCTGTTGTTAAAAAGTCAAAAAATAACCAGTTGGATGCTGATGCGGTTGCGGAGAAAAGGGAACACTTACACACTGCTGGTGAGTGTATAAATTAGTTCAGCCATTGTGGAAGACAGTGTGGCAGTCCCTCAAAGAGCTAAAAGCAGAACTACCATTCAACCCAGCAATCCCATTACTGGGTATCTACCCAGGGGAATGTAAATCATCCTTCCATAAATTTAGACACATGCACGCAAATGTTCATTGCAGCACTATTCACAGTAGCAAAGACACAGAATCAACTTAAATGCCCATCAATGACAGATTGGACAAAGAAAATGTGGTGCATATTACCACGGAATACTATGCAGCCATAAAAAAAGAATGAGATCATGTCTTTTGCAGGTGTATGGAAGGAGCTGGAGGCCATTATCCTTAGCAAACTAACATGGGAACAAAATAAATACTGCATGTTCTCACTTACAATGGGAGCTAAATGATGAGAACTCATGGACACAAAGAAGGGAACAGTAGACACTGGGTCTTACTTGAGGGTAGAGGGTGGAGGAGGGAGGGGAGCAGAAAAAACAACTATTGGGTACTAGGGTTAGTACCTGGGTGACGAAATCATCTGTGCAACAAAGCCCCATGGCATGAGTTAACCTACATAATAAACCTGCACATGTACCCCTGAACCTAAAATAAAAACTAAAAAAATAGGTTATTTTAAAGACTATCCTGATGCATTTGTTTGTGTTTGAAATATGGTTTTGCTAATTAGTATTTGTTATTGTCAGTAAAAGTAACTCACTAGAGGGAGCTTCTAAGAAACGGGGATTTTGATGAGGGCATGTGGATATCCCATGGATTTTAGAGATGGGCCCAGCTGGGCCTTGGAGAAACAAAACAAAACAAACAAATAAACCAAAAATCAAAACCAAAAATTCACATTGAATTTGGAGTTTGGGTCATATTGTATGAACAGAACTGCTTCCACCTGCGTTAGTAGGCAGCTTCCAACAGTCCAGTATGTATCTGTACAGAGGCCGTACCAAGGATGGGTGTCTGTTTATCTTTATTTGTGCTGCTATTGAAGGTTTTCTAATCATTAGTGCTAATATTGCCGGAGAAAATATGTAATGAAGGTGTCTACTGTTCTCTTGTGGGAATTTCTGTTTGCAGGGCTCATTAACATCTTTGATCAGAATGAGCAGCTCTTTTCTGGTTGGAATACATGAACATTACACAGCGTGTGGAGCGGTTCTTCAGCTTGTCCTTGTTTCTTCTTCATGTTGCTTTGTCTTGTTGCTCACAAGCTGACCTCCCCTTAGAGCTGGGGTGGTCCAGCAGGGCTGCGTTAGGATGTATATTCCTTTTGTGGTAGGAGACTTGCTGAGAGAGGATCCTGTTTTTCTGTTTGTTGTTTGTTTTGAGATGGAGTCTCGCTCTGCCACCCAGGCTGGAGTGCAGTGACATGATCTCGGCTCACTGCAGCCTCTGCCTCCCAGGTTCAAGCAATTCTCCTGCCTCAGTCTCCCGAGTAGCTGGTATTACAGGCGTGAGCCACTACATCCGGCTAATGTTTGTATTTTTTGTAGAGACGGGGTTTCGCCATGTTGGCCAGGCAGGTCTCAAACTCCTGACCTCGTGATCCGCCCACCTCGGCCTCTCAGAGTGCTGGGATTACAGGTGTGAGCCACTGCACCTGGCTGAGGATGCTGTCTTTAATGTGATGTTGGGTGATATGGATGAAATGGTTCAAGAAGCAGATGGGAAGTGTTTGGGGAGCCTCCTGCCAGTGGCTCAGTGTAGCCAGGGAAAAACAGACACACCTCTATGCCATCTCTCACATCCTAGAAGGTAACATTGAGTTTGCTGCATAGAATCATACAGTTCTAGGTCACCTGAAACTCAGAGCTCATGTGATCTAAACTTCTGTATTTAAAGGAGGAAAGAGACTCAGAGAAGTAAAAAAGTCAGACTGGAACCAGAAGTGGACATATGGACTCCTCATTCCTGTTCCAGTACTGTTGCTGCCAGTTCATGTTGTCTTTCTAAAATAGCCATTTACAGGGCCACAGCTCTGTCTCAAACAAGGGCTTAGTATCTGTGTCTGCTAGGTCTACCATAACAAAGTACCACAGGCTGAGTGGGTTAAACAGCACCCACTTATTTTCTTATGATTCTAGAGGCAACAAGTTTGAAATGAAAGTGTCAGCAAGGTTGGTTCCTTCTGATGTCTTTCTCCTTGACTTGCAGATGGCCATCTGCTCCCTGTGTCCTCTTATGGGCTTTGCTCCAAGTCTGTGTCCCAGTCTCCTGTTATAAGGACACCAGTCATAGTGGATTAGGGCCCTTTTGTATGACCTTATTTTGTTTTAATTACCTCTTGAAAGGCCCTATTTCCAAATACAGTTATATTCTGAGAAACTGGAAGTTAGGGCTTCAACATATGAATTTTGAGTGATTGTGGGGGGACACAATTCAGCCAGTAACAGTATCTATAAGTTAACTTGATTCATTAGTTGATTAAATATGATTAAACCAACCGGGCACGGTGGCTCACACCTATAATCTCAGTACTTTGGGGGGCTGAGGTGGATGGGCAGATCATCTGAGGTCAGGAGTTTGAGACCAGCCTGGCCAACATGGTGAAACCCCATCTCTACTAAAAATACAAAAATTAGCTGGGCATGGTGGTGCACACCTGTAATTCCAGCTGCTTGGGAGGCTGAGGCAGGAGAATCACTTGAACCTCGGAGGCGGAGGTTGCAGTGAGCTAAGATCGCATGCACCACTGCACTCCAGCCTGGGCAACAGAGCAAGACTGACTCAAAAGAAGAAAATAATAAAGTAAATAAGTAAATAAATATTATTAAACTGGATTATATTGGTTACCCAATCTTTACATGACCATTCTAATAGTGTTCTCAGATGTTAACTTTGCAATAATATGCAGCCAGATCATTGAAAATTCTAGTGCCATAAATGTTTTTAATTGCTTACTATGTGTCAGGCATTGTACTAGGCACTGGGGAAACCTGTAAATAAGAGAGACCCAGTTTCTTCCTTTTTTTCAGGTTGCAGTCTGTCAGGAATGGCAGACATTTAAAAAGCGACTTGTGAGGACTGTTATGAAACAGGAATTACGAGTGCCATTTCTATACCTTAGTATAATCACTCGTTTTAATTCACATCTTCCATGGTGGCAAGTGTGCCTCAGTGTCAGCCGGTCAATTGTCTGTCACGGGGATCAGAACGTTTATGTATCTGGAATGCTTGCTACCTAGAGTTCTGAAGATCACTATTCTCATTCCAAATATGTTTTCTTCATTGCCAGAATGTTCACTCAGTGACTGGATTACTTATGTGTACTCTGCATTTTTCGAAGAGGGGAAAGCTGCTATTTTTATCATCTAGTAGCATTCTGATGACTCCTTGATAACATGGTTACTATAAGGAACCCCATCTGTTTCTCTGCTGGGACCACATCTTAGTCATATTTTTGTCCCTAATGTCTGGCGTCGTGCCTGGCATTTAGTAGGTCTTCAGTAAATATTTGCTGAATAAATGCATGCTGATTGAAAAATTGCCTGCTATTATCAGCTCTCTGTACATGCTAAATGCCTTGCCTCTCCAAAACGATTGTAAGCTTCTGAGCAGGAACACCGTGGTCACACATGGTCTGTCTAACTCAGTGCCTTGTAAATAATAGAAATGCCGGCCGGGCGCGGTGGCTCATGCCTGTAATCCCAGCACTTTGGGAGGCCGAGGCAGGTGGATCACGAGGTCAGGAGATCGAGACCATCCTCGCAAACACAGTGAAACCTCGTCTCTACTAAAAATACAAAAAAATTAGCCGGGCGTGGTGGCAGGCCCCTGTAGTCCCAGCTACTCGGGAGGCTGAGGCAGGAGAAAGGTGTGAACCCAGGAGGCGGAGCTTTCAGTGAGCCGAGATCGCGCCACTGCACTCCAGCCTGGCGGACAGAGCGAGACTCCGTCTCAAAAAAAAAAAAAAGGGGGGAATGCCATCCCTAAATCCCTAGCCCTCTCCAGGATGGCCTGTCCTCCTTGTATCCAGGACTGTTGAAGATTCTTAAAGATGGAAAAATCATATACAGGCTATTGCATAGACATACATTAAAAAATGTAGTTCTTTCAGTGTATCCCTAGTGGGCCTATGGCCATAAATTAACTTGCTCCCAGGGTAGGTAGTACTCTCTTCTTCACTTCTGCTGTAATCACAGCTGCCTTCATTATAGAATCATAGAGAAGTGAATTAAGGTGAACTGTGAAAGAAGGAAGAGATGCAGCTCACTTGATCGATGTGGGAGTGGGAGTGGGAAGATTTTTCTAGGCATAAAGATGGCATCAAAGAGGCTTGGCTGTTTTTCCATTCCCAGTAATCGTTGACAGTTTTTTATTTAACATTTTAAAAAGTGTCCTCCGAACCTTAGGCTGTTCAAAAACAAGTATTTCACGGTAGAGATTATATCAAATGATAAGAGATGCATTCTGCGATCAGTGGCAGAAGCAAAGGTTGAGGCTGCAGTTTGATGAGAATTTAAACATACAGAAGTCAAGAAATTCAGGAGTTGAAGTTAAACTGCAAGTGTGACTCAGTCCCCTCGGGCATATGGTAGTAGCATTTTCTGAATTGTGGCATATTCAGTTAAATTTAAGCCCTTGTTTTTGCAAAGTCGTTGTGTCAAGGTTGCAATGTGAGCAGTAACTTTAGACTTTCACAATTTTTTATATTCTCACCCACAGTATATGCTGTTATAGCATTTGTGCACTGAAATTTGGTATAGCTTATAAAAAAATGGTGCAATGCTAAATCTATGGTTCAGAATCTATATGATTATGAAGGACTAACCCTTCTTTTTTGCTTGAACCTGACCTAATACTGAAACAAAACATGGCCATGTTACTTTTGATAAATAAGTAATACATTGTGGCAAAATGCATACGCTATAAAATTTACCGTCTTCACCATCAAGCGTACAGTTCAGTGGTATTAATTGCATTCACATTGTTGTACAACTGTCACCACCATCCATCTCCAGAACTATTTTTTTTTTTTTCTTGAGACAAAGTCTCGCCCTTATCCCCCAGGCTGGAGTGTGATAGCGTGATCTTGGCTCACTGCAACCTCTGCTTCCTGGGTTCAAGCGATCCTCCTGCCCCAGCCTCCCAAGTAGCTGGGATTACAGGCACCTGCCACCATGCCCGGCTAATTTTTGTATTTTTAGTGGAGATGGGGTTTCACCATGTTGGCCAGGCTGGTCTCAAACTCCCGACCTCAGGTAATCTGCCCGCCTCTGCCTCCCAAAGTGCTGGGATTATAGGCGCGAGCCACTGCGCCCAGCCCAGAAGTCTTTTTATTTTGCAAAATTGAAATTCTACCCATTAAATAGCAACTCTTCTTTGCCCTCCTCCCCCAAGCCCTTGGCAGCTGCTTTTCCATTTCTATGACAATGTCTACTCTAGATACCTCATTGAGGGTGAATCATACAGTATTTGTCCTTTTATGACTGGCTTATTTCACTTAGCTGCTGTATTATTAATACCAGCCTTATGGGGATATAATTCACAAACTGCGGAATTGAATGGTTTTAGTCTATTCACATTGGATATGTTTTTGAAGACAGAGTAAAACCAATCCTTTTTTTCTTAGTTCTGAAACACACACACGCTTCTTATCTGGCAAGTCCTCTTATAAAATGCCATGAACTAAATGGGAACAGAAGATTGGGGGCAATGTCTAGATGATTCTTAGTTTGGCTCAGATGAATTGAGATAGCCAGAATATTTTTGTAAGCATGTTTGCTTTGATTGAAATGTCTTCCTTTTGCTTCCTGGAGCCAGCAATATGTGATTACTTATTGTTGTTCTTGTGGGGTACTGTTTGCTTGCATGGTTGTGATGAGTTGGATAGAAATTTAAGAGAACAGAAATTTCTTAAAGTCTGGATTTGTTCAAAGACCAGTTTGAAATGGACCAAAGGGATAGATGGAACTGACACTTGAGTTATTTGAGATCTGGAGTTCCCAGTAATGAAAAGAATATTTTGGTCCAAGTTTGAAAAATGACATTTCACGTTTATGTACTGCTGGTAGGAATATTCACTGGTACAACCATTTAGAAAGACAGTTGGGTATTATCCAGTAAAGAAAAACAAATGTGTATACCCTGTGACTCAGCAATTTTCCTTCTAGGTGTTTCCTAGAGAGACTTCTGTACTGTATACCATGAGACATGGAGGCTCTCCAGCACAGCTTGACTTGTGTTAATAATGGTTTAAAAAAATAAGCCCAAACGACTTGAATGTTACTAAAGTGAAATAAACAAATTATGATATAATCAAATGACAGAATACAATGCAACAATGAAAGTGAATGATCTAAAACTATATAGGAGCAATATAGATACATTTCAGTAACCTGATATGAAGCCAAAAAAGTTATGTTGCAGAAAAATTCGAAATATAAATGACTCTTTTTGTAAAATTTCAAAAGTATGCATCATTAAACAAGTAAAGTAGAATTTCACCCTGAGACAGTTAAAAACAAAGGCTAGAAGCTTAGAAAGACGTGGACTAAAACTCGTTTTTCTCTGTTCTGAGAGTACATGTGGAAATGAAAGCTACCAGCTATTTCTGCCATTTTAAATGCTCATATGAAATTTCTAAGTACCCTGCATAGTAAGTCTTTAAAATATCACATACACACTACTGGCAGGCTAAAAACCAACAGAAATATGGCTGGGGTAAAAAGAAATCATGCATGCAGAACACGCTTTAAAAAATTTACATTCCTGAAATAGAATTTTTGGAGAGAAGCTTTTCTTGAATGATGTTAGATTGAAGGATATAACTAAAAATAGAACTGCAGTCTTTAATAAATGAAAATTAGTCAAGGTTCTAATCAGTACTTCCTGTGTTCGATACTAATTTTGTCAGTTCATTTTTTTACTTAACGTGGGCTGTACCTCTTCGCACATCCCTTGTACTCTTTGCTTGTTTGGTTATCGTTATGAGACCACCACCAACCACTGCCACCATGGTCATCATCACCATCATCACCATCTCCTAGAGCGCATGGTTTTATGAGCCCTGAGCTAAGCTCCTTACGGTTTATGCAAACATGTTCCTCCCTCAGGGTCTTGGAATAACACCCCCATCAGTTTTTATCCCCTTCACTGGTTTAATTTTTCCTTATTGCACTTACACGTACTTGTTTGTCTTTCTCATTTCACTAAAATTTGAGAGTGACGTTAAGTCCGTGGAAGCAGAACCCATGCTTACATCTCTCATTTGTATGTTTCCAGTGTTTAAAACTGGGCCTGGCTCACCTAGAAGCTCACTGATCATAATCAGTGATCATCAAGTGAATGAATGCCTAAATTAGGCCAACAATTCTTTGAGGTAGATATTGCTGTTACTATTCTACAGATTTTTTTAAATGGTGGCACTCAGATAGATTAAATGACTCGCCCACATTTACCCAGCTTGTGAGTGGTGGAGGCTAGAATTCAAAGCCAGTGTGCCTGACACCAAAGCCTGTTGTCTTAACTACTCCACTTTTCTGCCTATCATCTGCTGATAGTTCTCAGTGACTATTTATTTATTTATTTATTTATTTTTATTTATTTATTTTTTTGAGACAGAGTCTCGCTCTGCCACCCAGGCTGGAGTGTCCGGATCTCAG
>NW_016808732.1:563844-569332 GCF_001698545.2 Rhinopithecus bieti
TTGTCATTGTGTAACAACCTGCTTTGTCTTTAATAGTTTTGACTTAATTTCTGTTTTATTTGCTATAATGTGGTTCCCCTATAAATTTTTTGGTTTTCATTTGCTTGGAATATCTTTTTCTATCCCTTCAATTACTACTTTTATAATTTAAATAATGGATACATGATAGATATACACATTTTCATGATACATGTGACTATTTATTTATTTATTTATTTATTTTTATTTATTTATTTTTTTGAGACAGAGTCTCGCTCTGCCACCCAGGCTGGAGTGGCCGGATCTCAGCTCACTGCAAGCTCCGCCTCCCAGGTTTACGCCATTCTCCTGCCTCAGCCTCCCGAGTAGCTGGGACTACAGGCGCCCGCCACCTCGCCCAGCTAGTTTTTTTTTTTTTTTTTTTTTTTTTTTTTGTAGACGGGGTTTCACTGTGTTAGCCAGGATGGTCTTGATCTCCTGACCTCGTGATCCGCCCGTCTTGGCCTCCCAAAGTGCTGGGATTAGAGGCTTGAGCCACCGCTCCCGGCCTGTTTATTTATTTTTTGCATTGAGTATCTTTTCTTCTTTTCGTACTGTCAACTCATCATTTCTTTAATTCTTTGTTTTTTGTTTTTGAGATGGAGTCTTGCTCTGTCTCCCAGGCTGGGGGGCAGTGGCACCATCTCGGCTCACTGCAACCTCCACTACCTCCTGGGTTCAAGCCTCAGCCTCCCGAGTAGCGGGGATTAAAAGTGCACACCACCACACCCAGCTAATTTTTGTATTTTTAGTAGAGATGGTGTTCTCCATGTTGGCCAGGGTGGTCTTGAACTCCTGACCTCAGGTAATCCACCTGCCTCGGCCTCCCAAAGTGTTGGGATTACAGGCATGAGCCGCCGTGCCTGGCCTTGTTTAATTCTTTGTATGCACCTTTTTAACAAATAGTTGTATCTCCTTTTAGGACTATTTCTGTTTTGCATATACAAAGACTTTACTCATATTTCAGTTTCAGCTAATTTCAACCTCCTCCAGCTAACGCCCTTGCCATGTTTAGTGCTATTGTCTAAATGGCTCTGAGACTGAAGCAGGTCTGTGAGAGCAGCCGACAAGGTGTCAAGAAGGAAGGATGCACAGATAACCCACTGAGCTGCGTTATCTCCTAAATGCATGTGTCTTTATGCCACTGCTAATGGCATCTAATGACCCTGGGCTCCGACAGGTGCTGCCTTGTAATCTGCGCTCATTTGTCACTTTCTACACTGCGAGATTTACTGAAAGAACATGAACGGGGAAAGCAAAGTGGCTCTCATGGATGCCAGGAATGCCTTCTTTGTCTTTTAATTTTCTTTCATTTGTTTTGGGATGCAGGAGCCCACTTTGGAGTTGAACTAAAACAACTACTGTTCAGAGCTGAGGTTGTCACCCTTTTTAGTAGGACCTCAGATCTAGAAAGGACCCCAGAGTTCTCATTTGCTTACAGAGGAGAGTGTAGTCCTGTGGGACCACATGTGGTGCTGGCCAGTGGAGTAGGTGGGGGTCCTAGAACCTGTGCAGCCTGACTCCCTTTCTGAGGCTCCTTCCAAAACCCGGTGGCATCCTCCTTGGCACTTTACACACCCAGCTGTAAATACACCTGTGCCATGGAGGACAAAAGCCTTTTTGGGGGGCATATATGGGCCAATTGATGATCAGCGACCTCTGTTTTCTTAGATCATCTAGCTTCTTTATGTCCTGTACCTCTTTGACTTGGGTTGACCAAACTCAGATGATTTCCTTAAAGGTGCATATTAACGATTGCCCCATTTCTTAGGATCCTAGGATATGAGAATCTTCATCTCCCTCTCTCTCTGTCTCTCTGTGTATGTGTGTGTGAGAGAGAGAGAGACAGAGAAATTTATCCTAAGGAAACAACCAGAGATGTTGAAAAAAGATATATATGTTCAAGAAGTCACAGCACAGTGTCACTAAACCATAGCACAATATCTGGAGAATTAAATGCTAGATAAATAGATAATGGATGGAAATTACAGTTATGTTATGTTAAATACTCACATACATATTCTCTCTGTGTGTGTGTGTGTGTGTGTGTGTGTGTGTGTGTGTGTGTGTGTGTGTTTGAGAGACAGAGACAGATAGAGAGAGAGAATATGCATGTGAGTATTTAACATTTTGTGTTTACAGCCTTTGAAGACTTCTGCTTTTCCTCTAGCATAGAAATAAAATCAAGGTTTCTCCTACTTTTATAAAAGTTTGGTTGAGGGGGTTTATTGTTTTAAAATGAAAATAATACTAATGTATAATGAGCTGTTATTATGGTCCAGATGTTGTACTAAGTGCTTTACATACACGTAAAATTCAATTGCCACAGCAGCCCAACAACATAGTGTTATTAGCCCCATTTGACAGAACAGGAAGTTGAGGCTTAGAGAGAATAAGCAACTTGCCCGAGGTGGCAGATCTTAAAATGATAGAGCTATGGTTTTGTTTTCTTTTTTTCTTAGAGACAGAGTCTCATTATATTGCTCAGGCTGGCCTCCAACTCCTGGGCTCAAGCGATCCTTGCCCCTCAGCCTCCTGCATAGCTGGGAATATAGTGTATGTTGCCATGCCTGGCTATCTAGCTATGATTTGAATCCAAGCAGTCTGACCCCAGAGCATGCCCCAGAAAATTGTTTATTGTTTCCCTGATCACAGAAGGGGTGTATATATTCATTTAGAAAAACTGGAAATACAGAAAAGAATGAAGGGCAGATCACCCACAAGATAAACATGAACATTTTTAGTGTCTCTAGCCATATAGATTTTTTAACTGGGATCATGCTGATTTACTGTTTGTGAACTACCTGATATTTATCAGGGGTCCGTATAGTGTAAACATGCTGCTGTGTGATTTTCAGGCCCACACAGTGTCATCTTAGGGCCTGTGATAGGTTTTACATCTCTCATAGATACTGTAATTTCCATCCATAATCTATCTAGCATTTAATTCTCCAGATATTGTGCTATGGTTTAGTGACGCTGTGCTGGGCTTCTTGAACATATATATCTTTCTGCAACATCTCTGGTTGTTTCCTTAGGATAAATTTCCAGAACTAGAGCTGGTGGCTCAAATAGTAAGGCCCTTTATAAGGCTTTTGATATGTGTCATTAAATTACTCTTCTTGAACACTTGCCAGTCATGACAAAGAATGTTCATGTGTCTGCACTCTGGACAACACGAAGTACTGTAATTAAAAAAAAAGGAAACAAACAAAAACTCTGCCAATTTGATAAGTTAAAAATTATATCTTGTTTTAATTTGCTTTTTTTAGTGTAGCTTCAAGTGAGGGTGGATATTTTCCTTATGTTTCTCTGTTTTTTACATTTCTTTTTTAAACTGGCCATTCGTCTTCATTGCTTATTTTGTGTTAGAAAGTTTTCCTTTTACTCACAATTACATGTATTTATTTTGTATTAAGGATATTAACTCTTTGTTTAATGGTATTAGAAATATTTTTCCCCCTTTGATATTTTCCTTTGAATTTTACTTGTGGTGATTTTTATTTACAAAATCGAAATATCTGTGTAGTCAAGCATATTAATAGTTTTTTAAAGTGTTTTGCTTTTTTTCCCTCACAGTTTAATGCTTTTATTTTATTATTTTTTGAGCTGGAGTCTCGCTCTGCCACCCAGGCTGGAGTGCAGTGGCGCGATCTTGGCTCCCTGCAACCTCCGCCTCCTGGTTTCAAGCGATTCTCCTGCTTCAGCCTCCAGACTACAGGCGTGTGCCACCACGTCCAGCTAATTTCTTGTATTTTTAGTAGAGATGGGGTTTCGCCATGTTGGCCAGGCTGGTCATGAACTTGTGATCTCAGGTGATCCATCTGCCTTGGCCTCCCAAAGTGCTGGAATTACAGGCATGAGACACCACACCCCGCCTGAATTCTTCTGTTTTGTTTGCTTTACTTTAAGTTCTGGGATACATGTGCAGAACTTGCAGGCTTGTTACTGAGGTATACATGTGCCGTGGTGGTTTGCTGCACCTATCAACCCGTCATCTAGGTTTTAAGCCCTGCATGCATTAGGTATTTGTCTTAATGCTCTCCCTCCCCTTGTCCCCACCCGCTGACAGGCCCACCGTGTGTGATGTTCTCCTGCCTGTGTCCATGTGTTCTCAGTGTTCAACTCCCACTTATGAGTGAGAACATGTGGTGTTTGGTTTTCTGTTCGTGGGTTAGTTTGCTGAGAATGATGGTTTCCAGCTTCATCCATGTCCCTGTAAAGGACATGATCTCATTCTTTTTTATGGCTGCTTTTTTTTTTTTTGCTTTTATACCTAGAAAAGCCTTCCATTCACTAGGGTCAGATAACTATTTACCCATAATTTATTGTAGTTCTTTATTATCTCATAGTTTATATTTAGCGTTTATTTTGATGTGTGATTTTAGACATGAGGATTCAATGAACTTTTGTCAAATATTAAATCAGTTGTTCTCACATTATGTATTTAATAGTCTTTTGCGCCACTGAGAGGAGACATAATCTTTATTAAGTACCAATAAAAACTAAATGTTTTAGAAACGAGTATATTTCTAAGCCTTATATTCTGTTATCTTGATATTTGTTTTTTTTCTACTTTGGTTTTGATTCTAGGAGTTTAGTAGTTTTTAACATAATTAGATTCCTTCATATAATTTTTTCAGCATTTATTAGCTATTTTTAGTCTATTCTTTCATGTGTACATAGACTAATTTAGTCAGATTTTAAAACATCTTTTCAAAATAAATTTTAATTTAATAGATTAGATATCAATTCAGAGAGAATGGAAGTCTTTAATGAACTCTTATAACTTTTGATCCATGCACAATATTTTTCCTTTATTGTGTTTTAGGAATGCATTTTCTGTTTTTATAGAATCTGAGCAGTTCTTGTTTTCTTTAGAGATTTTACAGTGTTGGTTATAATTGTGCACTTGATCTTTATTTTCCTTATACACTAGTCCCCCCAATCAAGTGGGGGCATGTTCCATACCCCTGGTGGATTCCTGAAACTGCCAGTTAGTACCAAACCCTATATAGACTGTGTTTTTTCCTGTATGTACACACCATGATAAAATTTAATGTATAGAGATTAACAGCAATAATCAAGTAGAACACTTACATAAAATATACTATAATAAAAGTTATGGGGATGTGATCTCTCTCTCACTCTCAAAATATCTTCTTGTACTATACTCACCTATTTTCAGACAGCAAATTGACCTCCAATAAATAAAACCATGGAAAGCAAAACCGTGGATATGGGGAGACTACTGTATCAGGGAAATTTTCACCTGATTATCATTGGGTTTTAGGAAAACTATTAGTATGTCTATGTAAGTGTGTGTGGAGGGGTATATGTGTATCTTCTAGTATATATATGTATAAATATATAATATATAATATGTAAATATATAATACATATTATATATTCATATACAAATAATATATGATATATGATATTTAATATATAATATTTATCAATATCAATA
>NW_016808732.1:569698-706630 GCF_001698545.2 Rhinopithecus bieti
ATATTATAATATAATATACTATATAAAAATGTATTTTGAGACAGAGTCTCCTTCTGTCACCCAGGCTGGAGTGCAGTGGCATGATCTCAGCTCCCTGCAACTTCTGCCTCCCAGGTTCAAGTGATTCTTCTGTCTCAGCTTCCCAAGTAGCTGGGATTACAGGTTTATGCCACCACACCTGGCTAATTTTTGTATTTTTAGTAGAGGCAGGGTTGGTCTCAAACTCCTGGTCAGGCTGATCTCAAACTCCTGACCTCAGGTGAGCCACCCACCTCGGCCTCCCACATGCTGGGATTATAGGCATGAGCCACCGTGCCCAGCCAACTGACCATAGTATTGATCTCAGTTCTAGAGTCTTCCAGCTAATTCCCTTAAATATTCTAAGTAGACAATAATAGCATTTCCAATAATGATAATTTTGTCTCCTATATTTTAATGTTTTTAACTTTTATTTCTTTTACAACATCCTGATGGTATGACAAATAATAATGGGAGAGCAGATACAAATACACTTGACTTTATTCCTGAATTTAATTTTTTTTTTTTTTTTTTTGAGACAGAGTCTTGCTCTGTCACCCAGGCTGGAGTGCATTAGCACACGATCTTGGCTCACTGCAACCTCCGCCTCCTGGGCTCAAGTGATTATCCGGCCTCAGCCTCCCAAGTATCTGGGATTACAGGCACGCAACACCATGCCTGGCTAATTTTTGTGTTTTTAGTAGAGATGGGGTTTCACCATGTTGGCCAGGCTGGTCTGAAACTCCTCACCTCAAGTGATCCACCCGCCTCAGCCTCCCAAAGTGCTGGGATTACAGGCATGAGCCACTGCGCCCAGCCTGAATTTAGTTATTGACTCTTGTTTTTAACTTTTAATATAATATTGGCTACTGGTTTGTGGTAGGTATCTTTTATTGTGGCAAATACATAGTATTCTATTCTAATTTTCAACCCTCTTTCCCACAGAATATTTAAGAGAAAATCTTTTTGGCCACTTTGATAATGATAATTTTTGTCTATTGAATGGTGATGCTGTGATTTTCAGGATATAATGTATGTATCATGGAAACTGGTAGAGAAAGAAAGAGATGGGGTCATGCTGAAGTACACTTGAGCCCACCCAGAGGTAGAGCTGGATGCACCAATTGTCACCAAAATGGCAACCAGTAAAGAGAACCATTCTTAAGAAAGACTCGTGTACCATAAAGCAGGGATTTCCATAAGCCTTTGATAGTAACAATTCTCCCTTCCATTCCCTTCCTCTCTAGTTTCAAGATGCGATGATGACAAAAAGACTGACTTGTCACAAAAACCATGAAATTCCATACACAAATGGGCAAGCTGACATACAGCAGCTTTGGAAATTTCTACAATCGCTGCTCTGAGTTGCCTCAAAGAGAAGAAAAGTGAGAGAAAGGAAGACCTTTGCCCCCATTAAGATACATGTAGCATCCCGCAGGCTTTGAAATTATCTGTCCCCAAAGTTATTGGAATTAAGTGATTTTTTGCTTGTTATATTATGAAAGCCCCCCACCTCTCTAAAAGTATTGTCTACAATGATTTTTTTGATCAGGATTTTTACATCTTGAATTAATATTAAAACAAGAAAATTTGTCATTTCCATTTATATTACATTATTTTATTTTATCAAGACAAGGTCTTGCTCTGTTGCCCAGGCTGTAGTGCAGTGGTGCAGTCATAGCTCACTGCAACCTTGAACCCCTGGGCTCAAGCGATCCTCCCACCTCAGCCTCCCAAGTAGCTGGGACTGCAGGTGCATGCCACCATGCCTGGCTCTTTTTCAACTTTTTTGTAGAGATGGAGTCTCGCTATGTTGCCCAGGCTGGTCTCAAACTCCTGCCTTGAGCAGTCCTCCTCCCTCAGCCTCCCAAAGCATGGGGATTACAGGCATAAGCCACCGGACCTGACCATTTCTATATTCAAAATTTTATTAACACAGTCAAATATTACATACTTTAAAATTTAAAATATCCTCAATATTTGTAAATTTATTCCACTTCTTATTTTAATTTGGTTTGTTCTCTGAAATATCAGATTAGCTAGCAGTAAGTCTATCTTATTTTGCATATATATAAAATATATACAAAATATTTTAAAATACATACAAAACATAGAGAAAATGTTTTAAAATATATGCAAAATAAGATAGACTTACTACTAGCTAATTAATAGCCTTTTAAAATAATTTTTATCTAACTTTTGGATTTGTTTTGTCAATTTTGTGTGCTTTACCTTTACATTTCTTTTATTAGGTTTAATTCCCTTTCTTCTTCTTTTTTTTTTTTTTTAAGACGGAGTCTTGCTCTGTCACCAGGCTGGAGTGCAGTGGTGCAATGTCGGCTCACTGCAACCTCGGCCTCCCGGGTTCAAGTGATTCTCCTGCCTCAGCCTCCCAAGTAGCTGGGACTACAAGTGCGTGCCACTATGCCCAGCTAATTTTTGTAGTTTTAGTACAGACAGGGTTTCACCATGTTGGCCAGGATGGTCTCGATCTCTTGACCTTGTGATCCACCTGCTTCACCCTCCCAGAGTGCTGGGATTATAGGCATGAGCCACCACGTCCTGTCCCCTTTTCTAATTTCTTGAGTTGATCTTTTATTTTAAATTTTTCTTAATGATAAAAATACTTAAGATATTTGCTTCTGACTGTAAGCCGCCTACACTCTGATACATAATTTTCTCATCTTTATTGTCTCAGTCTGCGATTGCATAATTTATTATCTCTTATACTCCACACCTATTTAGAAGTATTTTTTTTGAATGCGCAAGTTAATTTGAATTGTTTACACTTCTGTTTATTAATGAGTTTTGTTGCATTGTGGTCACAGAATATTGAAAGATGGTAAAATTTCTTATTTGTTCAATACAGGATTCATTTTTGTTAATGTTCCGTGAGCCCCTGTATAGAAGATGCATGCTCTAATTAAATCTAATCAGGCTTATCTTGTCATCAGATCTGCCATATTTATTATTTTATCCTACTTCTCTATATCCTTATTAAATTTTCATCTGCTTATTTTTCCAAGGACTAAATGTCATGGGGTAGACTTTGACACTGTTGCATGTCTCTCAATCTCTGTATTTCCATGCTCTACTATCTTGGCACATAACATTTTGACTTAATTCTTTGGAATGTATCTCTTGTCAGTAAAAATTTCACCCTTGTTGAATGCTTTAGATATGTAATACTGATTTTGTACTAACAGTTGTAACTGTCACTTTTAAATGTGCAGTTTCCTGGTATTCCTTTGCCCCAATCTTCTTGTAACTTTTATGGGTTTCTTGCAGATAGTCTAAAGGCATTCTTAATGTATGACATCGTCTGAGGTTCTTTTGCTCTTCAAAATGAATTAACACCTATCTTCAATGTTGATACGCCTATTCTAATTTTTGTCATCTTTTTATTCTTTTGGTTTTATGATTCCTTTATATTTGCATCATTTTCCATTTTGTGTGATATGATTTACTGTCTAGTAATACTCATATTTAATCTTCTATTTATCTTTTTAAATTTGACAAAATATGACCTGTATTTCTGTACGAGCAATGTCAGGAAGCTGACTGCCCATACCTCCTCCCTGTGTAAGATAAGATTAACACATTTTATTCTCCTTTGGAATTCTCCTTTTCTTTTTTAAAGATAGATATAGACATATAGATGTTTTGATCCAGTTTGTGATTACTTTTAAGTATTATATAACTTTTCTTGTAAGGATTATCTATATGACCTGTGTTCCTTTTTATAACCATATTCAATTGTTTGTTATATGCTTTGATTATACGTGTATATATTTTTCATTAGAGACAGGGTCTTGCTCTGTGGCCCAGCCTAGAGTACACTGCTGGGATCATAACTCACTGCAACCTTGACCTTCTGGCTCTAAAGGATCCCCCACCTCGGCCTCCTAAGTAGCTGGGACTACAGGCACACAGCCCCACGCCTGGCTAACTTGAATTTTTATTATTTTTTTTTTATAGACAAGATCTCACTGTGTTGGCCAGGGTGGATTTAAACTCTTGGCCTCAAGCAATCCTCCCACCTCAGCCTCCCAAAGTGCTGGGATTACAGGCATGAGCTCCTGTGCTGGGCCTGATTACAGATTGTAAACTATTTTAAAGCACAACTACACCTTTTCTTTATTGTTTAAAATTAAATTTTTGATTGATTACGGAGCTTCTTCAAATGTATTCTATGAAGTACATTGTGTTTTTATTGCTCCTTTGGATCCAAGAATGCCTTTTTTCTTTTTTAACTCTCGTACCTCAGTAGGAAAGTTGGTTAGTTTGGAATTTTTGTATCAGAACTCTTTGCCATTAGAGCTTTGTAGTTGTTTTGTTTTTTCTATTGTCAGAAATCTGATTTTTTTCCATCTTGGTGACCTGGTTACCTGTATTTCTTTTCCTCCTCACTGAATGCTTATGAGTTGTTTTGACTTCAAAAGTTTCACCAGAAGGTAAATAAATAGATGGCAGTTTTCTTTAATTTATTAATTTATATTACTGTTTACATCAGTTTTCATTTTTTTCTTGTTGTATAGAGTGAGTTTTTGGTTGGTTTGTTGGTTGGTTGGTTGGTTGGTTGGTTGGTTGGTTGGTTGGTTTGCTCTGAGAATCAGGTATTTCTTCAGTTTAGAAAAGTTTTCTTTCATTATTTCTTTAATAATTGATTCTGTGGTATTTACTTTGACTACACATAAGTCATACTATCTGTATGTTGGCTTCCTACTTTGTCTCCCATATCCATTAGCATCTATCTGATTTGTTTATCCTTTTCATCTTTTTTCCAATGCCTTTTGGGAGAGTTTTTCAGGTTTGTTCTTTACTCGCTGGTTTGATGCTCCAAAGGCTGCTTTTCCTTTTCATTGCATCGAATGTAGTTTTAAATAATACGTTGGAAAATCAATCATTGAAAAAAAATCCTAATTTTTTTTTTTGTAATTTAGTGTTTCTTTTTGTTTTCATTTACTTGTCATTCATACGGAAGTCTGGGTCTCCTCCCCTTCTTTTTCCTCCTCCTCCTTCAAAGGTGCAAATCACATCTTGTCTGAAACTTGTTTCTATTTCCAGTAGTAAATCTTTTGTGAAATCATCTTCTTCCTTTATTTCTCGGATGTTTCTTGTTTTGTAACCAAGTCCTTATAAGCCCAGTATTGCCGGTTTTGGGTCTACTCATCGTTGAATGATGGGAGGGCTAGCCTGGCCTGGAAATTATTCTCAAATAATCTCTGTATCATTAGGGAAAGATTGGACTTCTTTTCTTGGTCTTAAGCTAAAGGCTTGGTTCTTAAAAATGTACTAGACCAGGTGTGTGTTTCAGCAGCTGCACAAATTTGAAGGGAGCTGGAGCGATGGGGCAGTCTCTGCTGGGGTTCTTCTTTGCGTGGTTGCTGCTTGGCAGTGGGTGAAGCCATCGTGCAAGAGACAGTGTTCTCACTCTGAACTTCTCCCTGACCCTAGCTTCACTCCAAGCCCGCTTTGTAGCAGAGGATGCATTTTTCTGGCATCAGAGTCCTGCTATGTAGAGAGACGTCTCACATCCCACCAAATAGCCATGGGCATGGAGGTACTTATGCTTGGTTCTCTTACTTAGTGCCTTCCGAATGAGAATGCCCTGGACACCAGACACTATCTGGTTTGCTAGCCTGCTCTCACCTCCAGCGTTCAGTTCATTTTAGGAAGATTTCTAACCAGTGCTCTGTCAGAATCTCTTCTTGTTTCTTCTCACAGTGCTGCGCCACCTTTTTAAGAAAGAGAATCCGAAGACACATTTCTGATTCAGCCTTTCATGTGATGCTTTCTCTGGTCTAACAAAATGTCTTAATGTTAAAAATGCTGGGTGCCCTCCTTTTATTTTCCAGCACTGGTGTAGACTTCCCCACATCTTTATATTTGTGGGAAATGGATGTTCAGATTGATGACGTGCTCTAAAGACAGAGAGAGGAAATTTACAGAACTCAAATGGAGAGGACTGTGAATTTTACAAAAGCATTTACGGAGTTCTCTAAATAATGAACTCCCTCAGGACACTTGGCACACCACATAATGTATAGAGTTAGGCTTACACGTAGATTGTCAGACACACAGATTTTGTATATTGTAAGCTACACCTGTATCCCTGTAATGGTCCCCAGGAGTATCATGCCGCATGGTCCAATTAGGTACAGAAGAACACTCAAGTAGCAGCCAGTCACTTCGCCTGTAATAATGTTTATGATTCAGAGCAGTGCCCGATTCACCCTTTGTACTTTTCCCAGTGGCATTTGGCAGCTGGGGCCTGGTTATTCAGCAGACTACTGCTTCTCACAAAAGCAGAAGCTTTTGTGATCCTTGCAGGCGCTCTCCTACTAGAGAGAGAAGAATGCCAACATATTTTAAGAAACAAAGAATAATAATGTCACATGTCTTTGAATAAGAGTGAAAAAATAATTCTCCCCACATCCAAACACAGTGTAGTCAAAATCAAGAAGATAGAAATCAAGTGTACATGGGCAGAAGGTGGGTTATAGGCTTATTGAACCCAGAAGAGCTTTATTTATTGACTTCTATTTTTTTCCCTTCTCACTGGTCCAGCTGCAGTGATTGTCAATAAAAGTGACTTAAAAAAAGAGAGACCTTGGAGAGAGACAGAAAGAGAGAGAGTTGGATAGGCAGACAGATGTAGAGCAGCTTTGTTTGCTTGGCGGAACATCCAAGTCGCAGATGGTTCTAGAACAGGGGTAATATTGCTAGGACGGTGTGGAACAGATCTGGACTAAAGCTGAGGCTTGCAGGTAAAGCCAGTGGCTTCCACTCAAATGTCATTCAGTACATAGCAATTTCAGCTGGAGATCTGTTTATAGCATGATACAGATACTGCTGACTTTTTTCTGCATGAGACTTTAATGTGTCATTTACTAACAAGATTATATATGGAAAGTGGATGTCATAAGAAGACTGCAGAATCCTATCGCCTCACCACTGATTGAGGCGCCTTTGTCTACAGACCAGGCACTTCTTTTTCCTTGGATGCCTTGGGCATTTCAGACGATGTCCAAAAAGATGTTGTGAGCTGCAGACCTGTGGTTGACCATATTAGGATCTGTAATCAATTTCTTAGAGATTTTGGGGGTAAAACATGAGCAAAGAGCCATCTTTAGGAATTTGGGGATATGCTTGACCCAAGGTAGTTTTGTTTTCTACTGACACATTTTGATGTAAAGCAAGAAGTGGTTCCCAACAATTGACCACGGTTGCCTAGGGAGATGAGTACATATTCATGTATTTTGACATATCAGATGGAAACAAGCTTCCCTCTTAGAACTTCCCTTCGGATTTCCCACCCACCGCGGACACTGACATTCCATTTTGAAGTTACACATGAATATAACACTGACACATTGGGACATGCTTTCCAAGCTCAATTACCATACTGCACAATGTCAATTAAGTGGATTATGAACTATGTGTCCAATTGACTCACTTGCGTAAGTTACATTTTATGACAACACTTCATTCTCCTTTGTATGTTCAGGCTTTCTATTTTGTGATGCACATAATTGCAGAACTTGGGAGCTAGAATGGACCTTGGAGAGATCCCTTACGCCAACCCTTTCACTTCCCAGATGTAGAAACTGAGGCTTAGAGAGGGTGTGACTTTCCTAAGGCCACAGAAGACTAGTTTACAGCAGAGCTGGGCTTATATAACAGGGCTATCTGGCCGGACACAGTGGCTCACACCTGTAATCCCAGCACTTTGGGAGGCCTAGGCGGGTGGATCACGTGAGGTCAAGAGTTTTAAACCAGCCTGACCATCATGGTGAAACCCCGTCTCTACTAAGAATACAAAACATTAGCCAGGCATGGTGGTGCTTGCCTGTAATCCCAGCTACTCGGGAGGCTGAGGCAGGAGAATCGCTTGAACCCGGGAGACAGAGGTTGCAGTGAGCCAAGATCTCACCATTGTACTCCAGCCTGGGTAATAAGAGCAAAACTCCATCTCAAAAACAAACAAACAAACAAACAAAACACACACACACACACAGAAAACTCATGGAACTGTATACTTTGCCCCCAAATTCAATTTAGGGCCGGGCGCGGTGGCTCACGCTTGTAATCCCAGCACTTTGGGAGGCCAAGGCGGGATGGATCACGAGGTCAGGAGATCGAGACCATCCTGGCTAACATGGCAAAACTCCATCTCTACTAAAAATACAAAAAATTAGCTGTGTTTGGTGGCAGGCGCCTGTAGCCCCAGCTACTCGGGAGGCTGAGGCAGGACAATCACTTGAACCCAGGAGGCGGGAGTCACAGTGAACTGAGATCGCGCCACTGCACTCCAGCCTGGGTGACAGAGCAAGACTCTGTCTCAAAAACAAACAAACAAAAACAGGTCTGCCCATTATCCCCTGCACGGCTCCAGAGGTATTATTCTTAAGATCCTCTGTACTTTGGATCTTAAGATAACATTAGATTTCATAGTATCCATGAAATAACTTAGACCTGGTCTTGGAAATACCTTTCACCATCCAGTTACCCATCACATGTGTTCACAGGTAAGGCTTTCTTAGCAGCACTATGTAAGGAGACATAGTAAAGAAATATTGATTGAATACTGAATATTGATTGAACCTTGGTGCTGTGCTAGGTGTTCTAAATATAGAACCTTATCCATAACTTTTTGAGTTAATTATCATTCTTTTCATTTGTTTGTTTTCGAGACAGGGTCTCACTCTGTTGCCCAGGCTGGAGTGCAGTGGTGTGATCATACCTCACAGCAGCCTTGAACTCCTGGGTTCAAGCGATCCCCCTACCTCATCCTCCTGAGTATCTGGACTATACGCACGTGCCACCACACCTGGCTAATTTTTTAAACATTATTTGTAAAGTTAGGGTCTCACATGTTTCCCAGACTGGTCTTGAACTCCTGGGCTCAAGTGATCCTCCCATCTCAGCCTCCCAAAGTGCCAGGATTATAGGCATGAGACACTACACCTGGTCAGTATCATTATCTTGGCCATTTTATGGTTAAAGGGAATCTAGACCTGGCAAGTTTCTATAGCTTGTTCCAGATCACATAGCTAGTAAGCTTTGAGGCTCATCCTAGGGTCACTGCTTGAATAACCTGCATTTTTCTACTGTACCGCATGTATTCTCCTGCTAATTTTCTTACTGAGAGAGATGGTAGTTCTTCTAAGTATCGTATCATCCAAAAGTTGCTTAACCAAGAGCTCCAGCATCTGAATCCCTGAGCATACCTCTTTCTCCATGCATCATACCTGTTTCCCATTCTCTTTGAATAATTCTGAATTGTGAGCAAATGTTCTTACAAAATAAAGAAGAGAGTATGTACCTGCAGCATTGTCTTAATGCAGAGGATCTTAAGAATAGCTCTGGAGCCATGCTGGGATCATGGGCAGCCCTGTTATATAAGCCCAGCTCTTCTGTAAACTAGTCCTCTTGTGACTTTGGGGAAGTCATACCCTCTCTAAGCCTCGGTGTCTATATCTGTGAAGTGAAAGGGTTAGTGAAAGGGATCTCCCCAAGGTCCATTCTAGCTTCCAAGTTCTGCAATTACACGCATCATAAAATAGGGAGCCTGAACATCTAAAGGAGAATTTAGTGTTGTCATAAAATGTAACTTGTACAAGTGAGTCGATTGGATACATAGTTCATGATCCACTAAACTGATACTGTGCTGCATAGTAATTGGGCATTAGTGGAAGCAGTTCATGTAAAAGACTATAATTTGTATTACATTTACACCATTACAACACTGTTTATTGTTCCTCAGTCCTTGATTTGTTTTCTAATGTCTCTAGTTAGTGTGTTTAACACTTTCTCTTGATATGATATAGACTGCATACATGTGCATGGAATATAATTCACATATATAACATGAAAACATCTTACTCTCACATCTAACAGTCAGGCTTCCCTGTTTTCCTCTTTTCCAAAATCCAGGTGTGGTCAGCTGGGTGCAGTGGCTTAAGTGTGTATTTCCAGCACTTTGGGAGGCCAAAGTGGGAGGATTGCTGGGGGCAGGAGTTTGAGACTAGCCTGGGCAACATAGTGAGGCCTCATCTCTACATTTTTTTTTTTAAATCAGCCAGGCATGGTGATGTGTGCCTGTGGCCCTGGCTACTCAGAAGGCTGAAGTGAGAGGATCACCTGGTCCCAGGAGGCTGAGACTGCAGTGAGCTGTAATTGTATCACCGCACTCTAGCCTGGGCAACAAAGCAAGACCCTGTCTAAAAAAAAAAAAGAGAGAAGAAGAAGAGAAACAAAATCCAGTTGTCTGAAGCACTGAGACATTTTCTTTATTTCTTTTAATTTTGTTTTCTTTTTTTTTAAATCTAGGGTCTCTCTCCATCACCCAGGCTGGAGAGCAGTGGTACAATTGTGGTTCATTGTAGCCTCAAAGTCCTGGACTCAAACAATGGTCCTCTCACCTCAGTCGATCGAGTAGCTGGAGCTAAGGTGTGCACCACATGCCAGGATCATTTTTGTATTTTTTTTAGAGACAGAGTTTCGCTATGTTGCCCAGGGTTTTCTTGAATTCCTGGGCTCAAGTGATCTTCCCGCCTTGGCCTTCCAGAGTGCTGAGGTTGCAGGTATGTGCCGTGTGCCTGGCCTGTTCCTCTTTATCTCTTTGTATTGAGAGGTTCTTGAGAAGCGTTTCCATCTGCTTCCCATCGTTTTCTCCCATGTGCAGACTGGGTTAAAAGACCTTGAGGAATCCCCGCTTTATGAAGCCTTATCCATGAGAGGACAAGATAAGGAGACCCTTGGTTTGCGGATTCAGCTTTCACAGTCATTCCCATTAGTTGCCACCACTTCTAGGAGAGATTGTTTCACTCGATGCTGACCTGGAAAATCCTGGTAGAGATACAGGAACTCATAGGACTTGGTCCCCACACCCTCATGCCAATAAGCGTGACGGAGAGGTGCCCCTCTGCGTGAGGTGCTGCACAGTGCCTTCGTGAGTCTTCTGTCACTGTCTTCATCCCCACCCCAGCCTGCGCACCTCTTCCCCTGTACTCCACAGCCACCAGGCCAGTTTCGCCTGGTGGACCATTTCCCCCACTTCACCTGCTGTGCCTCACCTACTTCCTCCTGTCTGTTCTGGTGAAGCCTCCCGCGTCTTTTCTTGTGGTATGCCCTTTTCTGCCTCTCTAAACCTCTGCCAGTGTTTTTGTATTTGACTTTTGAAATTCGACTCAGACCTCCACATGAGGCCTGAGTCAACCCTAGCTTTTGGTGAGCTCACACCATTTATGGTGGGGGCCTGCCTGGTCAACTGCTCATCTTAAAACCTGCCTTTCCTTATGGAACTGTGTTTTCAATGAGGTTCTGACTGCGAAGCACTCAAGGCTGTGTACACTCAACTGTTGGGCTGTTGGAGTCCTCCCCATGAGAACTTTATTACAGAATGGATTATGGAGCCTGGAAAGGGAAGGTGGCCCAGTGAGGAATGGTACTGCATTCTCAGTCTCTGGGAGACCTGAGGCAGGGGAGCAGAAGGAGAGGAGGGAGGAGTGAGAAAGGCTTGTTAAAGGCTCTTGGAAGGAGAAGAGCCAGGGGAAAGGAGAATGGTAACTGGGAAATGGGCTAACCTCAGACCTGCCTTTAGGGGAAGCCTGACTCGAGGGCCCAAGACCTCAAGCTCTCAGAAACTGGTAAGAATTATGCTCTCCCAGGTCCCAGTGAGGTGACTGTAGGTAACAGGCCTTTAGCAGAGGTGGCTGGGTTAATCCCAGTCGGCTGTGTTTATCTTTTATTTTATCGGCACTTAGAAAGTATGGTGCTCCTTCTGAGAGGACTCTTTAACATTGCAGTGGGCCAATCACTTTATATCACTATCTCATAATTATTATATTACATTACATTATATTATGATAATTCCTGTTTTGTAAGTGAGTAACTGAAGTTCAGTTACATAGCCTGTCCATGGTCACAGTGGAACACGAACCCAGTTTGTGATGTCAAAGCATTTCCATCTTTATGGCAAGCCTTCATAGGAATCAAAAGAAGCTTGTAAAAGTAGGAGAAGTTACCTTATCCTCTTTCCCCATTCAGAATTTGGGATGCGGCCAGGCGCAGTGGCTCACGCCTGTAATCCCAGCATTTTGGGAAGCCGAAGTGGGCAGATCATGAGATCAAGAGATTGAGACCATCCAGGCCAACATGGTGAAACCCTGTCTGGACCAAAAATACAAAAATTAGCCGGGTGTGGTGGCGCGCGCCCGTAGTCCCAGATACTTGGGAGGCTGAGACAAGAGATTCGCTTGAACCCAGGAGGCGAAGGTTGCAGAGAGCCAAGATCATGCCACTGCACTCCAGCCTGGGCCACAGAGCGAGACTCCATCTAAAAAAGAAAAAATGTGGCTGCTCACTGATGTTAGAAATTAAAAGAAAGTAAAGTGTTTGATGCTTCAATTAAAAAAAGTAAAAGCTTAAAAAATTAAAAGCTTTAAAGTATGGATTTTTTTGAGGGGGGAGCAAAAACAGTGACTGAAGTGTATTCATATTGAAACACTGTGGTGTTCCAGTAGTGTTCCAATTGACAGGGCAGGGGTGGGAAGGAATTACAGAGCAGAAACCCCTGGGGCCCAATGGGGAGGCACCTAGAGGGCCTAAGGGGAAGGATCCCATAGATAGACTTTACTTTCTTCATGATTTTGCCAAGGACGACTCTGCTTATCTTTCCTCTGGGACCAGTAAAATAGCTGTTGGGGGCAGATGCTTTGCTTATGCTTAGTACACAAAGGACAGCTTATATGGGGGCAATATTAATTTTCTTGAGTCCTTTGGCATGCATTCTGAAAACTTTAAGATTTATGATTTGAGAACCCTGACCCTAAAATACATGAGAATTTTCTTCTTGCAGAATAGATTACACTTGCACAAAATCTTCTACTTGTATTTCTCCTCTGGATTGTTGAAACAAATAGATTTTTTTTTTTTTTTAATGGAGTCTCATTCTGTCACCCAGGCTGGAGTGCAGTGGTACGATCTTGGCTCACTGCAAGCTCTGCTTCCCAGGTTCACGCCATTCTCCTGCCTCAGCCTCCTGAGTAGCTGGGACTACAGACACCCACCACCACACCCAACTAATATTTTTTGTATTTTTTTGTAGAGACGGGGTTTCACCATGTTAGCCAGGATAGTATCGATCTCTTGACCTCATGATCTGCCCGCCTTGGCCTCCCAAAGTGCTGGGATTATAGGCATGAGCCACCGTACCCAGCCGAAATAAATAGTTTTTAAGTGTCTGGCTGGCTCTCAGATTGCATCCTGTTAGAAAGTCAGAATAGAAAATAGATGTATTTAGCAGTGTTGGAAGAATAAACTCAAAGTCCCTGGGAAATCCTGGACCCCACCTCTTACCAAGTATCCAGCAGGAACCTTCTTCGCTACTATTGTTATAATACATTCTAGCACCAGTAATTTGTTCCATGTATCTCATGAGAGTGAAGATAGCAACACACTTAAGTAAGAATTTCATTTTTCAGTTTTAGCTTTTGATGCAGGCTAAATGCTCTGTGTCACATAACTTAGACTTCCTACCTGCCTCATACACTGATACCCTATTTTGGAATTACACATGAATTTAACACTGACACGTTGGGACATGCTTTCTATGAAATAACTTAGATCTCGTCTTGGACACACCTTTTACCAGCTAGGTACCCATCACATAGCTTAGTGGGTGATCGTGGGGTCCTTTTTATTTGACTAACTGTATAATTTCAGGAGCAAGCCTGACTTTGTTATGCCTCCTTCATCTTACCTCCCCTAGCCTAGATAACATGCCTTCCAAGTTGTATTGAGAGTACTCAGGGTCAGGTGCGGTGGCTCAAGCCTGTAATCCCAGCACTTTGGGAGGCCGAGACGGGCGGATCACGAGGTCAGGAGATCGAGACCATCCTGGCTAACACGGTGAAACCCCGTCTCTACTAAAAAATACAAAAAACCAGCTGGGCGAAGTGGCGGGTGCCTGTAGTCCCAGCTACTCAGGAGGCTGAGGCAGGAGAATGGTGTAAACCCGGGAGGCGGAGCTTGCAGTGAGCTGAGATCCGGCCACTGCACTCCAGCCCGGGTGACAGAGGGAGACTCCATCTCAAAAAAAAAAAAAAAAAAAAAAGTACTCAGGAAGACAACTGCAGCAGGCAACCAGCTCTAACAACTGGGTCATTTTCTAAGAATCAAAGGAATGACTTGAGTTTCTAGTTCTGGCTTTGGCTTGCCAGACATTTACCTTGTCCCAGCCTGTGCATTTCGGGATGATTGAAGTTGCTGCCTAATCATAACTTATAGGTGATTAAACTTGTAAAGTATTTTAAGGCTGTTTCATTCATTTATTCCAAATAAACATTTGTTGTTGAATGGGTAGTGACTTTGATTTTAAAACACTATACAGACATAAAATATTGGCAGCTTGTAGATAGCAATTTTTTAATTTGCTCTCCTTAAGGAATTTCATTACCAAACCCTCATGAATCTTGAACCTTAGAAGAATAATCCTTTCCTTTGTTGGAGTTTTAAATTTAGAATAATCAGACAATAGTGAAGCATTCTGTTCAAAGCATTCCTTTTAGGCTACCCATTTATTATACGCTGCTCTTAAGAAGAGATGAATTTGATTAGCGTTGAACATTCAGTGTTTTTGCATAGCTAATATCAGGGAGAAATTTTCAAAAAAAGTTATGCCTGCTATTTAACATTATTATACAGTCAACTTTTAATTATCTGTATTAATGGAATGTAATCAGTGATGTGTATGCTCCAAAATCATTTCCTTTTACTTTGAGAAGCACTGGATGATGCTTTTATTGGTTTGTGGTTTTGCTTAGATAGTATTGAAATTGTGCCACATGTGTGCACACAGCTCATCTTAGGCAGGAAGTAGCCCAGAAGTATACTGGGGGCTGGGGAGAGGTCAACTGGAATTTTTAAACTTACTACAGATACATATATAATGGGTGACCCCAAGATTATTCATGTTAATTATTAAATAAAAAATAATGGCCAAGAATTATATAATGGCAGCTGTGTAAGAAAAAAGACTCAATGAACCACATGCGAGATTTCCATGTAGGACACACATTGTTTCCCACCTTTCCATTTTGGAATTTCCTAAAAGTGAAACACTCTCATAACACTACAGCAGTGAACGCTGTTAGATTAGTGATCCTCCAAATGCATTTTGCTGGCATTCCAAATAGTCCTCTTGGAGGAACAGAAGGAACAGAAGGGCTGATGTCTTGACATGTTAATGTTTCTAGATAATGTCACCTTTAGGTGTGATAGCTGTTACTGTTTATAATTTTTTAAAATAACCCTCTTGTTCCCATTCATTCAAGTTAAACTTTTTTTTTTTTTTTTTTTTTTTTTTTTTTTTGAGACAGAGTCTCACTCTGTCACCAGGCTGGAGTGCAGTGGCGCGATCTCGGCTCACTGCAACCTCTGACTCCCTGGTTCAAGCTGTTCTCCCGCCTCACCCTCCTGAGTAGCTGGGATTACAGGCACACACCACCATACCCAGCTAATTTTTGTATTTTTAGTAGAGACGGGGTTTCACCATGTTGGCCAGGATGGTCTCGATCTCCTGACCTCGTGATCCACTGGCCTTGGCCTCCCAAAGTGCTGGGATTACAGGCATGAGCCACCACGCCCGGCCTAAGCTTGTTTTTTTAATGAATAACAATGATAGAAGGAAATCTTTGGAGGGTTTATCTTCTGCGTAGGGGCCTTTCGAATTTCAAAAGTCTTTTCAGTGCACAAATCTGTTTTTGTATCAGGCTGCTGCTATAGGGCCTGTCCCTTGCTACCATTTTTAGTCCTCTGTGGCCTGTTCACCTGAGTGAGCGGTGGGATTTCTTGGTTCATACCTTGGAAGGCAATGATGACTGACTCTTTAGAGTGAGGTGAAGAAAGAATGGCCCCTGGGTGTGGAGGTACTAACGCGTAGGGAAAGAAAACATCTTTGGTGACACCATTGGGTGTCAGACCAGTTTTTGGCCAGTTGGCAGGAAAGTCTGCAACTCAGTGGGGTCTGGCAGGGCACCGGGAAGTTGGAAGCTGCATTAGTTCCTTCTGCTGGCATGTCCCCCTGTCACCTGGCCATAGCCTCATCTGCTCCTACTACCTTGCAGGTGCCCCTGGGGTACAGCTGTCCAGATGCACCTGAACCCTTCATCTTTTCAGCTGGACACCAAGCCAGGAAAAGGAGAGGTGTGGCTTTTTGATGGCGGCCAGTTTCTATGTCAGCAGCTTTGCCAGTGAACACTGCAAAAAAGTGTCAGCCTGCAGCCTTTTTGTGCACTGGAGTAGAGCTCCCCTCACCACATTTGTGAAACAGATTCTGTCGTGGGACCCGGGTGTCCTTTCCTCCTGCCACCCCTGCTCCAGCTTGCTGGCCTTCTTATCGTTCCACACCGGGAAGCCAGCGTCCTTGAGTTGTCTTCACTTCTTATGACATGCTGTGTAGACAGAGAGGGGAAAACCAGTGTCTGAGTGGCTGCTGTGGGTGTGTTCTGGGCCGTGTAGTTTTATATATGTAACAACCTTCTGAGACAAGTATTAGTGACTCCTTTTACAGCGGATGAACTTGAGGGTCAAGCCAGTAAATAATTTCCCCAAAGTGATAGAGCTGGAAAGTGGTAAAGTTAGGATCAATACTCTGCTTTGATTTTAAAATATGCATATGTATATATTTTGGAGATCTGAATATACCACTTCCAAAGTAGCATATTATACTGAAATTTCAAAAGAGAAAGCATCTTTAAACAAAAGGAAATACTCTTAATTATGGAGTTTCAGGTATCAGTGCGTTGCCAGAGGGCTGTGATCTTAAAAGCATGTCTCATTGGCAACCTGTTCCGGCAGGGCGTGACGAGCTATCTAGCATGCATGAAGGCATCATTCATTTTTTGAAAAACGTCTTCACCATTTATTCTTTTAATTTTTTGTTTTAACTTTTTTATATTTATAGGCAATAATTATGTATATTTATGGGGTACAGTGTGATGTTTTTATAATGCATACATTATAGAAAGATTCAATCAAGCTAGTTAATATATTCATCACTTCACCAGTTTATCATTTTTTGTGTGTGTAAGAACATTAAAAATCTGTGTTAGCAATTTACTTCATTCTTAATGGCAAACTCAGTTTCTTTTTTTTTTTTTTTAAACTCCAGACTGCTGGCTTCTCCTTCCAGCACAGTTTAGAATTCATCTGCCTTTCTTTGCTGTCCCTGGCCAGAGATGTGTGCACTCCTGGTCTCCTAATAAAACTTTAGCCTATGCTAGGAGCCATGGATTTGGCAGCACTGCATTTAACATTTAGGAATATGCTTCTCCTTACATCAAGAATAGTTTTAGGCCAGCACAGTGGCTCATGCCTGTAATCCCAGCACTTTGGGAGGCCGAGGCGAGTGGATCACCTGAGGTCAGGAGTTCGAGACCAGCCTGACCAACATGGTGAAACCCCCCGTCTCGACTGAAAGTACAAAAAAGTAGCCAAGCGTGGTGTCATGTGCCTGTAAGCCCAGCTACCCTGGAGGCAGAGGCAGGAGAATCGCCAGAATCTGAGAGGCGGAGGCTGCAGTGAGCCAAGATTGCGCTACTGCACTCCAGCCTGGGGGACAGAGCAAGACTCTGTCTCAAAAAAAAAAAGGAAATAGATTTATGCTGCTTGTTGAGGACCAGCAGTATTCTCAACCATGTGAGGAATTCTTTTATTATTATTATTATTATTATACTTTAAATTCTAGGGTACATGTGTACAACGTGCAGGTTTGTTACATATGTATACATGTGCCATGTTGGTGTGCTGCACCCATTAACTCGTTATTTACATTAGGTATATCTCCTAATGCTATCCCTCCCGCCTCCCCCCACCCCACAACAGGCCCTGGTGTGTGATGTTCCCCTTCCTGTGTCCAAGTGATCTCATTGTTCAATTCCCACTTATCAGTGGGAACATGCGGTGTTTAGTTTTTTGTCCTCGTGATAGTTTGCCGAGAATGATGGTTTCCAGCTTCATCCACGTCCCTACAAAGGACATGAACTCATCCTTTCTTATGGCTGCATGGTATTGCATGGTGTATATGTGCCACATTTTCTTAATCCAGTCTATCCTTGTTGGACATTTGGGTTGGTTCCAAGTCTTTGCTATTGTGAATAGTGTCGCAATAAACATACGTGTGCATGTGTCTTTACAGCAGCATGATTTATAATCCTTTGGGTATATGCCCAGTAATGGGATGGCTGGGTCAAATGGTATTTCTAGTTCTAGCTCCTTGAGGAATCACCACACTGTCTCCCACAATGGTTGAGCATGAATGTTCTTCCATTTGTTTGTGTCCTCTTTTATTTCGTTGAGCAGTGGTTTGTAGTTCTCCTTGAAGAGGTCCTTTACATCCCTTGTAAGTTGGATTCCTAGGTATTTTATTCTCTTTAAGCAATTGTGAATGGGAGTTCACTTATGATTTGGCTCTCTGTTTGTCTGTTATTGGTGTATAAGAATGCTTGTGATTTTTGCACATTGATTTTGTATCCTGAGACTTTGCTGAAGTTGCTTATCAGCTTAAGGAGGTTTTGGGCTGAGACGATGGGGTTTTCTAAATATACAATCATGCCATCTGCAAACAGGGACAATGTGACTTCTTCTTTTCCTAATTGAATATCCTTTATTTCTTTCTCCTGCCTGACTGCCCTGGCCAGAACTTCCAACACTATGTTGAATAGGGGTGGTGAGAGAGGGCACCCCTGTCAGGTGAGGCATTCTTTGAATATGTGAAGCAGCATTTTCCTGGATGGGCATTTCTGCCATAATTGTGGCCAGAAAAAGGTGTGGTCCACACATGCCCGACAGGGACAAGGAGGGGCAAGGGTGAGCATGTACCTACGTCTTATATCCCGGAGATTCTTGCGACTGACGAAGTTCCCTTACAAAGCCCAAAGGAATTCTCCTCCTTCCACCGGAGGTGTTTATAACCTCTAATTTGCTCGCCATCCTTCCAGTAGAAGGAGTAGGAGCTTAAGCCTCTGGGAGACTGTGGCAGAGCCAGAGCAGGCTGGTGACCCAGAGCAGTGGCACTCCCCTCTGAGTGCATGAGGCAGATGGAGCAGGAGGGGGATGCAGGTGGGGCACCCTGCGCCCTGCAGGTGAGTGCACAGCCAGCGAAACACCCAGTCAGGGAGCAGGAAGGCTGTCCCTGTGGCAGTAGGTAAAGGAGAGAGTTGCTGAGATGAATATGTGGGTGGGTGCTTCAGCTTGTTTCAACAGCTCCTGTGCCTGATTTTATAATAAATGTTGAGCTTCTTTGTGTTCTGTGCCTGTTGGTGGAAGCCATGGCCCTTGATGAAGATTTCTTCTTATACCGATCTTGCCTTTGGAAAGGGCCCCCCTTTGATAAATGCTGCTGTAGTATTTGATGCAGCCTCCATGAGGTGCTTTGGGTGGGAAGTGGATTCTGACCTCATTTCCCAGAGGAATTTAAAGTGGAGGGGAAGGACTAATTAGTCCCTCATTAAGGACTTACAATGAAGTACAGTATTTCTCCTGAAAGGATAATTTAAGTCACTGCATAAAATGCCCAACACACTTTTAACATAACATAGGAATCCAAAGTCATTTTAAATAAAAGATTTTGTAGTTGTGGAGAATGACTATGTTTTAATGGGATCTTTACATATCAGCATTACAAAGGGTTCCTTTAAAATGTGATGATTTTAATGTTTTTGCTGGGGTTTCACCTGAGGTTCCAAATACATATTTCCCTATCGTATTTGCAGGCATCCAGCACCCGATTTTAGATGTGCAAATCAGCTCACTTTGTTTACCAGGCTTTGGATAGGAGAGAAAAGGAGGTCTGAGTCTGGGCATGGTGGCCACACCTGTTATCCAGCACTTAGGGAGGCCAAGATGAGAGGATTGCTTGAGGCCAGGGGTTCAGGATCAGCCATGGCAAGATAGAGACCTTGTCTTTACAAAAAATAAGTAAAAATTAGCCAAGCATGGAGGTGTGCACCTGTAGTCCCGGCTCCTCTGGAGGCTGAGGCAGGAGGATTGCTTGAGCCCAGGAGTTAGAGGCTGCAGTGAGCTATGATTGTGCCATTGCATAGCCTGGGTGACAGAGTGAGATTCAGTCTCTAAAAAAATGAAAAACAACAAAAAAGAGGGCTCCAAAAGCTTCGCTGATGAAGAAGGACAATCTCTCACTCCTTTTTAACACTGCCTGGCTGGGTTCCAGCTCACTAGCTTAAAACGAGAAGGCACCACCAGTGTGATTAAAATAAGGCCCTACTTAATTAAAACAGTGTGAGAATTTAATAAGAGGCATAAGACTTCACTGATAGTCACCAAAAAAATCTCAAAAAGGTTACTTAACAGGCACTAATAGCATATTTTGCTTGTTTTACTTTGTGTCAACATTCCATTTTCCAGAGACATCCTTTGTAACAGGTGAAAGCCTCTCATTCCTCCCTTTCTCCTCACTGCCTGCCTTTCAGCCATGTCCTTGCTTTTTGGAGTTAACCAGTAAGAAAGAGACCATAATGGAGAAAGAACACACTGACCATGTTTCACAGACTATTGCCCTGTTCTCCACTACTTGTGTTAAAGAAGGTAGATTAGTTCCCCTCCAGATTAATTTCAGCATCAGCGGTGGTGTTTTCCTGCTACTTCTTAACATCTGAACAATACCACATTCTGTCCATTTTATTGTTGCCTCTTCCCTGTATTTGCCAATTCTATACTCATGCCCAGACAGATCTATAGGTATATGTAGGAGGATGATGAAGAACTGGCCAATTCGTAGCTCACCTTTTGAGCCAGTACTGAAGATTTAAGAGTCTTAAGCTCTGACCTTAGTCTTTTGGAGAGGAAAGAATCATTTTCCTTTAAGCCTAAGTCTGGCAAAATCTAATTACAAAGTTTTTCGATTTTGCTATTTTAAAATAAAAGCTAAGTCTTCCCCCCATCTATTTCAGCCCTCTCTTCCTCTGCTTCTAATAGTGAAGGAAATAAAGAAGTCTCTCAATTTCACAAGCTTGAGGTACTTACATTTGTACGTGATTTCCTGTTCTAAGTGGGTGGTTTTGGCCCCTGGCACTTCATGTACACTAGGGCATTTTTGTATACTTTTGGTACCCACCTTAAGAATTGAATGACTAGGTCATGGGGAGTCTTCAAATTATTAACCCTTAGTCCAATCTAAGTCATTAGTTAATGCCATGTTTGAAGATGGTAAAGTAACCATCATCTTAGGAAATAACTCTTGTTTGTTATGCTTAGTGCTGAACAAAGTATAAACTCACCAATGTGTGAGAGAGGGACAGGATGCTTATTTCTTTATGGATATTTAGAATTCGAGCCTATAGGCCGGGCACCGTGGCTCACACCTGTAATCCCAGCACTTTGGGAGGCCGAGGCAGGCGGATCACGAGGTCAAGATATCCAGACCATCCTGGCCAACATGGTGAAACCTCATCTCTACTAAAAATACAAAAATTAGGTGGGGGTGATGTTGCGCACCTACGGTCCCAGATACTTGGGAGGCTGAGGCAGGAGAATCACTTGAACCCAGGAGGTGGAGGCTGCAGCGAGCCAGGATTGTGCCACAGAACTCCAGCCTGGTGACAGAGTGAGACTCCGTTTCAAAAAAAATTTTTTAAAAAGGAATATCAGCCTGTAAAGTAGAAACACCAACTTTAGCACAAATAGATCTCTTTCTTGATTCTAAAATGGTTTATCAGTTTTTAAAAATGGTGGGGTGCACTGCTGGTGAGAGTGTAGGTTGATGTAGTCATTTTGGAAAAGAATTTGGCACTATTGTGTAACAGCAAATATTCATAGACCCATTCCTAGGCAATAACCCAGGGAAACTTATGCGGATGGATATTGTTCCTAATGGACACAGCATTGTTTCCAATAGAAAAAAAAAAGGAAGCTGAAAGCACTTTAAAGGTCATCCATAAACATATATGTATATTAGTCTAATATATAACCGTTAGACTAATATGTATATTAATTAGATTAATATATATTAGTTTCTATCCCTGTAGACTAATATATGTTAGTCTAATATATAATAATTAAACTAATATGTATAATTTGACTAATATGTATATTAGCTTCTATCTCTATAGACATATATTAGTCTAATATGTAATAATTAGACTAATATGTATAATAATTGTAGTAATATATGTATTAGCTTCTATCTCTCCAGACTAATATATATGTCTATTGAGAACCTTTATATATATATATACACACACACATACACACGTACATACATACATATATATAATTTTTTTTCTTCACAGAATGGAATATTATACAGCAGTGAATGTGAAGGAACTATGGTAACTACCTGCAACAACATGGCTAAATCTTAGAAACAATATTGTGTGAAAAAAACTAGTCACAGAAGACTATATACAGTATGATAGTATTATAAAGTTTAAAATCAAGCACAATTAAACCATGTATTTTAGAGAGTGATAGATAGAAAATTTAAGATAGTGGTTACCCCTGGAGAGAAGGCAGGAGGATGGCTTAGGGAAATAGCAAACAGGTAGATGCATCAAAATACCCCTAAATGTCTAGTTCTCACATAGGGTGGTTGGTGTGTGGGTGTTCATTTTATTATTATGCTTCACAGGTTATGTACATGTTAATGCTTTCTTTTGTAGGTTACAAACATTGCATGATAGAAATATTTTTAAAGTGATAGCATAAGTCAGAATTATTGCTTGTTTTTTCCATCTCTATTTCCTAACAGTCTCTTTTCGTAGTCCCCAGGGAGGGGGCTTGAGATCATACAGGAGTAATTAGAAGGTCTGCTTCTGACAGTGTCACTCCTTGAGTGGCGGAGGTTTTAGTGGGAGGCTGACAGTAACTACTGAGTCGAACTGAGAGGTGAAACCAGCTGGACTTCCTGGGTCCAGTGGGGACTTGGAGAACTTTTCTGTCTTAGCAAGAGGATTGTAAAATGCACCAATCAGTTTTCTGCAGCTAGCAAGAGGTGTGTAAAATGCACCAATCAGTGCTCTGTAAAAATGCACCAGTCAGTGCTCTGTAGCTAGCAAGAGGTTTGTAAAATGCACCAATCGGTGCTCTGTAAAAATGCACCAATCAGTGCTCTGTAGCTAGCAAGAGATTTGTAAAATGTACCAATCAGCACTCTGTAAAATGGACCAATCCAGCGCTCTGTAAAGTGGACCAATCAGTGCTCAGCAAAATGGACCATTCAGCAGGATTGTAGAAGTAACCAATCATGGGGAGGATTGAGAAAAGGGCATTCTGATAGGACAGAAACTGGGAGGGGACAAATAAGGGAATAAAANGGTGCTCTGTAAAATGCACCAATCAGTGCTCTGTAGCTAGCAAGAGATTTGTAAAATGTACCAATCAGCACTCTGTAAAATGGACCAATCCAGCGCTCTGTAAAGTGGACCAATCAGTGCTCAGCAAAATGGACCATTCAGCAGGATTGTAGAAGTAACCAATCATGGGGAGGATTGAGAAAAGGGCATTCTGATAGGACAGAAACTGGGAGGGGACAAATAAGGGAATAAAAGCTGCCCCCACCCCCCACCCCTCCCGCAGCAGCCACCAGCGGCAACCTAACCTGTCAGGTTCTCTTCCAGCTGTGGAAGCTTTGTTCTTTAGCTTTTCACAATAAATTTTGCTGCTGCTCACTCTTTGAGTCCATGCCATCTTTCAGAGCTGTAACACTCACGGAGAAGGTCCGCAGCTCCATTCTTGAAGTCAGCGAGACCAGGAACCCACCAGAAGTAACCAACTCCAGACACAGAATCAGCTAGGAGATGTGGGAGCTTTCTGTATAGCGCTTCCTACCAAAAGCCTAGAAAATCTTGGGGCGTGGAGGAAAGAAAATCCATCAAATAAAGGTTTGGTGACCTCTTGGAAAACCCATATTCATTGTCCCAACAGTCACTAATACTTCTGACTGTGGGCCTGGGTGGGATATTATGAGAAACCTGTTCGTTTGCTGCCCACCATTCTCTTCTTAGCAGCACTTGGCCTTCTGAAGTGAGGCAGGAGTCCCGCATGTGCGTGATGATGTAATATGTTAAGCAGCCAGGCACACTGTCACCGGCTCAAAGGTTCAGTCTTGAAAAATTAAAGGCGGGTATGTGAGAAATAAGCCCATGTGGGAATAAGAATGACAGTGGAAGTGGAAAATGTAAGTTGGGACTGATGTTCTGCTGCTTTGAGTACTGAAATTCTCTGCTGCTGGGATTCATCACTGAAGTGCTGGCCAGTACTGGGTGGGGTGGGCAGAGTTCTCTCGGGAATTGTGGCTTATTCTGCAACAGCTGAGCAGAATAATGAGTGACAGGCTGGTGGTGGGGAGGTTGAGTCTTACTCCGGATTTCCATTAAATGAGTACATGGAATCAATACCTAACTGAACATTTGTCTTTAGAACACCCAGGGGCCCCTGGGGAATTTGGTATTTTCAGACTAATTCTCAGACAGGAAAATGTGCAGCATGACTATTTTTTAAAATAGTTTCAACATCTTTTATGTAATGCTGATGCATCTGGAAGTGAAAACGCTAAGAGTTTCATTTCACTAAAAAATGGATTTTTTTTTTTGGCTTTAACCTTTAACTTGAAATCACAATTAGTGGCCTTTTTACCATAGTCAAAGTGTGTGTAATCACCCACACATCAAACCAGTATTTACTGAGTGTATATTCTGTGCAAAGAACTGTGCAAGTTGTTACGAAAAATAAAAAGACCTCGTTGGATCCCCTAAGGAGCTCATAGTCTGGAAAGGGAGACAGATCATTACACAGCAGGAAAAATACAATATGTGTGGGAGCATGTCACAAAGGAAGTGACATCGAGCTGAATGTTAAAGGAAGAGCAATGCTTGAATGAGTGAGGACATCCCTGATTGAAGGACCAGCATAACGAATGAAAATTTTGCCTTATATTACTAATATTCCATCAGATGTTATGACACAAACATAAGCATCATGATAATGAAATTAATAGTGAATTTGAATAAAAATGATCAAATTAAGACTTTTTTGGCTTTGTCTATTCTACCGTCTCATTTTAATTATGTTGCAAAGAACCATATACTTACGGTAAACTGGTCAGTAGCTGTGGCCAGGGAATAGAATCATAATTCAATTTAAAAGGAGTTTAATATGTTCTTGGTAAATGGATAGGTTACAGCTGGGCACAGTAGTTCACACCTGTAGCCCCAGCACTTTGGGAGGCTTAGGTGGGAAGATTGCTAAAGACCAGTAGTTTGAGTACAGCCTGGGCAACACAGCAAGACCCTGTCTCTACTAAAAAATTAAAAAAATAGGTGCAGTGGCTCACGCCTGTAATCCCAGCACTTTGGGAGGCCAAGGTGGGCGGATCACCTGAGGTCGGGAGTTCGAGACGAGCATGACCAACATGGAGAAACCCCATCTCTACTAAAAATACAAAATTAGCCGGGCATGGTGGCACATGCTTGTAATCCCAGCTACTTGGGAGGCTGAGGCAGGAGAATCGCTTGAACCCGGGAGGCGGAGGTTACGGTGAGCAGAGATCGCACCATTGCACCCCAGCCTGGGCAACAAGAGTGAAACTACACCTCAAAAAAAATAAAAATAAAAATTAGGCATGGTGGCATGTGCCTGTAGTCTCAGCTACTCAGGAGGCTGAGGTGGGAGGATCACTGAGCCGAAGAGGTTGAGGCTGAAGTGAGCTGTCATCACACCACTGCATTCCAACCTGGGAAACGGAATGAGAACTTGTCTCAAAAAAAGAAAAAAAAAGAATGTTATGAATTTAGTATTTTTATACTTCCCCTATAACTCTAGTATCTCTGAGGAAAAGCCTCAATCAGAAATATGATTTGCTCTGGGGTTTTATCTTTTATCAGTGATAAATGGAATCGAGAACAGAAATCTCAAAATGTAATAATGATAGTACTTTATATTTCAGTATAACTTAATATAGAAAACACTAATATACATTATTTAAATTTGGCCAATATGCAAGAGAAAAGCAACATAGGGCAGAATTATAAGTTGCTTCGTAAAATAACTATTACCAGTTCATTCTGTTCAACTACGTACTGGTAGCATTTGTAAACAATTCATTTTTTTTTTTCCCAAAATGCCTTGCAAAATACTGTTGCCTCTGTTTTCCTATTTGCAGTCTATTTCATTAAATTTCTGCAATTAGAATAGCATCTAATAGACCACATATGAAACGTACTTGCTATTAATTCAGACATCTTATGGCATATTCATTAGTCAAATCCTTAGTATTTATTTATGAAGTCACATTACTCTGTCCAGTAATTAACAGAAGTGGATGAATATGTATCTCTAACTTGTTTTTTTTAGCAAAAGAAATAGTTTATAGTAAGTATAATTATGTCAGCTGAATGTTTACAGCACTTGAATGGCAATGTGTGTTGTTTCTGTCATTTAGATTTCATAGATAATTTTTGTACAGAAATGCTTTGCTGTTGATGCTTTGGTACCTCCACACATATATCACAGATTAGTGAAACAATCCTTTGTCCTTCAGCTGTAACGAATAAGACTCTTCTTTATCCTTGATTTTCTGAGCTCCTTTCTAGCCATTTTATGTCCTTACACAGGTGCTAATGCTAATTAATTCTTTAATATGAAAAATGCTGGCAAATAAAACTGCTGCATTTTACCCATGAGTTGTAAATTCAGCTTAGTTGCCCTAACAATAATGATAGTGATAATGGCTGTACAATTAATATTTATGGAGTGCTTCCAGTATACTGAGTTCTGTGCTAAACATTTTACTTATGTAGCTTAGTTAACTCTCATCACAACCCTGTGAGGTAGGTGTTATTAGCCCGTTTCACAGATGAATTTGTTATCATTATGCCTTACCACACTTCATGATAATATTCTCTATTAATCGTATATTTCAAATGCCCAGCTCTGGAACTTTGCAGTATGAAACGTGTGTATGTGTGTGATGTATATATAATATATAAGTGTATATATATAATATATAAATGTAGATATATAATACGTGTGTGTGTATACACATATTATTTATTCATTTTGTTAATTCAACCAATATTTATTAACAATTTATGTGCCAGGCTGCTGTACGAAACTCTGGGGTACTGTCATGAGGGGATACCTCTTTCTTGCCTTTAAGGGACTTAGGTTGTAGTGGGAGAGATGGACTTGGTTAAGGAACAAGTACAGGAAAATATAATTGTTTTAATAGGGATACGTACAGGGGTTGTAGAAAAATGAAGGAAAAGGGCCCCCGCTTCCCAGAAGGTGTCAGGGAATTCTTCACAGAAAAGTGGCCCCAGCCCTGAGACTTGAAGACTGAGTGAGTTTGAAAAGATGTGTGGGGGGTACTGAAGAGAGAGGGGTGTGGAGATGAGGGAAACAAGTTGGGGTCAGGGAGGTACAGGGAGGGACTTGGAGGTGCTGAGGGTCAAGTGCAGCGAGAGGAGAGACCCGCCTGGCTGGGGTCAGAGCTCAAGGAGCCTTGCATGTTATCCAAAGGAATGTAGATGTCATACTCTGTGTGCTGGAAAATGATCTACAAATGAATCCAATCAACACTAGGTAAATCAGTATGATTAAGGGATGACCATCCTTTCTTCCCACCTTCCTCCCTCCCTTTCTCCCTCCCTCCTTCTTTGGCTCATTTATTCACTCAGCAGATTTTACTGAGTGCCTGTAATGTGCAAAGCTCTCCGTTGAATCCCGAAGATGAAAGGAGGGGTGAGAGTGGACACAGTTCTCCCTTTCTGGAGTTTATTGATTCGTGGGGGAAAACAAGCATTAATCAATGAATCAACCAAAAATGTAAAAATTACAAAATGACGACTATAACCAGGGAGGGTCATTCCATACGAGTGTGTCACAGGAGGTAGTGACCAGGCTGGGGAAGTCAGGAAGGCTCCCTTGAGAAGAGGACTGAGCTGAGAGCTGAAGGAGAAAAGAATACAAGGTCGTTTGATAGAAGGGGTGGGTGATTTGAGGAGAAGTCTTAGCAAGGAGGAAGTCATGTGCAAAGGCTTTAAGGCCTGGGAAAGCAAGGTCCTTTTAAGGAATTGAAAGAAAGCCAACCAAGCTGTAGTGCAAGTTGGAAGAGAATGCAGGGGCTGGACCACACCAGGTTTTTGGGGCCATGTTTAGAAATGGAAAGCCACTGCAGTGCCTTAGGCAGGAACTAAGGAAGGCAGTGGGGTGGCAGGGTGGACATGGGGAGACAAGTTAGGGGGCCAGGGAAAGAAAGAGTCCAGATAAGCCAGCATGGTGCAGAGGAGGAGCGGAGGGAGTTGAGGAGTATGGCTGCATGGATGAATATGGGGCATAATTTGGGAGAGGAAGACGTCAGAGTGATGTTGGTGCCATCGCTGAGCTAGGGAACATGGGGGAGAGCAGAATCTATTCTGCTTAGATTTCCAGAAAACGTTAGGGGATAGATGGGGATGACATCACAGTAGAATTTAAGCTCAAGGTTGGCCTTGAAAAATCAGTAGGAATTTTCTTTTCTTTTCTTTTTTTTTTTTTAAGACAGAGTTCCATTGTTGACGCCCAGGCTGTAGTGCAATGGCACAATCTTGGCTCACTGCAACCTCTGCCTCCCGGGTTCAAGCGATTCTCCTGCCTCAGTCTCATGAGTAGCTGGGACTATAGGCGCCCACTGCCATGCCGGGCTAGTGTTTTTTTTTTTTTTTTTTTTTTTTAGTAGAGACGGGATTTCACCATGTTGGCCAGGCTGGTCTTGAACTCCTGACCTCAGTTGATCCTCCCACCTTGGCCTCCCAAAGTGCTGGATTTACAGGCGTGAGACACCACGTCCAGCTGAAAAATGAGTAGGAATTTTCTACATGGCAAGGAGGGGCAAGGCCTGTTAATCAAAGGGAGTGTCATATGCAAAGGCAGAGGCATAACCAAGACAGTGCAAAAAAATGCCTACGCATATACAAAAGGAGAGTTATTGTGGGACCCATACATAATTTTGTTGATTTTTTGATATGCTCATATCCATTTTGTGTTGCAGTGATTCTAAGATCTGTATTACTATGTAGACTTTGTAAACAGGTAAGCATGTTTAAGTATTTTTTTAAGATATGACTGTATTAGCTATAGAAATTCCTCTCTTCATTTTTGTATCTTTACTTTGGAATTCACACATGCCTTTTGATGTTATCATCTGACTTGTTTCTAATGAAATGTAGCCACTTAGGCAGGACGTGGATTTTAGGTTTCTGCTTAGTGTGTTGGCATCTGGATTTGGGATTACTTAGCATTTTTAATTTACTAAAATAACCATCAACTTACACTCAATTGAAATATGAACATGTTGGTTTTAGTTGAGCTTGGGAAATAAAATCAAAGTACAGCCAAAGCCAAAACAAATAATAGTAATTTTAAGACTTAGGTGACATAACCCTCTGGGGAAAATGAGGTGATATTCATTTGATACCTTTTTTTTTTTTAAAGACAGAGTTTTGTTCTGTCACCAGGCTGGAGTGCAGTGGCGTGATCTCAGCTCACTGCAAACTCCGCCTCCCGGTTCTAGTGATTCTCCTGCCTCAGACTCCCCAGTAGCTGGGATTACAGGCGTGCACCCCCATGCCTGGCTAAGTTTTGTATTTTTAGTAGAGATGGGATTTCACCATATTGGCCAGGATGGTCTCAATCTCCTGACCTCGTGATCCACCCACCTCAGCCTCCCAAAGTACTGGGATTACAGGCGTGAGCCACCACGCCCCACCCCGGTATGTTTTAATACTAACTACAAAAGTGTTGATAGCAAGATCAGCTTTGAAGAGATGGCATAGTACTAGAATCCTAAGCATGACCTCTGTGAATGGTTGGCTTAAGTACTGGCTTTAACATCTATTGGCTGTATTTACTCTCAGTTTTCTTGTCAATAATGCAGAGGTAATCAAGATTCCTGGCCACCTCACAGACTGCAATGGAGTGGGGCAATGTGTGTAAAACCCTTAGCCCAGGGCCCAGAACATAGTAAATGTTTAATCAATGTTCGTGATGACCTTGGCCATCACTGATACCATGTCTTAACTGAGTTATTAACAAAGAGGCATGTGTAGTTTCAAAAGTGAAAGTCAGGCCAGAATGGTAAATACATGCACTGAATTTGCATAATTTTGTGGCTAGAAGGAGTCTTAGAGAAAGAGAGCATCAAATTCAGCATTGTTTCTGACATTTTCTGTGAAGAACTGACTGCTTTTTATTTCTTAGAAATCTTAGAATCATTAAGCAGAGAAGGAGGGACAGGAACAGGGTTATTTTGATAGTGGTGTCCCTAAGGTGAGGAGATGGGGTGGGAAGCATCCCCTGGCCAGAACCCACTCATCTCTGGGGATAGGAACCTGCTGTGTCTCTGCCTGCTGAGTTTTTGACATTGTGATTTAAAAATCTTGTGTGTGTGTGTGTGTGCGCGCGCGCGCACGCTTGTGCGTGTGCATGTGTATATGAGAGAGATTATGCAGTATGATGTTTCCCGTTTCTGTGACATCAGCAAATGTGAATGAAGACCACAGAAGCTGCCTAACTCAGTGGGAATATTGTTTTTATAATTACAGGTCTAGGCATTTTACATTGAGATTCTCTACTGCCACCCTTTCTACTCAAGCAAAATCTTCGTGAAAAGATCCGCTGCAAGGAACTGATAGCTTATGCTTCTCCATTGTGATGAAAGCACATGGTACAGGTAAACATCTCCAAAATCTTTAAAGGAAAATAATTATCACTGAGTTGTAAAGTCCTCAAGATAGTGGTAGGGGTATATACATATCTGGTTACACAAACATACACACACAACATAAACATGTATCTATTCACGTAGACCCCATTTCTCCCTACTATCTCTTTTATAAAAATGGAACCCTTGCTTTTTTGTGGGAAAGGAAGTAACTTCTACTTATTTTGAGGTTACTAGTTAGGATAGATGACAAGGCATTGCTGCTAATTCTGAAGGCAGTGTTTATAAATTCACTTGGAAAGACGAACATCAAATGGTAGTAGAGATTGTAGAAGTAGTAGAGATTATTAAGAGTATTGTTCCTCTTAACAACATAATTCTGAACATCTTTCATAGCAACAGATATTTTTCTACAGTGTAATTATTAATGATTGTATAGTATACCATTGAGTAAATATTCTTTTTTTTTTTTTTGAGACGGAGTCTCGCTCTGTCACCCAGGCTGGAGTGCAGTGGCCAGATCTCAGCTCACTGCAAGCTCCGCCTCCCGGGTTCACACCATTCTCCTGCCTCAGCCTCCCGAGTAGCTGGGACTACAGGCGCCGCCGCCTCGCCCGGCTAGTTTTTTGTATTTTTAGTAGAGACGGGGTTTCACCGTGTTAGCCAGGATGGTCTCGATCAATATTCTAAAATTTATTTAATTTATATCTCTTCTAACTGAACAGTTAGTCGTTTCTAATTTTTTGCCTTTTTATTTTCTTGGATAGGGTCTCACTCTGTCACCCAGGCTGGAGTGCAGTGGCATGATTTTGGCTCACTGCAACCTCTGCCTCCAGGGCTCAAGTGACCCTCCCACCTCAGCCTCCCAAGTATTAATAGCTGGGATTACAGGTGCATGCCACCACACCTGGCTAACTTTTTTTTTTTTTTTTTTTTTTTATAGTGAAGGGGCTTTGCCATGTTGCCCAGGCTGGTCTCAAACTCGTGACCTCAAGCAGTCCTCCCACTTCAGCCTCCCAAAGTGCTGGGATTACAGGCGTGAGCCACCATGCCCAGCCATTTTATTGCTTTAATGGTGCCAAAAATATTCTTATAGCTCTGTGTTTGTTCCCATTACAAATTATTTCCTTAGGCTAATTTCTTAGCAGCACACTGGTAAATGTAAGAGTTTTCAAGTTTTATGGCTTTTGGTAACTTGTTCCCAAATTACTTTCCAGTAAAGTCATACCAGTTTGTATTTCCAGAGGCAGTTTATGAGAGTGTCTACTTAATACAATTTTCCAATGCTGGGAATTTTGAAAACAAAAGGAGTTTTTGCTGACTGATTATGCAAAATGGTGTTTCCATGTATTTTGGGTTTTGGGGTGGGGGGGTCATTTGTAAGTAAATTGTACTGTTTTGTAGAACCTTCCTCCATTAGACAGTAGCATCCTTGAAACTTACCAGATTTCGACATTTCAGAAATAATATTAAATCCAGAAGGAGTGGAAGGGTCCTAGGGAATTTTAAGTTCTTCCTTTCTGGCCAAGTATTTTTAGACAACTATGAAATCACTAGATAGCAATCATTTTTCAGTGGAAAGCATAATGTTTCATTTCTTAAAAGAGTAAAAGGTATTTAATAAAAAAATCTTTATTAGACGTGTATCTGAAGTTATACTGCTCATTAGTTTAAAAATATGTATGTGCCTGTATATGTGTGTGTGTGTGTGTGTGTGTGTATATATATATGTCCAATATCGGGAACATGATTAAATATAACTATGTTAGTGCCATATGATGGAAAAGCTGTAGCTCACAGTAGATAAGACTGCAAGCTTCAGGCTGCCTGGGCTCAAATTCCAGCTCTGCTGTTTTTTCGAAGTGTGACATTGGGCAAGTCACTTTGCATGTAAAATTCGGATAATAATAGTACCCTTCTCCCTTGGGTGTCGCTGCAAATAATATATATGAATGTTTAAAATCGTTAAAGCTCCTATTTCAGGAGTATTTAATCATCTGAGAAAATGATCAATATAGAAGTAAACAAATGTAAGGTATTGGCATAAACCACAGTATAATCCTAATCTTGCAAAATTACTTTGCTTCTTTTTCCTCCCTCTTTTCATCCTCCTCTAGTATCTAAAAAAGGGTTTAGCATACTTCTGAATGGCTTTAATTTGTATTAGTGGAGTAATCCCAGTCCTGGAGAGACTGCCTGATTGAAGTCTTCAAGTCAGAGACCCATTTTTCACAGAGCTTTGAAACCATGGCTGTCTGGATCACCTGGCTGGGGGCACCCTTGGAGCAGCCGTTGGTTGAGAGCAGAGCTTCCTTCCCACCCGGGGCTGCCTAGCTCCTGTGGTACAGCAAGTGCCTTGGCCACAGAGAGAGTCCCTCACCGTCTGGCACCATATGTGAGTTGCCCTAGTTGGCTCATCTCTTTCCGTCATTACTAAATAAGCTTCATTTCACTAAGTAAATGAAAGAGAAGGTAGATGAAGAGACCCGTACACCCAGCTCTTAGGAAATGCATACTTTATCCTACAGATGAAGGAAGGGGAAGACTATAGGGTTGTGAATCTCTTGACCCTTTGGCTCCATCATAACGTTGAAAAGTGAAAGCAAAAGCGGTCAAAGAATCATTTAGCATGAAGGAGACAAACACAGAATGACTGTGTGTCTTCAGCCTCTGCCTTTCACTGGTTACCCTGCAATGAGCTTGTGTATGTAGAGGCTGCATTCGTTTTGGCCCTAATTTCTGGTCTAATTTGAACAGCTCTGTATTTCTCAGCAGAAGAGGAATATCTGAATTCCTAATTAAGACATGTTAGCTTAAGAATACCGCCTTAATATGTCATAAATCATTCCCCTGTAAGTGACTATGAGGATGAATAAGAAAACAAAACTTAGATTTATACACACATGTATATTATTTCAACAAAATTAATAAGTTCATAGAGGGAGAGAGGACAACAAATGTGTTCGCAAATATAGGTCAGGAAAAGAGTTCATAATGTTCTGCCAGATTCTGATGAGGCACTTCGTGAGTGTCGGTAGAGGGCCTCATGTAATGGTAGTGGGAATGGTAATAACACTACCACATGGAACATTTGGTATTTGAATAGCACTTAGCTTCCTCCCATCTACAAAATCAATAGAGACTCAAAGAGGAAGAAAGGATTCTCTTGCTGTGGATCGCTGACTGGTGTGCAGAAATGCAGACGTGTTGGTTGTCAAAGGGCTTACCAGAATAAATTTCTCTAGGGGGGCAGGAGAGTGGGAAATACTTAACCATATTAACTGTGCTGCAACCTCAGATCTGTGGTTAGCACGTTTTGGTTGTTTCCATATACTACACATGGTTGCCCAAACCATTTTTGCATTCACGTACAAGACCTATCTGCAAGACCAGGCAGAATCATTGTTGAAATCTCAGTTCGCAAAGTCCCACGGAGATTTTGGGGTGCCTTAGGATTTTGCCAGCACAAAGTTAAAGCACAACTTTTGAGTTGTGAGAAACTGAGACAAGGTCTTTAATTTTAATCCCATTCAGTCATTCATCACTCATTTATTAATTTAGCAAAGGCCTTTTTAGGGGCCGCTATGTTCCAGTATAGGGCGGTTCACTGAAGATAATGGAGGAAAACAAGGTAGAAATGAGACTGGCCCTAATAGAGTTTACAGTCCTCAGGGAGATACAGTCAACACCATCGTAACTGGTTTGGGTGAATGGGGGAGATGAACTGGACCATTCTAAAAAGAGGCATGGAGTGCATCTGAAATTGGAAACTGGAGAAACCAGTGGAGAAAGACCTGTTGATCTGGAAGGTATAGAACAGAAAGAACCAGAGAATAGTCGGGGACTGACAATGAGGTTGTGATTGTTGACAGCTGGACCAGGTTGGGAACTGAAGAAGGTAAAGAGAGAAGCATACTGTCAAATGCCCCTCGAATGCACAGTTGCTGGGGCCAGTAAAGATCGTAGGACTACTGATCTCTCAATTTAGGTAATGTAAATGATGCATCTTATTGACAGTCCATATCCTTAAGAAATCGTGAAATGAGTCTTTTACTTTTTATAACTATACAAACATGTTAGAAAGATGGATGTCACCCTGTCTTTATCACAGTATGGTGATTTTTTTAACCACCCAAAGGAAGCATTGAGGTTCATCAGAACACATGTACCTTGTTCTCTTACTAACTGTATCCTTTTTCTTACTTTACCCATTATAATTCATCTCAGAGAGTGAGATTAATTATATAATTAATCCTTCCTTTTGTGTACATGCATAATTAACTTTCTTTAGTTCACTTTAAGCAGATTTTAGTTTCCAGATCTAAATAACAGCCCCTCCATTTGTCACATCTTGACCTCTTTACTGTTTGGTACCCTTCCACTCAGCATTGTTTGTGGGATTGTGGTTCTTCTTACCTTCCTCCCTACATTCCTGGGTGCTTTAAGTGGTTTCTTAAATAACAGGATCTGCTCAGAGATTTCTTTTATCTCCTTAGGCCTTGACCTGCGTTTGGTAAAGGCTGCATTCTTAGCTTTGGATTTACTGTCTTTGACGAACCTTTTTCTCTATCTTATATGCCTCCCTGGTCAACTGCTCTCTTCGGGGCTTCAACCATCCACTACATACTCTACCCAGATGTTTTCTTCTTTCTTTAACATGTCCAGTTTAGTTGCCTGTTTAATCCCCTACTCCCCATCCACTCACACCTATCCAGCACACACACACACACACACACACACACACACACACAAACACACACAGTGCATTCTGGAACCTGGGGTCTTTTCCCCTTCAGGCACCGTATGTAACCCACCCCACCCCTCAGCTCTTAGGAAATGTTTCCTTTATCCTACAGAAACACAACAAGAAAAACTGTAGGGATGTGAGTCCCCTCAACCCTTCAACTACATGTGTATCATAAGGTTGAAAAGGAAAAGGCAAAAGGTTGAAATGTACATCTCTAAGGTTAAGAAACTCCTACTGATACTAAGTATTTAAAATACAGACTTCCCCAAAATTTATCTTTCAGCATAAATATGCCCTTCCCTTTTCTCCCAGCCTTCCTTCAATCTGTGGATAGCCTCCATAATTCATAGGCAGTTTGGGTAAAGGCATTATTTTGAGACATTTAATGAATTTTTTAGGAAAAATGAAAAATGTAGGGTCAAAGATTCAAGAGTATATTGTATTTTATGTGTAGGCATAGGTTTTAAACTATTTTGGAGTACTTTAAAGTTTTAAAATAACTTACCAGGCTTCCGTATGAAGCATTTTATTCTTTGAAAGTTTTATAAATAATATGGTTTCTGGTGTCAGTATGGAAATATTCACAAAATTATAATAACTCATGAAATAAGGTAGACTATTCCGTCATCTGTGTTTACTCTTAAAACACATTAGAAAATGGTTGATATCAAAGCTTACAATTTTGTCTTTCTTATTGCCACCCTAAAGCAGACTGCTCCTCAGACCTTCCCCTGGTACACTAATGCTGCCTTCAATGTTGGCAAACCATACTACTCAAAGTGTGGGCCAAACTGGAGGTAGAAATCCAACTTTCATGTAGCTTTATCAAAATGACAGTATTCTATGGTACTTTTCAAATCACTGTTTTTTTTCTCTTAGAGGTTATCAAATTAAATGAAGCATTTAAATATGTTTTCTAAGTTCAGGAATGTGAGATAGGAGAGCTTTTAACGTTATAGTCTTCAGAGGTGGAAGAGAAAATGAACATTCAGTTCCTTTTCTCCCTAACTCAAGACCTGTGCTCCCTGAATATCATTAGTGCTTCTCATTTCATCAGTGTTCAGTAGTGAATCATTCATTCACTGATTGTTGAAACAACTGTTGTAAGATTTGGAAATAATATACAGAACATCTTGGAAGTACTTTTTTTTTTATTAGCAAGAAACAGCTATACGCCAAGTAGTATTAAGAAGGATCATCTCTTCAGAATAAGTGACAAGTATATCACTGGTATTTGTTTAGATTTTTGCTGAATGTTTTAGTAAAATTTGGGAAGGTAGTTTTTCTTGAGTTGGCAATTATATTCTGTCCCTCTTGTTTTCTCTTCCTAAATAATCATTCCTCTCTCTCTCTCTCTCTCTCTCTCTCTCTCTCTCTCTTTCTAAAATGGGAGCCACAGAGCACTGTGAGAATTATATACATATAAACCTGAGAACAATGCCTGGCCTGGCACATAGTCAATGCCCAATAAACATTTGTTGCTGCTGTATCTACTGTGTTCTGTTCCCCTTCTATTCAACACCCTGTTTTTTTCCTGGTGGTTTTCCTGAGTACCTAAACAAATAAACATACCCAAACAAAACAAGAAATTCCATGCTGATGCCATGTGCTAGAAGCTGGGTCTGTGCTTGACTTGACTGACAGAGGTGTGGTACTCTGAGTGTGTCTGCGGATAAAGCCAAATTCAAAATTCAAGCGAAACGCCCTTGGACTTGGGAATGAATCAGGGGGACTTTGAACGAGATACTCAGTGACCCTGTGCTTCCGAGTTCCCCATCTGTAACATGAGTGGTTTGTTCTCAGAGGTTTCTTCCACCTCTAAAAATTACCATCATTTTGCAACCTTGATGCTTTAAGACTTTGAAGGCCCTGTGGAAAAGAGCCTATGAAAAGCGGTCACTGTTTATATTTTCCCCATGCATTTTAGTAGCTGCGTAGAGTGTTTTTTGGTGTGTGTCTTCCATCGTGCTCAGGTGGAGCTAATGACCTCCTTCTCCAGGGTAGACAATAAAACAAACCAAAACAAAAGCACTCCGTTCATGCACAAAGGCAACCCTCTGCCAGATGCTTAACCCCTTAACTGAGTATTTCGATGACACAGAGGGATCATCACTTCACTTGCCACTGAAATACAGCCATCTCTGGAGTGAAATTTGGCAGCTGTGAAGTAGTCGAGCTGCAGTACTTATATGACAGTTTTGGGAAAAGGAGTGAGACAGAAATAGCAGATTCCAAAATAATCCCATTAAAACGGCAGGGAAAGTGGAATTGGGCAATAAGACGGAAGGATGGCTTGCCCCAAAGTCTGACTCTCCTGTTTAGACAATGTGGACTTCAGCCCCAGAACCTCTAACTTGTGTCACTGCTGGAATATAGTGACCATAGTCAAGAATCCCCTACACATACCCCAAAAAGGGGGGCTTGTCTGATGTCCCATTGAGCTATCATCTTGTGATTTTTTTTCCTCTTTTTCCTACTAGTCTATAGTTATCAGGCTGTGTTGGCACATAAACGGATCTTTTTAAAGCTACCTCTTCCTTTTGCCCCCTGCATAAGATAGTATTGTAGGTAAGCATTTTATAACATCAGAAAGTACTCAGCTGAAAATGAGTGATGTTAAAGCACCCGTTGGGCTAGCTCTGGAAGGATGACTGACCAGAAAGGAAAACTCTTCTGTTTAATTCCAGGATCTTGGTAATAACAATCACCGAGAAGGAAGATTCGAGAAGTAAATGTGATTGAATACAAATGTAGAAATCTTCAGATTTTCTGGAATGGGGTGGCCATTGTGATAAATATTAGGATATGAGCGTGGAAGTCATGGTGGATAAAATTGAAAGCTACTGAGCAATATGTGCAGCAACAGTTTTTAAAAAGCAAAAGGAAGATTTGTCAACATAGTTAGAAATCATCAGATCTTCAGATAATGCAACATCAGATCTCTCAAATGGAAGATTCCAGGGAATGAAGAAAGCAGATGATAAAGGAACCTGGGCATTTTAGTTTAACCAGAAAAGAGAACGTTACCAAAAACATTTAGGGATTAAAGAGTTAGTTTCATTTAGAAGCACATAAAATATTTATGTAATGAGCAGAATTTATAGTCTACTATTACAGAATAGAACCAAAATGAATTCAAGAAAATTTAATAAAATTAATGTAGTGGGAGAAAATGAGATACAATATCAGAAATTCTAGTTTTGAATCTCAGTTCTGCAACTTATCAGCTTTGTGACCTTAGGGAAATCACTCAAAATCTGAGGGTTTCCCCCCATCTTTATAAAATAGAGATAATTATAATATCTCTCTCACAGGGGTATTGTGGTGATCAAATGAGATAATGCATTGAAAATGTTTTGTAAATTGTAGAGCCCTCTACATGTGCTATTTCTATAACTCTGCAGTTTCTTATGGCATGGAGTGAGCTCTTAGAGACAGTAATCATGTGGAAATAGCTTAGAGAACGAATCATATCAGAGGCAAAATCTATTGTATAAAATTTAAAATTCATATGAATTATTTTTTCTGCTCCTCATTTTCTGGCCCAGAAATTCTTCTATGTTTACAGATTTTTTCCAAAAATATTCTGGTGAGCCCTGTAACAGAATTGTCCACTCTCTGTTAAGCTGTAAACCACATGATTTTTTTTTCCTTTTTTTTTTTTTGAGACAGAGTCTTGCTCTGTTGCCCAAGCTGGAGTGCAATGGCATGATCTTGGCTCACTGCAACCTCTGCCTCCCAGGTTCAAGCAATCCTTTCGCCTCAGCCTCCCAAGTAGCTGGGAATACAGGTGTGCACCACCGCACCTGGCTAATTTTTGTATTTTTAGTAGAGATGAGGTTTCACTATGTTGGCCAGGCTGGTCTCGAACTCCTGACCTTGGGTGATCCACCCTCCTCGGCCTCCCAAAGTGCTGGGATTGCAGACATGAGCCACCATGCCTGGCCAAACCACATGATTTTATAGTAAATATTGCCTGTGAGTAAACCTTGAATAACAGCATTAAAGCAGAAGACTGCTATCCTGTGTCATTTAATAATCCTAATTTAGGGAGGTCTGAGCAGAGAAAAGTGGGGAGTGTCTGCGGTCTGGAGACAAGAGTAACGTAAGTAGCATATGTGATGAAGACTTGAAATGGAGACGGTGGAGCGCGGTAAATCTTTACCGAGTGTGGGCTGGTGTGCTGAAGTTCCCTTTATGCATCAGCCCATCTGTCTCATTAGCTTCTCTCTTAATCACAGGCTCCATGAAGTGTCTACTTGTCTTTTTTTAGCTTTTTATCTTAATCTCCTATAAAAGTTAACGAAAGGAAGTCAACTGGCCTGTTTGCTGTTTGTGTATACTCCATGCATGCTCGGGGTGGGGCCAGCTGTGTTTATAAATGCATGCGAACATGGGGGTGAATCTGTGTGTATAAGAGCTTATTTGTATGTGCATTCATGAATATGTGTGCGTTTGGGCAGATATGCAAAGACAACACATATGTGCCTCTGCTCTATGCTCTCTTACATGGAAAAGACACATTGACATTAATTAGAAAGGGTGATATGAAACAGTGAAAGCAAAATTCCATTCGGCAGTATTTACTATTATAATTAAAGCTCATGATGTAACATTGTGTATGCAGGAGAGTCTGCTTATTCATCCTTTAGAACAATAGTAGGAGTTACATATTAACAGGTTTAAGTGTCAGTAAGTGTCTGAATACAGATTCTCTATTGTGTGCAGTTCTTGTAATAAGGCAGTGTATTTTCCTTGTGTCTTTGCTTGCTTGGAATTGAAAATACTTTGGATGAAGAATGTTGCAGAGTGTAATTTGTGGCAGAAGATGTGCCCCCACTGTTTGTTTATTATTCCTGAGGACATTAACAGGGCTGAACTATCATATGTAGAAAAGAACAGCTTTGTTTGGAAACTACTGTAAGAGCAGTACAAGAAAATTGAATTAAGTAAAGAGACTTAGGGAGTCCATCTTTGACTGATGATATTTCTTATTTGCTCTTCATTATTCCCTGTGAAGGAATAAAAACAATGAAATTGGATTTGAAGATTGGATTAAGACAAATGGCTTTTCAGATTTTTTTTTTTAACCTTAGCTGTTTCCAATTTTCCTAGAAAAGCACATAGTCACTATATAAAGAGTCTGAGTTTATTACTTTAAATCTTCCTAAATAGTGTGCCCTTGAGGTTTGATTTGGGGAATTAGTTTAGAAGATTCAGGGGCTTGGAGTACCTGCTAACTGCGTGATGGCGTGCATCTCTAGATATTTTATATGCCCATTGATTTTTATAGAGCAAGCAGTACAAGAGAAGGGAAGCAGGATGCTGCTTGGTCTTAAGGAGGTCTTTCCTGCCTACAATTGCCACACCCCTTTTTCTCCAGGTAGAGTTGACTATATTTTCTTCTGGGCCATTGCTATATTTGCCTAATATTTTTAACAAGGACTTGCAGTTGTGCCTGTAGGTCTCTGCTAACTAAGCTGTAAACCACTCAAAAAGAGGAATTGTTTTATTTATTGTAACTCTAACACCTAACACAAGGCCCTCAACATAATTTGTCAAATGAATGAACAAATGAGCCGAATACCCACTGTGTGCCTGTCCTTGTCTTAGACATGAGGGGCAACCTGTAACACAGGACACAACGTGGCCGTGTCTGCTCTGAAGTGGTAGGATATCTAGCTACAGCTTAGAATAACTGAGTAAGGAAATAAATGCTGGATTATAACCCAAAGAATGAAATATCCGTTGAGTCCAATGAATAAATAAACAAGGGAAGAGGGATGACTCTTCCCTACAGCAGAATTTCAGTTAATAAACAAACGAGGAAGGAAGGAGTATGAAAACATCATTAGAACTCATAGTAAGAATTGGCACGGGAAAGTTCCACCGATGGTGATGGTGCATTAGATGGGCAGATGTAGATTAGATGGATTAGAATGAGTGGGCAAAAGTATATGCAGAAACAGGAAATTTGTGGAATTTCAAAATATCCCTCCCCCAAACATTTAGTAATTACAAAGAGAAAAATAAAAGTTTACAGTGAAGAATCCTGGCAGACATCACCTTAACTGAGTGATCAAGGTTAATGTCACCAGTGATACATATTGACATCGTGTGTCCCACTGAGAAGGGCATGTCATCTCTGATATCCTCCCCAAAAAGGCATAATCTCACTCTAATCAAGAGAAAATAGCAGACAAACCCAAATGGAAGGACATTCTAGAAACTAACTGACCCCTCCCCTTAAAATTGTCAAGGTCTTTAAGGAAGGATTCAGGAACTGTCACAGATTAGATGAAACTAAAGAAATATGACCACATAAAATTCTAAATAGGATCCTGAAACAGGAAAAAAAAAAAAAAAAAAGCCTGTTTGGTGCAAAAACTGGTAAAATCCTAATTACATCCTATGGTTTGTTGAGTAGTCGTGACCCAGGTTAACTTTCTAGTTTTGATCATGGTTCTATGGTTTTGTAAGCTGTTAAAATAGGGGGAAACGAGGTGGAAGGTACAAGGGAGCTCTGTACTATTTTTGCCACTTTCTGTAAATCTAAAATTATCTTCAAAAAAATCTAGTTGACACTTTGGTTGGCTGAGGCGGGCAGATCACTTGAGGTCAGGAGATCGAAACCAGACTGGCCAGCATGGTGAAACCCTGTCTCTACTAAAATTACAAAAATTAGGCCGGGCACAGTGGCTCTTGCCTGTAATCCCAACACTTTGGGAGGCCGAGGCGGGCAGATCACCTGAGGTCGGGAGTTCGAGACCAGCCTGACCAACATGAAGAAACCCCGTCTCTACTAAAAATACAAATAAAATTAGCTGCATATTGTGGCACATGCCTATAATCCCAGCTACTCGGGAGGCTGTGGCAGGAGAAGCACTTGAACCCAGGAGACAGAGGTTGCAGTGAGCTGAGATCGTGCCACTGCATGCCAACCTGGGCAGAGCGAGACTCTGTCTGAAAAAAAAAAAAATTAGCCGGGCATGGTGGTGTGTACCTGTAATCCCAGCTATTTGGGAGGCTGAGGCAAGAGAATTGCTTGAATCCGGAAGGTGGAGGTTGCAGTGAGCCAAGATCTGGCCACTGCACTCCAGCCTGGGTGACAGAATGAGACTCCATCAAAAAAACAAAACAAAAAATCTAGCGGAGGGCAAAATACTAATCCCCAGGAAGCAATTATAGAGCAATCCATGACAATAGACAACTAAGAATTTGTAATGGGGTGCCAGTGTTAGGTTCAGAAGGGGAATGAGAAATGGCTGGGGATTGGAGTCTCCAGGAAGAACTTCCTATGAGAAGCAAAACCTGACAGGGACCTTAACAGGATGTGTAGCGATGATAGGTGGAGGAAACTGAGGGGTCTTTCTGGGCACGGTGGCAGCAGGGACAAAAGCATGAGGAAGGGACACAGATGGTCTGCGTGGGATATGTTGGAGGGGCCAGCGGAGTTCTATGTGCATTGCTGGAGATCGGTATGAAAGAGAATTTGACAGCTGTGGGGACGACAGAGCTAAAGGTCACTAAGACCTGGCAGAGGAGTGTGAAGTTAATGCAGCAGGTGACACAGAGTTCCCAGTTCTTGTTTAGGGAAGGGGCTCGGTGAGTTGGTGTGTATCTATCTGAAATGAGTGCCAATGTATGTAGGGTGGCCAGAGTTGAGAGAGACAGGGGGCAGGTGAGTCAGGAATTAATAATAGGTAATGAGAGCTTATTCATTTGAGGGTGTTGGGAGGATGGCAGGAAAGGAAAAGGGGGCAACATGTTCAAAGGCATTTGAAGGGATAAAATAATATAACTTAGCAATTGATGAATTTGGAGAATGGAGAGGAAGGAGTCAAAGATGATTTCTGGGTATTGGTGTCCATAACTGAAATAATCCATTCAGCAGATATTTGCATGCCTCCATAGAAGAATAATGTATTCTAGGTGAGAAAGGAGGATTAAAAAGAGCATCAACACAGCGTCTGCCTGCACTGGAATGTGGACCAGAAAGCCTGTGGCTGGACTGAACGAATGGCCAGGTCAGCCTACTTAAGGAGTCCCTGCTGTCCACATAAAGAGAAGGAAAGGATTGCTGTACTCTGGTCCTAGCAGTAGCCGTGAACAGTGTTAGAACATCTTTCAAATTGACACTTCTGTCCTCTTGATAAAAATGTTGGGTCTACTGTTGAACCATACTTACACATAAAAACTATTAAATCACCATTCTACTTCGGAAAAGGCCATTCATGCCTCGCTTAACTCTGCCAAGGTAGAGGATGTTGTGTTCGCAAGGTACCAAAACTGAAAGTTAAAATGCCACAAAAGTACACTGAACTTTACAGAAGAAAAAAACAGAAAAAAGTGTATGGATGCTTAAACCTCAAACTCTTGATCTTCAGGTACCATGTCTTTTCAACGAAGATAATATGACCTAGTGGGCACACCCTCACGTCATGCTCTGGCTGGCTTTGGCTGTGTTCTTTTTGTTTTCTCGGGCTTGTATCTCACTCTGTGTTAGGTAGGAAAGGGTTTCTCTAGCCTTTATACCCTTGTTTTCGTCACTTATTTCATAAATTTCCACTTATCGCTCAAGGATAACCATATTTTTATCTCTGTGATGAGCTGATAGCCTCCCTGTCAGCAATTATAGCCTGTTAGCCCTCACTGAGGTATGGCCTTGCATCGGTTCAGGGTCAGAACCGCAGGTGTATTCACCTGGGGAAGACTTAGACATACACATTTGATTATGGGTGGCAGTAATCTGATTTATGTTTTGAAGGTCTTCGAAGATCTCCGTCCCTTTCTCAGTCAACATTGTACATCATTGTTTCTTAACAGTTGAGTCCTTATACCTTCTTTGGTATCAGTCATTAGGCTAAGTAAACATTTTATTGACAACAGGCAACTGAGGAGAAAATTAACCCTTTTTATAGTTAATTATAAGTGGAAGTTGCTTGATATTCTTAAAAATGTGAAATTGTGGAAGTTCTGGTTCTAGTCTGGGAATTGAGCATTGAGCATCACCTTTACATATAGACTTAAACTTCAGATACCTTTATGATGCTGAGAACTCCCCATGGAATAGGAACTGGCCATGGCATATCTAAAACATGACTTACATAGCATTGCATGTTATAATATGAATGCATGTTTTTTGTAGAATTTAGAAAGAGGCTGAATGTGGTGGCTCACCCCTGCAATCCCAACACTTTGGGAGGCTGAGGTGGAAGGATCACTTGAAGCCAGGAGTTTGAGACCAGCCTGGACAACATAGTGAGACCCTATCTCTACAAAAAAATTTTAAAACTTAGCTGAGCATGGTGGCATGAGCTTGTAGTCCTAGCTACTTGGGAGGCTTATGTAGCAGGATCACTTGAGTCTAGCAGTTTGAGGCTGAAGTGAACTGTGATCATATCACTGTACTCCAGCCTGGGTGACAGAACAAGATTTTGTCTCTTTAAAAAATTTTTTTTAAATTAGCTGAGTGTAATAGTGTGAGTCTGTAGTCCTAGCTGCTCTGGAAGCTGAGGTGGGAGGATTGCTTGAGCCCAGGAGTTCAAGGCTACAATGAGCCATGATTGCACCACTGCACACCAGTCTGGGTGGCAGAGTAAGACCCTGTCTCTAGAAAAAATAAAATAAAATAAAAGAATATATAAAAGAATGACATCTTTTGTAGAGCGGACATTGGCAATGCCAGAATACTCCATGAAGTAGCCTCTAGATCCCTTTATGGGCTTGCTGTGGAAGTACCTATGTTCACATTGGCAGAATAAAGACTCTTTTTATGTCCTTTTAAACTAATGTATTGACTTCAGTGTTTTTTTATAGGGAACATATTTCAAAATTGTAATGGTAGTCAATGGTTCTATATAAAAATACTTTGTCTTTCCACAGACCCATATATACCAGCCAGGTCACCTTCATTCTCAGAGTGCCTGATGAGTAGAGTGCATTCAATATAATAGCTGTCTTGTTTTTTTGGCAGCAGAAGTGGGAGTAACATGCTGAACTCGGGAACCATTTTGAATTTATTCTCATAGCAATTGCAAGGTAAAGGCAGGCAGAATCCTTGCTGTGTAACCCTCAACAGAGCTCCATAAGGATTGGGAAACCTATCAGCCATGCTTTGTCAAAGAGAGGGTGCACACAGGCATCAAACAGGTCACTTCTCTTAATTCTTAGGATGCCACACAGGAAGCACATAATTATTTAATCCCTGGATCTTTCTAGAGATGCAACAAAGTGATGAGGGTGGACAGCTTCAGAAAATCGCTGTGCGAGGAGCAAGGGTAGAAAGCTAGGGTTTTGGATTAGGCAGACTCCATTTCAAATTATATGTTAACTTAGTTTTTATTGTACCCTCTAACAACTTATGAATACAATAAGGGGAATATTTACAGAGTTAGGCATGGGGAATGGTTACAACTTATTTCCATTTTTAACTTTCATCTGTCTTCAGTCTCTTCTCCCCTCTTCCATTAAAAGTAAGCTGAATAAATGAATAGTGAATGAATGAAGTGAGCAAGCTGTTTTCAACAAAGTTCACTTAATGTCACTTCCATGGATTTAGTTATAAAAGTGATATGATCCTAGTTTTCTTAGGCAGAATACATAGTTCTGTGACCCTAATCTATTTGTGAAATCTGGAAAGACCTTCCTGGAAAGGAGAAAAATGGCCCACAAAAAAATTCTGAATTGTACTCATAGATGAAGCCCTGGTGAACCCAGAGCCCTGTTGACTCACAAGGACACTCAAAGTAAGGTTAATGATTCAACACATTTCCTTCTTCAGTTTCCCAAATGGATTAGAAGGAATAAGAGGGCTTTCTTGGGTTAAACTTACCAACCACAGTGAAGGAAGGAGAAACCCTGTAAAAACTTGAAGTATTATAAAATCTCAGCAGTGTGAGGCCATTTCATTTGAGGACAAACAAACCTAGTGGATTGTCCAGGGCAGGTGAATGTAAAGGACATTTCCTGAGATGCAACAAAGAGATGATGGTACAGTGGGTAAGGATGTTGCAATAACAAGCAACCCCAACTCTTTGGGGTGGAACACAGTACAAGTTCCTTTTTTGATGGTGTTATGGATAATTTGGGATGTTCTACAATTGGAGAGGGCGTCTGTATGGTGGTGATTCCCAGACCCAGGGTCCTTCTATCTCAAGGCTCAGAAATTCCCTCGGTGTTGGGAGACCCTAAGGATCTTCTGCACCTGGCAGAAGAGAGAGGTGGGGAAGAGAGAGAGTGAGTGGTCTCCTGGGAGGTTTGTTGGTGTATTGGCATACATCACTTCCTTCCATGTTCCCTTGACCAGAATTTAGTCACATGGACATAGTCAACTGCAGGTAAAGCGGAGAGTTGTCAGCCTGTATGCCAAGGAGTACAGGGAAACTGCTTTTTCAACAACTAACCAGTTTCTGCCACAACTGGATACCTTGCTGACATCATCTTTACTCCCATCCCAGCCCCGCCCGAGATTTGGCCATGAGTACCCTGTTATTTGCAGGGCATTGCATCTCTGTCCCAGGAACAGCAGGAGACCACTGAGTCAATGTATCAGAAATCTTCATTTTTTTTTTTTTTTTTTTCTGAGACGGAGTCTCACTCTGTCACCCAGGCTGGAGTACAGTGGTGTGAGCTCGGCTCACTACAACCTCCACCTCCTCGGTTCAAGGGATTCTCCTGTCTCAGCCTCCCCAGTAGCTAGAATTACAGGCACACGCCACCATGCCTGGCTAATTTTTTTATTTTTTATTTTTAGTAGTGATGGGATTTTGCCGTGTTGGTCAGGCTGGTCTCGAACTCCTGACCTCAGGTGATCTGCCCAACTCGGCCTCCCAAAGTGCTGGGATTAAAGGCATGAGCCACCATCACGCCAGGCTGGGACTCTTCATCTTTTAAAACATCCGGGTCTGAACTGACAGTCCCTTATGTTATCTTCATGGGAAGAAGAGCAGGCAGTCATGTGTGGCTCCCCATGAAAAGGCAAGGAACCTTCTAGATACTGACACTAGAAACCAGGTGTGGGATAGAAGCCCTGCCTTTGATCTATACCTATTGGTCAGGAACCTGCTTCTACTTTCCTTCATTCATCTGCATTTCTTAGGAGCTGGGTCCTGTTCTTGTTTACCATTACTAAATTATGAGGAAATTCCTGAAATTAGCCAGTCCTCCCAGATGACTCATTCTTTGTGTGTATACTCATAGCTTGGTCATGTCCCCATTCCTCTGTCTCAAGATTAGATCTGCTGTCGAAACCTAGAAACAAGTCTTTACTGAACTGAGCTCTTTATTAGTCTTTGATTGCCGGATGACTGGACTCGGGAAGGGGAGTTTGGGCAAAAGGGTTAACTATTTTAAATTATTTTGGTGCTCTATTATATGGGCTGGGATGAAGCATTTAGACAGCGGGAGAAGTATAGGAGAGGCAGGCAGATGCCAGGAAAAAAAAAAACAAAACAAAACACACAATTTTGGGTGTTTCCAGGTACCGAAAAAGAAAGTTCATTTGTAAGTCACCTGCCTCCTCCTGATTTCTTCACCTCCTGTCTCCTGCTCATGGTACTAGAGTTTGTCTATATTATAAGCTTTATAGCTCTTTTTGCCTTCCTGCAAAACTAAGCACTATCTATAATACTGTTTCTCTGAGAAATGTGTTTGGAGTTTCAAATAAATGACTTACAAATGAACTTTCTATATACAACTCATTCATAAATTGAGAACTGCCTGTACTGGGCATGTAACCTGGAGATAACTTTTATCTCTGCTTTATCAATATGGGCTTGTCAGGTTGACTTATGTGTACTTCTCTCTGCCTTCATTTTGATGATAGCCTGTCTCTTAAAATTTAATACTCTCTTTATGTTTGGAGAAACATTCCCTTTGGCAGAGTTTCAAATATTCTTGTGAATCGGAATAGTGATTTTATTTTATCTCCCAATGTATCTTTAGTAGGATTCATGGCTATGAAAATCTTTTGCACAGGCCGCCTATAAATTGTAGAAAAATTGAGAACTATTTAAAAGAAGGGGGCGCAGAAAGAATCCTTTTCTAGTATTACCCTGGGTTGTCAGATATCTTTGCAATATAATTACTGTGTTGGTTTGTAAAGGTTAAAAGAACTCTGACGTTTATCATTCTCTTTTGTGTGTGTGTTCTACACATATAAGGGAAAAATCTAACACATGGAAGCAAAATACTTTTGTTAACATAGAGGTCCTGAGCATTTTATGGTTTTTCAATACAGAGACACAATACATGGATTTTATATTTGCTTTTACAGATATCTGGTGATTCAGTTATTTGCTCCATAGAATCAATTTGCAGATTACAAACCTTGTTTATTTCTAAGTTGTGTGCGTGGGTAATGTGTGCACAAAAATGCTCTTGCTTACGTTAGACTGTAAAGTAAAAAGGTGGAACACGGGTCCTGGAGATGCACCTTCTCAGGGAACTTACTATCCATATAGAAGTAAAAATGTCTCATTGTTAGCAGAGCAGCTGACAGAATATGATCACAAATGTTGCTGATGCTGTTCTGTTAGGAGGTAGAAATAGAATGCCTAGGACTATGCAAGCTTGTCAGAGTTAGATTGTCAGGGTGATGTGCTTCCATATTAAAAAGAATACTTTGTTCCCCCCTCGCACATGCACCCTTGCAGTGGAAAGAAACATTTATTTCGGAATAAGTGCAAGTTATTCTGACTTGCACTCGTGGGCTCAGACTTTGATGCCAGTGTAGTTAAAATTGAGTGAATACCAGTCATGTTGAATGGTCTTTCCCTTCTGTTTAAAACAGTACTGCAGCCCATGCAAGAAACATTTCCCTTTAATTTTATGCATTTTGTGGTATCTTTTGATGACTTTTCTCTACTGTCAAAACTGTGAGAATAATTTCAATGGCATGTTTTTTTCTACCATCTTCAGCTGGCAGTCATTTTCCCCCAGATTGTCCTCATGGATTCCAGGTCACCTTTATGTTTAATCTTCATTAATTGACAAGTATCTTTGAAAGGGTTTTGCAACAATTGAACTGCAAAGCTGTGATTTAATACAAGGAAGTCTACATCAGTGTGAAAGAAAGCACTTTATGAACTGTAGAGTACTATTTAAAAGTGAGGCATTATAATTAAATATGCTCAGGTTGTTACTGAGCATTGAATGCCAAAGCATATAAAAGACGATGCCAGGAGTTCGAGACTAGCCTAGGCAACATAGTGAGAACCCACGTCTACAAAACGTTTTGTCGTTGTTGTTGTTGTTGTTGTTTTTGAGACAGAGTCTTGCTCTGTTGCCCAGGCTGGAGTGCAGTGGTGCGATCTCGGCCCACTGCAACCTTTGCCTCCTGGATTCAAATGGTTCTCCTGCCTCAGCCTCCCGAGTAGCTGGGATTACAGGCGTGAGCCACCACGCCCGGCCTGTTTGTTTTTTAATTGGCTAGGCATGGTGATACGTGCGTATAGTCCAGCTACTCTGGAGGCTGAGGCAGGAGGATTACTTGAGCCCAGGAGTTTGAGATTACAGCAATGCTATGAGAGTAGCTGGAAGTTACTCCAGTGCTACAAGAGTTTGGGGAAATCCAGAGTTGTAAAATGCCAACAAAAATTATTAATTAAGGGGAATCTCTTAGCCGTCTCTTTGACCCTACAAAAAACATGGTGGTACTGAGTTTTTTAGCCTCACCCAAGCAAAAACAGAATAGGGCGTTGTATTTCTTATATCTGGATGCAAAAACATGAAATGTTAAGAGTAGATTATAAATCATTAAGTATTATGGATTTTTGTTTTATGACAAGTTGGCGTTTACAGATTTCTAGGCTATTTTTTTCACATAGAGATACATGAAAGCTTTATTCTTGTTATTCAACTTAAATCTTTTATAATCTGCTCTCAATTTCCAGTATCCTGAAAATCCTTTTCCCTCTTTTCGAGGCCCTTCCCTCCCCCTACCAGCCAGAGTCATGCAGTTAACAGTTCTGATAGTGCTTGGATTCATCTGTAGACTGTACATACCAAATGGGGCTAGCACCTCTTCATGGAAATTGGGCCCAGTGGGCTATTTTACACTCGCCGAATGTGCTTGCCTCAGTAGAAGTTTATGTTTTATAGCTGATACTCCATTGACCATAGTAACCTGTTATAAAACATGATGTTTTGTCATTTGTTTTGTGTCTTCAGGGCTGAACATTTTATGGAGAGACTTTATTAACATTTAAAGAGACTTTATTAACCCTAGATATTAACATGGTTTACCTGGAAATTTTTTGAGCAGTGTTTTCATTTGATTCCTGGAATGTTCAAATGGCAAAGGTAGTTTCTGTTTGTGTGCATGTGTGTGTTTGTGGTTAAAAGCCAGCATTACCCAGAGACCTTCTGGTTCATGTGGAAATGATTATTATTACTGTGATTATTGTTATTTTTAAAAATGAATAAATTGGCATTCTGATTTTTTTTAACCTCAACGTTCCTTTAAAAACACTGTTGATTTTATGGAGAAGGTTGATTTCCTGGAAGTAATAATATGATGTTAGAACTTCTTAGGCAATTTTTTGGCTTGTTTATCAGATAAACATCAAATAAATAGATTATGGGGAATGATTTTCCAGTAATCTCTTTTTGAAGTTTCTTTCCTAAGCAAAATGAAGTGGCCTATTAGGTGGAGTGGTTTGGAGGACGATTGCTCACAGGCACCCTGTCCTTACAGTGTGGAGAAGCAGAAAATACTCACAGTACTCCAGAGTAGCCCCTTATTCTTTTCATAAACTTTAGGTATGAAAGACCTGTCCACTTTAAAGCTTTTGCCTGTGAAGATAAAGCAGAGATTGATTTTTAACCACTGTGCTCATATGGGGAAACAATGCAGGAGCTAAGATTTAAAGAAGCAGATGGGAAGAAGAGAAATAACCTCTTCTGGCATCCACCTGGAAGTGTCTCCTAAGAAAGAGGATGGACATCTTCTGATATTCATAAGTCAAGGGACTGCTGGAATTCTGCATTCTGTATACAGTATTCTACCTGTCAAGAGCCTCACCCAGGGAAGGAAAGTCTTCTTTATTCAGGAGATGGGGAGCAGGAGGCATCGAGGACTACATAGCTTACTTTAAAAAAAAAGTGCAATGCATTGCTTTTTAGTGTATTTACAGAGTTGTGCAGCTATCACCACAATAAATTTTAGAACATTTTCATCACCCCAAAAGGAAATCCCATACCCATTAGCAATCACTTCCCATTTTCCCCCAATCCTCTACCCTCCGCTCCTGGCAACCACAAAGCTGTTTCTCTATATATAGATTTGCTTGTTCTAGACATTCCATATAAATAGAAGCATGCAATATGCGGACTTCTGTGACTGACTTCTTTCACTTAGCATAATGCTTTCAAGGATCATCCACATTTCAGCATATATCAGTCATTCATTTCTTGTTATGATGGAATAATGTAACATTGTATGGCTATACCTCATTTTGTTTATTCATTTATCAGTTGATGGACATTTGGGTTGTCTCCACTCTTTCACTATTATGAACAGTGCTGCTATGAACATTCCTTTCCAAGTTTTTGTGTAGACATAGTTTCACTTCTCTGTGCAGCCTACTTTTAGGTAGTTACAAATTAAGATCGTAAATGATTTTTTTTTTCATTTTACACATTTGTTTGCTTCACAATGGCTTCCTGTCTCTTTTTACCTGTCTCACTCTCCCAAAAATGATTTTTCTTGAGGACATAGAAAAATACCCTTCTACCATTGTAGAAGGATAATAATATCAACCAACTTTTGCTAAGTATGAATGCCCAGACACTCTGCTAAGCATCGTATACGTGTTACAATGTTTCTCACTTTATAGATGGGGGCTGAGGTTTAGAGAGGCTGCTGAGCCTGGAGGTCATTTAGCTGAGAAGGTGGAAGGGCTGGGATTTGGACCCACATCCTGTTTACTCAGCAAGGTCCGTGCTCTCTGTTGATTCCCTCATAATATGACCCCAGATCATGCACCTGTTCAAATCTTAGAGAATTCTCTTTCTATTCATGGGCTTCTCCTGATTTGATCCTGAAAAGTAAAGAATATAAATCAGACTCTCCGTCCTAAGCCCTTGGACCTGGAGCAGGCATTTGTGTCCCCCTGTGACAAAAAGATGATGGAATACTTCCCCCGTGTCTGAGTGCAGTGGTGTCATGGAAGCCCAGGGCTGACCGGTGTTAAGTTTAACCTGACCATTCTCTCTGCCCTGCAGTTGCTTCATCTCCTCACCTTCAGGCTTCACCTCTCCTTCACTTCAACTTCCCAGAGATATTGCCATACCCTGGACCTGTGTATCAACTTGAACCCCCACATCCCCCACTTGGACCTTTCTAAATCTTAAAATCTCAGACTGTAGTTCTCTCTGGACATAACCTCCTGACCCCCTTGCTTTCCCTCTCTTCCTCAGAACTCAGTTGTGCCCTCACTGTAAGCCTTGACTCATCCGCCACTCTTGGTCACTATAGCTACTTTCTCCAGGCTCTGTGTTCCTGCCCTCTAACCAGCCTAGACCTCACGGCTTGAAAGTTTCACTGTGCATGCCCAATAGCTTAGTGCCGTGCAGTCCTTTCCAGGCACGAATCCTTCCACTCTCTTTTTCCCTTGAATTCTGTCCATTGCTCCTGTCTCAGAGTTGTAGGCAAGTGTGTTGCATGCTGTGCTCACGGATCCCAGAGGAGCAAGAAGACCTGCCGCTCCGCAAGGCTCTGAGACTCCTCGTTTTCTGGATCCCTCTCTACCCTGACTTCTCTGAGGCTTTGTCACCTAGGTTATCTCCCTCTCCCCCTTGATCTTTCATTATCTTCATCTTAACCAAAACCTTATCTTCAGTCTATGAATGTGCCTAGTGGTGTGGCCTGTCTTTTAAAAAATAAAGGAGCCCTTATTTTGACCTTGTTATCCTCAGGCAATTTCCATTTCTCTATTCTTTCTTTAACCTCAACATGTTTTGAAAACATAGTCTATGTTCTATTCATCCACATTATTACTACCCACTGAAGTCTGAGTCACCAAATCTTCTCTGTCATCCAAGCACTGGAAACTTTTCAGCCCAATGTCTTCATTGGCCTAAGACGGATTCAAACTAGTAAGCTTTTATTCAGTGGTTACTCCTAGACCTCTTTGCTGTATTTCCTCTGGTGGCTGCTGCCAGCCTTTTCTTTTCTATTTTGTTTTCTTTCCTTCCCCTTCCCCTTGCCCTTCCCCTTCCCCTTGCCCTTCCCCTTCCCCTTCCCCTTTTTTCTTCTTTCTTCTTCTTCTTTTTTTTTTTTTTGAGACAAGATCTAGCTCTGTTGCCCAGGCTGGAGTACAGTGGTGTGATCTTGGCTCATTGCAACCTCTGCCTCCCGGGCTCAAGTGATCTTCCCACCTCAGTCTCCTGAATAACTGGGATTACAGGTGCACGCCACCACCGCCTGCCTCGGTGTCCCAAAGTGCTGGGATTACAGGTGTGAGCCACTGCATCGACCTATTTATTTCTGAAAACACTCTTTGCCTGCCTTTATTTTCTCTTATCCTCTACTGCTCTGATCATTTCTACTTTATGTCTTCCTTCTTTTGTCCCTTTTCCTACTTATTCTTAAAAATTGATTCTGCCTAAGTGTGTATACTCACTTTTCTTCCTTGTTTCCATCTTCCAGGTCCTGAAGGAGTGTTGTGACTTGGTTACAGCCTATCTTCCTAACCTCACTCATTGCAGCCCAGGCTTCCCCATCATTATATACACGTTCCTCTCATATCTCAGGTCCTCTTGGTGTTCTGCTTCTGTTGCATCTCTGGTTTCTTTCACCTGGGATCCTCCTCTTGCCTCCCCTCTCTGCATTTCTATATATTCCTTTCCAGGACCACATCAAATTCTGTGTTCTCCTTATGACACAATCTCGAATGACCCCAGGAAGTTATCTCTTTTTCAGTCCATGTTTTTAATGGGACCTTTCTTTCTTTTACTTGGTTTTCAAATTATTTGTTGAAACACATTTCTTTTAAACTATGGACTTGTGAGACAGTATGTTGATAATTCAGCCCCTGTCCTTCAACACAGTAAATATTTGGTCATTGTCTGCTAAATGAAAGGAGCGAAAAGTATGGCTCTATGGGAACTTGTTGGTGAATGTCCCATTTTTATTTACCAATGAAGAAAAGCAAAACTTAGCAAAATGTGTGTGTGGAGAGGTGGGTGGGGGAGGGTTGTTGTATGGTCTGAACGAAAATAATTAACTATTGTAATTTGCAAATCATTGCTCAGTGCACCATTTTGCAATTAACCAGATAGTTTTAGGGAAATATTAAATTATTCTCAAGCTTGGAAAATAGCAGTGAGTGTTATGGCATCACTACACAGCCCAGAGTGAACTCCTGGATCCTCCAATCTCTTGTGTCAGATATACTGCATCCTGGATACCCAAGGCATCAGGGATTCAGAGAAATTTTTCTGAAGGCCCTCTGGGTAGGAAGCCTGACTTTTATAGAATATTTCATAAAATTCTTTTTATTTTATTTTTCAATAGTTTCTCTACATTGTGTACAAACCACACTACTCACTCTCATTGTCTCCACTAATTACATCACTCCCATTTTGTTCTCCTGTGAACAAAGAAGAAAGGAACATGAGGTTGTTTTTTCATCTAGAAGAGGCAAGTTTGATATGTTTGACTAAAATAAAGTTTTGTGAATTTCAGCCAGCTCTGCCCTCTGGTCCATCAGGTGGACAGTGGAAAATCGGCTGTGATGCTAAAAATGGTCCTAATCGGGGGAAAGTAAGCTTTACCACCTCTTTTGTGATGATGAATGTGTCTTCAAGGGAATCAAAAAAGTTGTGCTTGACAGGCAAGGTGAAAAACCCAGGGATTTGCTGCAAGAATCTCTGCAGCAATGAAAAGGTTCACTGGAGTCTGGGACATTTCAGTGTTGCTGGCCCATCACCCTGAACACTCTTCTGCTAACCTCCTCCAAGGTGGGTGTCTGAGAGGAGCTGGGCCCTGCAGGCAGATTCCACTCTTCTCTCTCCACCCCTGTCCCCTTTAGAACAAGCATATTAAAGGAGCATCTGATGAGCTCACTATAGTCTTTGTCAGGAGATTTTATTTTTTATTTTTTTAATTTTTATTTTTGAGATAGAGTTTTGCTCTTGCTATCCAGACTGGAGTTCAATGGCATGATCTCGGCTCACTGCAACCTCCGCCTCCCCGTTCAAACGATTCTCCTGCTTCAGTCTCCCAAGTAGCTGGGATTACAAGCATCCGCCACCACACCCAGCTAATTTTTGTATTTTTAGTAGAGATGGGTTTTCACCATGTTGGCAAGGCTGGCCTCCAACTCCTGTCAGGACATTTTACAGCCATTTTGTTTTAACCCTAACTGATGACCGTTAGAAGACCTAAAAATTCAGCTATGCAGAATAAATAAAATTGGTTTTTTTCTTTGCATCCTGAGGATAAATCTAAACAAACCCCTCTCATTGGCATATCTCCAGCTACAACAGAGGGCAAATTTGAATGAATTATGAAGATTGAATTATCCACTTGGTCTTGGAGGTGGTCCCGTCTCCTGTGATGCGGGGGTGCAGACATGCGTACAGGAAGCTTAGCTAAAGGCCTCTGTTTGGGAAAAGTGGAAATCAGTTTCCTGGGCAGTCAATTTTGAGGGTTTAAAAAACTTTATTTTTGTTCTTAAATATATTGCAAATAACAAAGCTGTCCAAAATTAGACCACATGCTTTGCTCCGTTTATATTTCAGTGTCCTTGGCATGCTTGGTTTCTTTTCTTTCTTTTTGAAGCATTAATGTTTTGAATTGCTGAATGTACAAAAGGTACGATAGATGTACAAGGAAAAATAACCATCTCTCTTATTTCTGTGTCTAAGTCACTTGAATTCTCACCTAGAAGCAGGTACCATTATCATTTTCTTGTGAGTCCTTTTAAGGATATTTTATGATTATATAAGCAAAATATGGGTTTTAAAACAATGTTTATACCCTACACACTATTCTGCCCTTTACCTCTTTTCACCTAACAGTGTGTCCTGGAAACCGTTTCTTGTCAGGACATAGAACAGCCTTATTCTTTCTTAGTGTCTAAATAGTATTTGATTGTATGATTTTGCCATACGAAATCAGTCCCACATTGATGGACAACCTTTTTTTTTTTTTGGTGGTTTCCAATCACTTGCTACTATGAACAATGCTTCAGTGAACAACCCTCTCTATAAATAGCATGCTGTATGTCAGCAAGGATCTCTGGAGAAGAAATTACTAAAGGGGAATTGTTGGATCAAAAGGAATATGCAGTTTTAATTTTGGTAAACCTTGCCAAATTGCCCTCCAATTTGGCATGCATCCTATTGTATGCTCCTGCTAGCACTGTTTGAGTGTGCTTTTCTCCACAGACGATGTTTTTAAACTTCACGATCTTTGCCAATCTGAGAGGTGAAAACTACCATCTTCTGGTAGCTTTAATATGGGTTTCTGTTATTATGGTGATGGTTGAATATACTTTCGTATGTTTAAAAGCCGTTCCTATTTTCTTTTCTGGGAAATGTATATTCATGCTCATTGCCCATTTTTCTGCAACGTTTTTGGTTTATCCTGTGAATTGATTTTTTTTTTAAGGAGCACATAACAGCTGAAAAGAAGTTTAGTCCTTTTGTCTTAGGCCATTTTATTTAAAATTTTCTGTTTGTCTTTTGACTTTATGTTTTTTCCATGCAGGGTTTTAAAATGTACGTTATCTTATTTATCAGATTTTTTTTTTTTTGGCTTTTAATTTTGACATACTTAGGTCTCTTCTACCCAGTGATTATAATTTTTAAATTGTCCCATATTTTTTATTAGTGTTTTAAAAATAATAGTTTTGGCCAGGCACAATGGTTCATACGTGTAATCCCAGCACTTTGGGAGGCCAAAGTGAGAGGATCACTTGAGGCCAGGAGTTAGAGACCAGTCTGGACAACACAGGAAGACCCTGTTTCTACAAAATAATAATAATAATAATAATAAATGGCCAAACGTGGTGGCACGTGCCTGTGGGCCCAGCTACTCGGGAGGCTGTGGTGGAAGGATCACTTGAGCCCAGGAGTTTGAGACTGTGTTCAGTTATGATCGTGCTACTGCACTCCAGCCTGAGTGACAGAGCAAGACCCTGTCTCTAAAAGAAAATAAAAATTAAAAAGGTTTTATTGAGATATAATTCATATATCATAAAATTTACTTTTTTTTTTTTTTTTTTTGACACAGGATCTCGCTGTGTCACCCAGGCTGGAGTACAGTGGTGCAGTCACAGCTTGCTGCAACCTAGAACTCCTGGGCTCAAGCAGTCTCCTGCCTCAGCCTCCTAAAGTGCTAGGATTACAGGTGCGAGCCACTGTGCCCAGCCACAATTCGCTCTTTTAATAAATGGGTTTTTAGTCTATTCATAGAATTATACAATCGTCATCACAACCTGATTTTACATTTTCATTACCCCAAAAGGAAAACCTTTACCCATTAAGCACTCACCCCCCCATTTCTTCCACCTTCTGGCCCCTGGTGTCCACTTAATCTATGTTTTATCTCTATGGATTTGCCTGTCCTAGACATCTCATATAAATGGAACCATATAATGTGCGGCCTTACACAACTGACTTTTTCCACTTAGCATAATGTTTTCAAGGTTCTTTTTCATATTTTATGCTTTCATTGTTTACGTTTAAATCTTCGGTCACCCTGGGATTTATTTTAGTGCAGGATGTGAATTAGGGATCTGTCATGTTTTTAGGTGGCCATCCAATTATTGGAAGTTCTTTCTCCCACTAAAATGCAGTGACACCCTTATCATTCACTGAAGTCCAGTATTTATTTGGATCGATCTCTTTTCTGTTGACCTTGCTAAGTATTCCTGTGCCCATGCACACTTTTACTTTCTAAGGCTTTGTAATATTTTTAATATCCGGTATGCTATTCTTTTCTTGTTTCTTTTTATATCATTGTTATGGCCATTCTTTCCTGTTTATTTTTCCATAGGAGCTTCAGAATTAGCTTTCTAATTGGTATTTTTTGACATCATATACGTTTATAGATAAATATAGAAAGAATTCTTCTCTGGATATTGACTTTCTATTCAAGAAGAAGGTAGACCTTTGCAATTGTTCCTATCTCCTTCTGTGTCCCTCAGTAGTGTTTAACATTCTTCTTTATGTAGATTTTTTTTTTTTTTTTTGAAATGGAGTCTCACTCTGTTGCCCAGGCTAAAGTGCAATGGAACGATCTTCGCTCACTGCAACCTCTGGCTCCCAGGTTCAAGTGATTCTCGCACCTTAGCCTCCCGAGTAACTGGGACTACAGGTGCCTGCCACCACACCTGGCTAATTGTTTTTGTATTTTTAGTAAAGCAGGGTTTTACCATGTTTGGCCAGGCTGGTCTCGAACTTCTGATCTAGAACTCCTGACCTCAAGTGAGCTGCCTGCCTCGCCCTCCCAAAGTGCTGGGATAAAAGGCCTGAGCCACTGTGCCTGGCCCTCTTTATGTAGATCTTGCATATAGTCCTCCTTCAGTTTATCCCTAGGCATTTTATATTTTTGTTGCTATTTAAATATGGGATACCTTTTTACTGGTTGTCCTTTAGAAAGGTTATTGATTTTTGTATATTCTTTTGTTTCAGTTACCCTACAGAATTCTCTAATTAATAAGTTGTTCAACTGACTTGTCCAGGTCATAACATTTATAATTAATAACAATTTTACTGCCTCTTATAATTTTTATATCTCTTATTTATTTCTCTTATGCAGTTAAATGGGCTAAGATTAACAGGTCAGTGTTAAATAACAGAGATGATGGTAGACATCCTCGTGTTGTTCCTATTTTTAATGGGATGCTTCTCATGTTCCCCCATTAACAGTGAGGCTGCCTTTGGGGTGGAGCCTGTTTATTGTCCCTTTGGCATTTGTAGGGCTTTTATAATAAGTAGAAAACATTTTGGAAATGCTGGATCTGACTGAATTATTTGCAGAAAGGTAAAGTATGCTGTGTTAGTTCTCCTGCAGTGATAAAATAGTAGTCTGATTTTTCTTACCAGCATTGACAGGAGTTTATGAGTGGGAAGTCTGTGCTATAAGGGAAGAAGGCAGCAATTGTATTTTAATCTCATGCTATTTTTCTTTTGCCAACCAAGTGAAAAGACTAAGAAGCTACAGGAATATGTAGTAAAGGCTTTTGCTAAGAGAGAAAAGGAAGAAAGGTGGAAGAATGGGATGGAAGAAACGAGAAAAAAGTATACCTCATTTTCCTCAGTGTCCCCCCAAATCAAGTCACCTGATAAACCAAATATTACTAGGGTAGTTTTTTTCCCCAAAATATTATTACCAAAAAATGACACAAAGCACTAATTGTGAACAAAAATGATAAAGAGTCTCAGAAAAGGCTTGCAAGAAAATAGTGAAATATTTCATCATTTGTAAGCAAAAGATAATAATAAAGAGTTCCAAATATTGGGAAACCACTAAGAGGAAAAATAATGCCTATTGAAACACGTTTATATGTTGATTCGTTTTGATGGTGCCATTAAAAAAAAAAAAAAAAAAAAGAATGTTTTGATCTCTTGCAAAGAAAGCCAAACTGGAGAGTTATTTTATGAACTAACCCCAAACCTGACATTACTCTAGTAATAAATACCAGGACAGGCTGTCCCTTGCATTAGCAGAACTGGAAAACAAAACAAAAGGCAGTAACAATTGAGGCTTTGATGCTTGTTGGAAACATCTAACATACAGAGTTAGTGTGTTGTGGTCATAAACAAAAGGAGTTTAGGCTGACTCCATAAATGAGAGAAACTGATGCATCCTGTTGTTTGGAACACGCTACACAATTATTTGCATGACAGGCAGGAAAGAAAGCACGGGAGGGCAAACAGACTGCACAACAGTGTGGCCACCCAGTTGGTTTTAGACACACACACCCCGGTCTGCAGAGGTGTCTGTTTGACAGCCAGTCTCATGTCAGAACTTTCTTGTATGTGATTTTCCGATTGTAAGAACCACTGGGCTCTGGGTGGGCATCTCAGGTGAGTCTGCCTTAGTGTCGAGTTTGACATGTGATAGCATTGTTAGGTGGTGTGTTTAGAAGCCAACCAGGGCCTTGGAGCCAAAAGCATCGAGCTCATGGCTGTGTGAACCTGACCAAGCTACTGAACTTTTCTGAGCCTAGTTTGTCATCTGTAAGTACTGCCTACCGTTCAGGACTTTTGTATGTATTTATGAGATGTTGTACATCTAGCACCTCACATAGGGGCTTGTAGAGAGCAGTTACTCAGGCAGTGTTCATAAATGGAGCACAGGAAGCAAGGGATGGAAAGAGTATCACATCAGGACCAAGGATGAAGGAGTGTTTGTAGGAAAGACCCCCAAGATGATGGTTGAGATGGATTATGTATAATAAACAGGAAGCATCGTCTTGGGAAGTGCTTCTAAGCATAGAAGGGCCGCATTTTCAAAGGCATGGGTGTGCAGGAACCTTTGAAACCCCGGGAACTGTAGTAGAGTATGGCTGAGTCCCAGGGTATGAGATGGGGAGTTTCACTCATTGAGACAGGACAGATGAGCCAGTGTGGGACTGAGTGCGGCCTCCTGTATCCTGTTCAGACTATAGTCACCATGATGGAGAGTCATTAAAGGCTGCAGACATGGCCGAACACAGTGGCTCATGCTTGTAATCCCAGTACTTTGGGAGGCTGAGGCGGGTGCATCACCTGAGGTCAGGAGTTTGAGACCAGCCTGGCCAACATGGTGAAACCCTGTCTCTACTAAAAGTACAAAAAAAATTAGCTGGGCCTGGTGGCATGTGCCTGTAATCCCAGCTATTTGGGAGGCTGAGGTAGGAGAATTGCTTGAACCTGGGAGGTGGAGGTTGCAGTGAACCGAGACTGCACCATTACACTGCAGCCTGGGCGACAAGAACCAAACTCCATCTAAAAACAACAACAACAACAACAACAACAACAACAACAACAACAACAAAAAGCTGTAGACGTGTGAGGGACAGCATTTTTTGCATTTTGGAAATGTGACAATAGTGTCTGGTGGGTTTGGAGATTGGTGGAGGAAATGAGCTCTGGCCCAGGGTAACGATTTCTTCCATATTTCCCACAAATCTTAGCACAGGGCTACATGCATAGTAGATTTTCAGGAAAAACCTCTTGATGGACTTGAACAAATGTTATTGTTTTGCCAGGATCATCTTTTCCAGGAATCACTCGTTACACCATTAGTAGATTATTCTTGTGTGGAGGTGATCATTTTAGTCCCCAGATTATTTTTGTCCCTCAGTTACATCATCTTAAATGATTGTGTGTTGTGGCATAAACATATCCTAATCTACTTACAATTTATGGTGCAAGCCTCTGTGTCATAAAAGATATCCCCTTCTTTAAAATATGCTAGCCTAGCACTCCATGAAAATGGAGACTCACAATGCTGCCCTGTCCTTCAAAGATGTTTATGTACAAAGGGATAACTGCTTTCACCCCTAAATGCTTTAGGCTTTACCTATACTGCCTTTCAAAGCTTTCCCTGTTTTAAGATTTTTTGAGGCCTCTTGGGTCTCTGGAAGGAGAAAGCTATAATAGCTTTTGGTTTCTGATTGTCTTTAAGCAGAGAAAGCTCACAGTCTCATTTAGGGGTGTGACACATTCCTAGTAGGGATGGTCAGTGCCAGGCAGTAGCTATGGCTATGGGCTGTTGAGGGCCATGGTGAGGGTTCATGGGGTAACAGACAATGGTACCCATGCTGGACTGGGGTGAGTAAATAGCCATTATTCAGAACCATGGATTCTATTTTCAATCAATCTGTCAACTAATATTTTTGAGAGTCCACCAGGTACCAAGCAGAGTGCTAAGTTCTGAAGATACTAAGATAGACAAGGTAAAAATGGCCCCTACCCACATAGCGCTACGTTATAGTTATTATTGGAGAGTGGATAGAACATATCTAGTCAATTACCGTGCACCAAGAAAGGTGCTGTGAGATGGAAATACAAAATATGGTGGAAGCATCCTGGAGGAACACCTGACCCTCACTTGGAAGGCCATGCAGGACTTCCATGAGAATTGAGAGTTTCCTGAACCTGGACAGGAGCAAGATCTACTTTAGAGAGGTTTTGGGTGAAATAACGCCATGAAAGGGATAGTCTTTAATCTAGAAGGAAAAAATGGAGTATTACACATTTGTAATAAGTGTTCAAGATAGCCACCTTGAAGTCTGTTTACCTGCTGGTCCACGTCAATGATATGTCCACATCCTAGAGGTGAATAGCCTGAACGAAAGTGGAACTTGAACAATACCTCTGAAAAGACTGGAAAGTCATGATATCTGCGCGATTGCCCACAAGGAGGTCTCCTGAAGTCGAAGGCCTTTGGTTCTCTGGGGTTTTTAATGGTTTGCTATTCTGTCATCGGAAATACATGGAACAGCCACATCCTTAGACAGAATAGGCCCGGCCAAGTGGCTCTGGAGTAGAATTTAGTATGAGTGTGAGTGGAAGTTAAACAGATGTGGAAGCGCGGAGTGCAACTGAACATCATTGACGTGGACCAGCAGGTAAACAGACTTCAAGGTGATACACCCCCGTAAGACAACATTCTGGCCAGCTCCACCAGTCAAGGCTGTACAGCGGATAGTAATTATTTCTGTCACAGCGAAGATAGATGCTGGATGTGGGCAGATGGGGGTAGACTTGTGGAAAGTGTGAGTATCTTTTATAAATTTAGTGAGTGGAGTGGCAACCCACCTACACTTCTAATTTTTGCTGTTGGAAGCTATGTCCAGAAAGGAGAAGAGAAATTTCTCTACCTGATAAATTACACCTTATTCAAAACACGCTGTGTGAGTGAAGGTGCTGCTTCCTCTCCTCTCTGCTAATGTAACGGTGTGCACAATATTGTTTCTTTTGAAGCAGCAGAAGGAAATTTTAATAGAAAAATACCTTTATTCCTGTTAAAGGAGTATCTTGGAGTTCTTCACCTGTCTTTATGGGGGACACTCCCCACTACATGGCCTCATAAAGATTTAGGGGTGACTTGCTCATTAGACATAGAGTGAGATGGTTAGAAAAATGAGTGTGAGTTGGGTACAGTGGCATGGAATGTTTAAAATATTGAGCAGTTTAGGATCCTTATTCTGGACTTTCATTGTTTCTAGAGCCAGCCTCTCCACATGTGAGTAGCATCTTTGAGTGGCAAGAAAACCATTCTGGGTTGTCATTGAGAACATGTGTCCTTGGAGAGTACCTTAGCAGTATCTCCTGTGTCCTCTCATCACACATATCCACCTATGCACACATCCACCTTCCTGTATGTGCACCGGTGCATCATGCAGTTTCACAGCCTGAGCACCACCAGAGAGAAATGACTAACATAGAGTCGATTTTTCGATGTAAAGATGCTCCTCTTTTTGCTCTTCCTCTCGAATATGACTTTTCTGTTCCTTGTTTATTTTCAGTCTTTTCAAGGAAAATGTCAAATTTTCAGACTCGTAACTTCTGCTAGAATCACAGACCATTAGGGACTGTAGAGATCTAACATGCCCAGCTGGAAGCACCACAGCAGGGTAGCTGTGTAGAGACGCACAGCAGGCATTCGGAAAAACAGATCTGCATCTTGGAAAGAGAGGTCAGGGCTCGACTTGGGGATTTGAGAGTCACTCACTTAGAAACAGTGGACATAGTACATATCTGATGAAAGCATTCCCCTGTTCAGAAATCTTCAGAAGTCCCTCAGATTTTACAGAATCAACTCGAATTACTCAGCAAGACCTTTGACACCCTCTATCATGTAACCTCTGCTTTCCTCCTCTCCCACTTCTATCTCCCCACACACACACCTCCAACCACAGGGGTCTCTTGAACATATTAGTACACGTTTCTTCCCACTTTTTCTCAAGCTGTTTATTCCTTTAGCATTAGTTCAGATTCCACTTCCTTCTGGAATCCTTCTTTCATGAATTCAGGTTGTGAAAGACCAAACGGAATGTTGGGGCCTATCATGAATTAGAAAATATATTCTCTGTTTTCACCAATCACGAGTCTTGCATGACTTGCTCGGAATAGCTTCCTTTATGTGTTCTAAGGGATATGGTAGCCCGTCTAGACTGGCCTCCTTTACAGCGCTGGGATCCATTCTGCAAACCCATCACAGAAATATATGTGGCTTCTTCCTGCAGTAAAATATGTAGGAACTTATCCAAGATTCTTCTTTTTATTCTTCATTTATGTTATTTTATCTCGAGTTTTATGTCTCCAAGGATGTTAGCTTGAATTATCCCCTCTGAAAAACCATACTAGTTTTTGAATTAGGATACAGTGATTCTAACTTCAGGTCCACTGTCAACTCATTAGTTTACTTAGGCAAGTTGCATAACCTCTGCTTTAATTTATAATCTGTAAAATGGGGCTAGGAATAACTCACTTGAGTTTTATAAGGAAAAATAAGACCTAAAGTTAAAACATTTTGGAAAATGTTTTCAAAGATGGAATACAAACATGAGGCAATATTACTGCTACCATATTGCTCATATTGCGTGTAGTCAAGAAAAAACTTAATCCTTTTTGATAATCTGATACAGACTGTGTCATATTATGTGTTGCAAAAAAAAAAAAAAAAACAAAACAAAACATAGAACTTGACATGCAAAGAGATGAGTATTTTGGCCCTGTGATTTATTAGCTGTGTGTCCATGGCTGACTTCCCTAACCTTTTTAGGCTTCAGTTTCTTCTTCTAGAAATTGGGAATAATGATGTTGCTATTTATTAGGGTTGCTAAGTAATTCTATTCTGCAACTATTATGCATGAAAGGCACTTTTAAAACTGCAGAAGAGCATAGTCAACAGTAACCATCATGGTCTCACTTACGGCCTAATAATTATGCCTACCATAGAACTAGATCAAAATGTATTTGGATTCCTCTTCTGGGATACCCTCTCAGATTGCCCCAAATGTACAAGGGATGAAAGAAGGAGGAACAAATGTGGGCTGAATATGCAGAAGAGGATGGAAAGTTGACAAGAGCGTGTGGTTGGAAGAGGCCATGTTGACTTGCAGATTATGTGATAGCCACAAGACCAGAGCTGAGAGGGTATAGGAGGGAAGGCAAGAGGGAAGCCTTGATATCCATATAAAGCCAGTGACCACTTGCTAGGGTGTGTCCATAAGCATGGCATGCCTATTCTTTTTTTTTTTTTTCTATTTTATTTATTTATTTTACTTTAAGTTCTGGGATACACGTGTAGAACGTGCAGGTCTGTTGCATAGGTATACATGTGTCCTGGTGGTTTGCTGCACCTATTAACCTGTCATCTAGGTTCCCTCTCCTCCCCACCCCACTCCCTAACAGACCCCAGTGTGTGTTGTTCCCCTCCCTGCGTCCATGTGTTCTCATTGTTCAACTCCCACTTGTGAGTGAGAATGGCATGCCTATTCCTTTTTTTTTTTTTTTTTTTTTTTGAGACGGAGTTTTGTTCTTGTTGCCCAGGCTGGAGTGCAATGGCGTGATCTCGGCTCACTGCAACCTCCACCTCCTGAGTTCAAGTTATTCTACTGCCTCAGCCTCCCAAGTAGCTGATATTATAGGCATGCATCACTGTGCCCGGCTAATTTTGTATGTTTAGTAGAGACGGGGTTTCACCATGTTGGTCAGGCTGGTCTCAAACTCCCGACCTCAGGTGATCCACCCACCTCTGCCTCCCAAAGTGCTGGGATTACAGGTGTGAGCCACCGTGCCTGGCCAGCATGCCTGTTCTTGAATGTGCCCTTTAAGCAGTAGTGGACAACCTGGGGCATCGGTGGCATCCTCTGTGGGACAACAGACACCTATATGGGAGCTGGTTCAGCTTCCCTCACTTACTGCTTTTTATAGCCATGTGCCCCATAACAACATTTGGGTCAACAGTGGGTCAGATATGTCATGATAGTCCCATAAGATTATAATGAAGCTGAAGAATTTTTATCACCTAGTAATGTTGTAGCCGTTGTAACATCCTAGTGCAACTCATTACTCGTATGTTTGCTGTGATGCTACTACCCTACTGTGCTGCCAGTCATGTAAAAGTAGAGCACATGCAATTAGGTACAGCACATAATACTTGATAATGGTAGTAAACAACTGTTACTGGTTTATGCACTTACTATACTATACTTTTGATCATTGTTTTAGACTGTTTTCCTTCTACTTATTTAAAAAAAAGAAGTTAACCACAAACCAACTTCAGGCAGGTCCTTCCATAGGTGTTTAAGAAGAAGGCACTGTTGTCATAGGAGATGACAGCTCCATGTGTGTTATTACCCTGAAGACCTCCCAGTGGGACAAGATGTGGAGGTAGAAGTGATATGAATGATCCTGATCCTATATAGACCTAGGCTAATGCGTGTTTGTTTCTTAGTATTTTATTTGATTTGCTATTTATTTATTTATTTTTTGAGACAGCTGCAGTTTGTCGCCCAGGCTGGAGTGCAGTGGTGCAATCTCTGCTCACTGCAACCTCTGCCTCCTGGGTTCAAGCCATTCTCCTGCCTCAGCCTCCTGAGTAGCTGGGATTACAGGCATGCACCACCACGCCCGGCTAATTTTTGTATTTTTAGTAGAGACGGGGTTTTACTCTGTTGGTCAGGCTGGTCTCAAACTCCTGGCCTCAAGCAATCTACCTGCCTCGGTCTCCCAAAGTGCTGGGATTACAGGTGTGCACCACTGCTCCTGTCTTAGTATTAAAAAAAAAATGCTTAAAATTTTTAAAAAATGAAAATAGAAAAATGTTATTGAATAAAGATATAAAAAATATTTTTGTACAACTTTAAAGTGGATGATGTTTTAAGCTAAGTGTTATTACAAGAGTCAAAAAGTTTTAAATAATGTGTTTATAAAGTAAAAAAGTTACAGTGAGCTAAGTTTAATTTACTATTGAAGAAAGAAATTTTAAAAATAAATTTGGTGTGGCCTAAGTGTACAGTGTTTATAAAGTCTGCAGTAGTGTACAGTGATGTCCTAGGCCTTCACATTCACTCACCACCCACTCACTGACTCACCCAGAGCAACTTCCAGTCCTGCAAGCTCCATTCATGGGAAGTGCCCTATACAGGTGGACCATATTTTATCTTTTATGCTTTATTTTGACTGTACCTTTTCTATATTGAGATATGTTTGAATGCACAAATACTTACCATTGTATTACATTTCCCTGCAGTATTCAGTACAGGATCATGCAGTGCAGGTTTGTAGCCAGGAAGCAATACATTGTACCCTCTAGCCTAGGTGTGTAGTAGGCTGTCCCATCTAGGTTTGTGTGAGTAGAGTCTACAAAATCCACACAACAGAATCACCTGAAGATGCATTTCTCAGAGCATATCCCATCACTACCCAACACATGCCTGCAGGTGAGGCTGAGGAGGTATCTGTGTTAAACTGTGTCCCCCCTCAAAATGTTGACATTCTAAACCCCCCAGTATCCATGAACAATGGCTTTATTCGGAAAGAGATTTTGCATATGATCAAGTTAAGATGAGGTTATTAGAGTGGGCTCTAATCTGATATGACTGGTGTCCTTGTAAAAAGAGGAAATTTGGGCTCAGAGATAGCCTCAGAGGGAGAATGCTGTGTAAAGACTGGAATTATGCTGTCCAAAGCCAAGAAACACCAGAGATATCCAGAAACCCACCAGAAGCTGGGAGAGGGGCATGGAACAGATTCTCCTTCACACGCCTTGGAAGGAACCAGCCCTGTAGACACCTTGATCTCGGATTTCTAGCCTCCAGGACTATAAGACAATGCGTTTCTGTTGTTGAAGCCCCCCAGTCTGTGGTACTGTGTTATTGCAAACCCAGGAAACTAACACAGGCAGGTAGACCATCCCCACACACAACCACTTCTCTCTGACGCCTGGTGCACAGCTTGGGTCTTATGGTGAGGCTCCGCATGGTAGGCATTTGCTGGCAGTGGATGTTAAAAATGACAAGATTTCCTCTGCTTTGGCTTTTGAAAGCAGGTGCATTGAAAGCCGAATCTCAAGGTTTTGGGTTGATTTAGAATGGGATTTCTGAAACATTCTAATTGTCTTATTGCCATCACCTCCCCGAATACTGTATTTTTATGTGCGTTTGGAAGGAACAGGAGTGTAATTGAACGGTATATTTCAGTCTGTTAAACAAAACGTTTTATTTGCTTCTTATTTTTCCAGGCTTGGACACTTTGGTGAGAATATTTGCTGTTCTATTGTAAGTCTGCTTCGGTCAGGGATTTGGCAAGTCCACGACAAAGAGAGGGAATGTTTCTTTTCCCTTTCCTTGGGCTCGCCTGTTCTTTCTCTGAAAGATGCTAGAACCTCCTCAAGGGGAGGGCCTGCCTTTTTCCTCCTTGGGAAATGTTGATTTATATTATATGAAACATTTGTTTTTTATAGAAACTTCCATTTCAGCATGTTGAAATAGATGGTTCTAATTTTATGTGAAAATAAATAAACTTGTCGTGGCAATGCTCTCAGAGTACAGTTACGTAATAATTATGTATGCCTCCCCACCACTCATGAACATAGGAGATCTCACCTCACAGAAGTCATCTCACAGTCTAAGCTTTATGGCTTCTAACAACTTTTACGAAACTCCGTGAAAATACCTTAAAAATAACTGTTACAAGTTGCAAGTCAACCCTTTTTATAAGTATATCAGAAGTAATTATATCTTGTAGTAGCAATTTTATATCCCTACTTATAGTTGGGACAGTTAAGGCTCAGAAAAATGGCAAAACTGATATTAAAATTCAAGATTTCCTGATTTCTAGCCAATGTCATGCTCATTTTCTGTGTTAATTTTATGGCTCAGAGTCCAGTTAAAAACATCTGAGGGGAGTGGTAAGTACAAGAGAGATGGGAGTTGGAGGTGAGGCTTGAAGGAGAGCACACCTGGCCCCAGGTGAGAAGACCTGGGCTCCACCCCTGCCTCATCACGGTTGGACACGATGGCCCTGGGTCATTCGACTTCTCAGGACCTCAGGAAAATGAGGGAGCTTAAAAAATTCTGTGGTTCCTAATGAAATCTTTAGGGATGAAATTACAGTTCTGGGATTTGCTTGAAGCCACAATCAACCATGATTTGTGATTGTTGATGCTGGGTAATGGATATTTGGTGTTCTATTGTGAGTCTTTGGTACATGTTTGGAATTTTCCATGAAAAAGCCTTATGCTTCTAAAATGCACACCTTTGATTCTTCCCATTTCCCCTCCTACTGGCTGGTCCTGTGTAGCTCACTCATTTCTCAGGAACAGCAGCAGACTCACTGCTCTGAAAGAAAGCCCTTTGCTTTGGTCTGATCCTAACGTACATATTATTAGAGACTCTTCCGACACCCTCCCCATTTTTGATTTCTTAACAGCTAATACGATAGCTGTGCTTTCATAATAAATTCAAAAGCTGCTCTCTATTTCTCACCAGTTTGAATTGTAGAAAAGAGTACAAAAGATTAGAGTACTTTAAAATAAATCTCAGCTAATTATACATACAACTGCATTCACTAAATGTGAATATTTTCAGGCTTTCTTTGCTACCAAGTGCCACCTGCTCATGATTTAAATGGGCACAAATTTAGTTCCATTAAACAAAACGCAGCAACTCTTCTCCTATAGTGCAAACTCCTTTAGGTCCTATTTTGAAATTGAGAAGCTAATTCCAGTGTTCTCTTGTTAGCTGTCGGTCCATGTCAACCACACCACAAGGCTGTTTACTTGAATAGTTTGCATCCTTGCTTTAAAAGTTCTAGTAGGCAAATAGGTTTGTTGATGATGAAGTGGTTTGTGTTTTATAAGGGTCCTTATGGTCTAGATGGCATTTGAACTTGTGGTTCCAGCGATTACCAGGTCCCTGAATTGAAGAATACATGCTGTGGCCTTTTCAGCTCATTGAGGAGACTTTTTTCTGTCTATTGCCAAAAAGAAGAGACAAGAAATCCTTTCTCAAAATGTTATGTGTTCTTAGCCCATACAACTGTCTCCCCAGAAGCCACTGGACTCAAACCTCCACTTTGCTACTTGAACACAGTAAGGTCATTTAAGGAGAATTCATTCATCTCCTATTAATCTGAAACATTCGTGATCTCTGGAAGACCAAAGAGGACATTTTGAGGGGTACTATGAAAGTTAAAGCTGACTTCAAATCAAACGTGAATTATGAAACTCTTTTCCAAGAAGCTTTTATGAGTGACCTCATCAGCTATGTTTCAAGAAAGGAAGTTGAAAAAAATCCCACAACATGGAATGCATATTTGCCATGCTCATAGACTGTTTCCTTGTGAAGACTCCTTTGTCTCTACATACCTGGACCTGAAGACCTTGGTGGAGTTTTATAAGCCTGGAAGGCTGGCTGTGATCATCTATTAAGGAAGGAGAAGGAAGCTGCTTATCTGTCCTGAAAGCCTTATTTCTCCCCATCTTCTCGCCTCATTCCATACCACCTCCCCACCTACACACACCCTTGCCCTAAATTCCTTTCCATTTTGTCCTTTCGAAAACTCCTCCCTCCCTTAGAAAAGCTAAAAATAATGGTAATACTTTCCAGTGATCCTCCCTTATTAGGATCTCAGATGCAAGCTGCAGGCAAGGAGCAAAGCCTGCATTGTCGCTGCTGCTCAGATCTGCATGGTTATAAATCATGGCTCACTCCAGCTCTCATCTTAGATGTTCATCCTCACTTGAATCCTAGTGCCATCATACGCCAACGCGCCTGGAAAACACTTGCTGTCTATAGGTTGCAGGCACCCCACAGCATCCCAGATGTAGGGTCATAGACTCAGAGCATTGAACACGTATCCAAATCCTCTAACTGTCATTAGGGGGAGTTTCACATGATTGTAGCTACACCCAGGATTTTAAACCCCCGAAAGTTATTTAGGAAGGATTGCAGGCCCATTCTTGTGTTCTCAGGAGGGTCCCGACCTGCAGGTAAAGACCTAGGGGAAGGAGAAGGCCTGGAGGCAGAGTCCCCCAAGCAAAGCCCTCACTTGTGTGTGATCCTGCACCACAACTTGGCCAGCCGGCCTGGACAGCTGGCTCTGGTTACTGTGGGAACAATGCGAGGAAGGCCGTTGTCACATTCCTCTGGGGTCAAAGGCACAACCTTCCTCACACACTCAGTCTCTGCTGGCAAAGAGAAAGACTAGGAGCGTGGAATAGGAGACCTGGAGCATGCGAGGGACTTGAGAAATTCACCAACTCCCTTGTTTTACTGATTTGGAAACTGAGGTGCAGAGGAGAGCCGTGACTTGCTCAGGATGGCACACCCAGAACTGGAATTTTCTCTCTCATGGTCCAATACCCCGATATTCCTCTCATCATCTCCAGTGCTTCAGACTTGATAGTAAAAAAGGATTCTTGATAACATTATTATATTGTATTATGTTTTCCCAGGTTGCAATCGAGTCTTTAGGTTTGAAGTGACACCCTGTCACTTCTGTTGTGAGACCCGTCAGTACTCCCAGGACAAATCTAGCCAACAAATAGCATCTTTAGTGACCCTGGGGGAAGTCATTGGCTTCTAGCCCTAAACCCAGAGGTTAGAGTTAATTTTTAAGTGCTCATCTTTAACTCAAGCATGAAGCTCTAAAAGCATCAAGTAGTAATGCTTGAAAACATCTAAATTCCTCTGAGCCCTAGGCATGCTTAAACTCCCTCTCTCTCTCTCTCTCTCTCTCTCTCTCTTTTTTTCTTTTTTTCAGGAAAATAGCTGAAATGGTAGTGGTTAGAACACATGCAAACGGAATTACTGAATAAAATTTGTCACGTATGCCCTGGTTCAAGGCACATTTAGGAGTTCAATTCACATGTAATTGATCGTTCTTTTTCTCTTGGCATACTTTCCCATAAGAATCTTATGTGCCCTCCCTTTAGCATATGTGCAAGCCGATAAAGGATGTTCATTTAAAATTTTTGCTATTTTAGAAATACACACAGAGGGGGAAAAGACTTGTCTTATCCCTAAATGAAAAGAGTTCGAAATAATACTTTTGCCTGTAAACTTCTATCAATTTACCTGTCATGGGAAAAGATACCATAAATTACTTTTTATAAGGAAAGTGGTGGTGCTCGGGCCAATGTCCCCTCCCCAACAGAATGAGAGGTGGTGGTGGCCGCGGGACGGTGGGAAGAAATGAGTAGGACCCAGGCCAGCGCTCAGCTCCCTGGGCTTTGCTTCTCTCTCGTTTTGTAAACTCAAGTGTCCCATCATTCCCAAAGGCCATTTGTGGACATGCTGTGATTTTCTGCATCACCTTCTGGAAAGAATGTGTTCAGTTCCCTGTGTACTTATCCGGGTTGATACAATAGTTCTCCCCCACACCCCATCTTCAGTGTCACATTCTGCTGTTTCAGTTACCCACAGTCAAGCGTGGTACAAAAACAGGTGAGTGCCATGCAATAAGATATTTTGAGAGAGAGAGACACCATATTCACATAACTTTTAGTACAGTATAATGTTATGACTGTTCTATTTTATTATTAGTTTTTGTTGTTAATCTCTTACTGTGACTTATTTATAAATTAAACTCTATCATGGGTGTATATGTATAGAAAAAAACAGTAGATGTAGGTATAGGTACTATTCATGGTTTTAGGCATCCGCTGGAGTCTTGGAACAGATCCTCCATGGGTAGTGGGGACAACTGTCTTTTGAATGTGTCAGACACAACAATTGTGGCATTTCTTAGTGTCTTTTTCCTACTCGTGAGTTGTGTTCAGCTGCTGCAAACCCCTTGGACTCCCACAGTAGTTGAGAATGTGGAAGGCTACGTACTTTCCCTCTAGAGAGAGCCCCAACGTGAAAAACTAAGACAGCCATGTGTTGGCTGATCCTTGGGACGAGCCAGGGAAGAGCTCCATGAGGCCTGTGTGAATTAAGGCTGTCAAGACCGAAGTGACAGGGGAGGGAGAAGATGAAAATGCAGCAGCACGTCTCTTAATGTGATCGTTTCTCTTTCCCCTTACTGAAGCCTAGTGCTCTCTGCTATTTGAAGAGCGTAATTTAGATTTATATTAAGGAACGAATAAATAGGATGCGGTGATGAAATCTCATCTGGAGTGAATGCAGATTGTGGATGCTAATGACCGTGTGGCTGTTCAGAGAGCCCATTGGAAGCCTGGGCGCTTCTCCCTCCTCTGTTCACCCACTAGGCGCTCAAGAGCAACTCAGGCAGTGGGGAAAAGGTTATCTTTTTTTAATGTCTCTCAGTGTTGCGTCTTGCCTTTATAGCGCCTTAAAGCACTTGACAAGCCTTCAAGTAATTCTTGGTGGTGGCGTTTTCCCCCAGAAGGACTTAAGAGATGGTTTTAATAGATGCACCTATCAATTTATTCCTAACTTGAGCATTTTGCTGTCTTGCATCATTTGACATCACCAGAAAGTCCTTTGGTTACTTCTGTAGTTCACATCCTACTTCCTGTCCTTAGAGTTTTGGGTGCTCAGGGGCAAGATGTCAGAAATCCTGAGTTTTAGCTGTGCCACTGCGTAGCTTTGACCAAGTCACTTTGCGTTAGCGGGATACAATTTCCCTGTTCATTAAATGAGGAGACTGGACTGAAGGCTCTTAGAGGCCCCCTCTAGCTCAGATGTTCTGTAACACTCGGGGCTTTCTGCCTCCTCTGATTTGGCGATGTCAGGATACAGGTCCAACTGCGGTACTGTGCCTTGCAAAATTGCTCTCTCTCCCTGGCCAGCTTTTCCACCACTGTTCAATGAAGTCTGCCCCTTGGAAGAATCCCAGATTTGCTCAAAGGTGTCCAGTCCTAGGGAGCAGCATGCAAAGCCCTTGAGCACACTTTGACTTCTTCTGCCCTGGCTGGTGATGAAAAACCAGGTCAACAGAGGTTGCCCTGTTTCCAGTGATCAGCCCTCGGGGCTGAAAAAGGAACAAATACAGAAGAGCTCCAAAGAAAGAAACAGAAAGAGATGCGCAAGCAGGGAGGCTAAGAACAGGCCCCTCTGCTGGGGTGGAAGGAGAAAGAATGTTAATGCTCTCCCTTCCCCCATGGGTCAGAGTCGTAAATGGGTGAGACATGAAGGTGTGGTTGGTCACCCTCTCTGAGAGTTTGAGGGCTAGGTCAGGTGTCCTGGTAGTGTTGCGTGGTGCAGTAGTGAGTCCCCAATCTACACAAGCCCCAGAGGCTTCCCATAAACCTCGGGGCTGTGGGCTGCTCTCAGCCTCTCTTGACCAGGGCAGCTTCTCCTTCAGCTCTATGATATTCTGAGGCTATGTAAAATATATTTTTTAGAAAGGTCCTGTGGTTAAAAAAACGTGTTTTAAACCACTGGTATAGTTACGATGAGCTCATATTCAAAGCGATATGACCTTAGACAAGTCATTTGATTTTCCCAAACCTCATTTTCCTTATTTGAAAACAAGTTTAATCATATATTCTCAGCCTATCTCCCACAGCAATTTAAGGATTAATTAGAGTCAGTTATTCATACCTTCACTCTACGAACACGGTATTGAACACCTTTCTGTCAGGAGAGAAACTCCTAAGTAAATACGTGAGACAGCCATTCCAAGCAGAGGGGAAAAGCATGTGCAAATATTTTGTAAACTGTGAAACACAACACAAACCTAACATGCTGTATTATTGCTGTTCTTAACCAGGCAGTTTAATATAGTGACTCTAGAGCCTAACTCCTTGGGTTCAAATCCCTACTGCAGTCAATTTATCAGTGTTACTTCAGGCACTTTACTTACCCTCTTGTGCCTCAGTACTCCAATCTGCACAATGGGAATAATAATAGAACTCATCTCACTGGGCTGTTGGGAGAGCTGAATCAGTTCTGGGCGTGGTGGCTCATGCCTGTAATCCCAGCACTTTGGGAGGCCAAGACGGGCAGATCACCTGAGGTCAGGAGTTCGAGACCATCCTGGCCAACATTGTGAAACTGGTTTCTACTAAAAATATAAAAAATTAGCCAGGCATGGTGGCGCGTGCCTGTAGTCCCAGCTACTCGGGAGACTGAGGCAGGGGAATCGCTTGAACCCGGAAGGCGGAGGTTGCATTGAGCCGAGATCACGCCTCTGTACTCCAGTCTGGTGACAGAACAGGACTCCGTCTCCAAAAATAATTATGACAATAATTAAGGTACTGACAAAGAGTAAGCACTCTGTAATGTTTATTATTGGTGATTTCACCAATGCACTGTGAAATTCTGTTTCTTGATTCTCAGGTTGCAATCCCTTATCATTGCACTTCCATTTTTCTCTTTCCCAGAAGATGCATCCCGTGTTCAAGTGGAAAGGCAGGGGAAATATCATGTCAAGAAAAGAGTTCTAAAATTAACAATAGCATGTTTCTTTATTTTTTTGCTGAATTCAAAGAAAATGTTTTTAATTTTTCTACATTAGATATGCTTGATACAGATTTGGCAAAATATTTTCCATTAGATTAAGAGACCAGTTAATGGACGCAGCACATCAACATGGCACATGTATACATATGTGACAAACCTGCATGTTGTGCACATGTACCCTAGAACTTAAAGTATAATTTTTAAAAAAGTTCTTCTATTTCTAGTTGGATAAGAAGTTTTATCATGAATGAATATTGGATTTTATGGAATAAATTTTATTTAATGTGAAAAAAAAAAAAAGAAAAGAGTTCTGAACAGTACTCTGTTTCTGTGGCATGGATCCTCTTTCCTGTCCTTTTCTCCTTTTTTTGAGGTTGGATTGGCACTCCTCTCAGACTTAAATAAAGGCTTTGCTTTGCAGAAAGGATCTTTCTGCCTTCATGTGTCTTCTGCCTTTAAGGGTGTAATTTGTTTCTGATGCATGCAGGGTGCCTCTTTGAGAAGGTTTTGTTGATGTTGTGCAGAGGCGTCCTGTATTGATCGGTGATAGAACTGTTCTATAGTGGGTGAATGAGGTAATTCTCATCAGGTTACTCTAGATGGTGACCTTGAGGCTGATCTGATGACTAAGCCACAGAGGTGGATCCCTGGTTACAGAATGTCCTTGTTTAAAGGTAAATCGGTGTGAGAGTGACTAATAGTTTTAAAGAAATGACGGCAAGCAAATTGCATGCCCTTTGGTGAGAGACACAGTCTGTATCAATAAGCTCTGAGGCCTCCCAGATCTGGGTGAGACATTGGGGCTGATTTTCAAGGGTTCCTTTATCTCTCTGCTCCTCTCTTGTCTCTTTTCATTAGATTCCAATTCTCCGTCACTTCCATGACCGTGTATAATACAGTCACTGCCATGACTGTGTATATCGTCATGTGAAGTTCAGAGCAAAATACATAGGCCTCTGAGCTAGTTGGCTGGGTTTCTTTTTTCTTTTTTTAAAAATTCAACACTGGGGTGGGACAGAGCTGAAGATGAAAAGATGCTTGATACAAGAGAAGAGAGAAAGTAAGCGTCATGATAAAATCTGCATGCAAAAAAACCCTTGTTATAAAAGGAAAAAGGGAATGAATCATTAGCTATACATTTAAGCTGGATCAACACGTTAGCCTTGCGGGTAACAGTTTCTAAACATACATGCCAACATCCCTGCTGTTGCTGAACTGGCCCTTTCTGCATGGGAATAGGTAGAAGTCTAAATGAACAGACTTAGAGTGGGTGGGCAGGTGAAGGATAGCGGGGGTAAGTAGTGAGGAGAAGATAGGTTAGAATAGTTATTTTGGGCTGGGCGCAGTGGCTCATGCCTGTAATCCCAGCGCTTTGGGAGGCCTACGCTGGTGGATCACCTGAGGTCAGAAGTTTGAGACCATCCTGGATAACATGGTAAAACCCCATCTCTCCTAAAAATAAACAAAAATTAACCAGGCATGTTGGCTCACGCCTGTAGTCCTAGCTACTTGAGAGGCCGAGGCAAGAGGATTGCTTGAACCTAGGAGGCGTAGGTTGGCAGTGAGTCGAGATAGTGCCATTGTACCTGGGCGACAGAGCAAGACTGTCTCAATTTTAGAAAAATAGTAATTATTATTATTATTATTTGGGAATCATTGAATAGCAGTCAGCTCTTTGTATGTTGGTCAATAAAAGCAGACACATATAATACTGTTCTAAGTGCTTTGTAGTATATTAACCCTTTAATCCTCACAACCTTTATTACGCAAATTTTATATCTGAGAACAGTGAGGTTAAGTGATTTGCCCAAGGTCATTTAAACCCAGGCATTGGCTCTGCCCCTGGTGCCCTTAACACTTACAGCCTCTCACTGTCCTGGGTGGTGAAGGTCTTGAGAGCAAAGAGAAAAAGGAAATTCCTATTCTCAGTGGACATATTTCTTGTGCTGGTGGAAGGAATTTAATTATTACAAAGGGTTTCACCAAATGTACAAATCTGGGAAGTTGCCAGCAAGCTGACCATGAGCAAGTTGGGAGATGGTGGTCTGCAGTCCACGCATATCACCATATCAGAGATGTAAGACTTTTTTTTTTTTTTTGAGTGTGGCCCAGGCTGGAGTGCAGTGGCGCGATCTTGGCTCACTGCAGCCTCTGCCTCCTGGGTTCAAGCAATTCTCCTGCTTCAGCCCCCCAAGTAGCTGGGATTACAGACACCTGCCACCACGCCTGGCTAATTTTTGTATTTTTAGTAGAGACAGGGTATCACCATGTTCGCCAGGCTGATCTTGAACTCCTGACCTCAGGTGATCCGCCCACCTTGGCCTCCCAAAGTGCTGGGATTACAGGTGTGAGCCACCTCACCAGGCCAAGACACATTTTTACCTCCCAAATCAAAATCTGTTTTTTGCCTGTATCATGGTTGTATTTCAATTAGAACATTATTTCTTTTTTTTTTTTTTTTGAGACAGAGTTTCACTCTTGTGGCCCAGACTGGAGTACAATGGCACAATCTCAGCTCACTGCAACCTCCACCTCCCTGTGTTCAAGTAATTCGGTGCCCCAGCCCTCCCAACTAGGCAGGATTACAGGCAACCCACCACCACTTCCTGCTAATTTTGTATTTTAGTAGAGACTAGGGTTTCACCATGTTGGACCAGACCGGTCTTGAACTCTTGACCTCAGTGATCCAATCTGCCTCAGCCTCCCAAAGTGCTGGGCATTACATGCTGAAAGCCACCCATACCTGGCCAGAAGCAATCCTAATACATAGCAGCCGCTCTATGCACTAGAGGACCTTCTCAGAGGGTGAGCAAGTTGGCTCTCCCTGTCGGTGGATCCACATTGGCAGAGATACACACCTTTTATCCTGTGGGCGTTTCTGGTGAGGCCATTGATTTGCTGAGTAGGGAATAGCAGGAAATACGCTAGACAGGTTTAACATTTGCTATGCTAATGGGAATTTGTCAGCCATCGGAATTTCAGGGACAGTCGATGCACACTTAAATGCTCTGAAATAGATTTTACTTTTTATAAAAGATAATCTCATATTTTGAATCAGAAGAACACAGTTTTCCTTAAATGATTATTAACTCCTATTTCATATGATAAACCTTCCTATTCAAAAAAAAAAAACACGCGATTTTACTGTTACCTAAGGGCTAAGTAAGAGTTGAAGGTAGAATGAGTAAATAACCAAGTTTATGGAAATTGTAAACAAATAGATGTGTTATAAATGGATGGCTATTTAACGAAAGCGTTGTATTGACTTGGAGCAATAATGATGTATCTTTGACCATGACAAGTACCAGTGCTGAAAATCCATCCAAAGCCACAAAATGATTGGAGGGCTCCATGTGGAATATAAAGCTCTGCAGAGGTCTTAGAGCTCATATCCTATATGGCTTTTTGCTAATTAATAAACATGGCCCTTTTGTCTGTTAATAGCCTTATTGCAAGGGCATTTGGCAAAAGTGCTGCCCGTTTCACTGCCAAGGGGGCAGCTTTCTGTAAAAGCGCTTAAAGGAGAAATTCAGGAACCTAATTTTTTGTTAAATAAAATGTCCCCAAAAATCAGCATAGATACATGCATATTTGGGCTGAATAATCTTCACTGGGAAACTCTTCTATGACTGGGCACCCATTGGTTCATGAGAGGCTTTTCCCTCACATTTTATTATGAAAAATTGCCAAATATACAAATTAAATTTAAGAATTGCACAGTGACACCCTAGACTTGCCATCTAGATTTTGCAAGTAGTATTTTGCTATATTGCCTTTGTGCAGGGTATCAAGCCATCTGTCCATCCTGTAGTGTAGTCAAGCCGAGGGAGTAATTTGTATCATTACTCAATCAAAATAAATATTGGCTTTAGGTTCTTTGCTTTTAGTAAATTTTAATTTATTTTGTAAAAATATATAAATAATAAATAATATTGTTATTTATAGATTAATAAATAATATAAATAATAATAAAATAAACTTATTATTATTATTGAGACAGGGTCTCACTCTGTTGCCCAGGTTGGAGTGCAGTGGTACGATCTCAGCTCACTGCAACCTTGACCTTCAGGGCTTAAGCAATCCTCCCATCTTAGCCTCCTGAGTAGCTGGGACTACAGGCATGGGCTACCACATCTAGCTAATTTTGTTTTTGTTTGTTTTGTTTGGTTTTTTTTTTTTTTGGTGGAGGCAGGGTTTTGCCAGGCTGGTGTCAGACTCCTGGGCTCAAGTGATCCACCCTCTTTGGCCCCACAAAGTGCCCCACGCCTGGCCAGAAAAACCCAAATTGAGAGGACAGTCCACAAAATCATTAGTCTGTACTCCTTAAAATTAGCAGATTGCCACTTTTATCACATCATATGTGACCTATCATGGGCTGTTGATCTTGATCACCTGAGCCAAGGTTGTGTGTGTCAGGGTTTGTCAGCTTTAAAGTTACTCTTTGTACACAGACACTCACACACACCCTTTTTCATACTGTGCTACTCATTGGAAGGAAGTCACTGTGCACAGCCCACACTTAAGGAGTGGGCAGTTACACTCCACCTCTACAAGGGCAGAACATCTGCATGAATTATTTAGAATTCCTCTGCGCAGGAGATGTGTGTTTTCTTCTCCTTTTAAAATGTATGTATATCAGTATGAACTCATGGGTGTTTATTTTATACTTTAGGTTCTAATCCAGTACCATGTTGTTTATTTTGTTGCTCTGGTTGTTTTAGTTCTGGCAATTGGCAGCCCTTTGAGAAATATTAGGAATATTGTCCCCTTTGACGTGCCCCCATCACTGTGGGATATTGATTTATCAATTTAGCATTTTCCCACTTTCTGACACTACAAGACACTCCATGCTCATCTTGGATATTTCCTGTCGCAGTACTAGAATCAGCCATTTCTCCGAAGAGCACTGGTTCGTTTTATTGGAGAATGGTGTTAAGAACTAAGTTCTGGGTGCTGGGGCTTGCAGAAATTTTATGTCTAACACATATTAGCTTTCCCCCTTCCTTTTGTGGAAGTTTGGTGTGGGCAGTAGTGAGTGCCCTGTGAAATCTTCATGCTACAGATTCACTTTAGTCCCTCACCAATCCTAGTTCACTGCAGGAGGAGCCTAGCTCGCTGTGGCAGACTGGACAGAAGTCAGCCCGGTCAGTCAACTCAACAGATTTCATTTATTCAGCTCAATCCAGGTCAGACTTGGTGCTGTGCTTATTCCTGTGGGCAGATGCCCTGCCCTCACAGAACCCTGCCCTCTAGAATCAAATGACAGGACAGTAACAGAGAAGTGCTGTGGAAAATCAGAATGCAGAAGGGCTGGTGGGACCTAGCCTAAGAGCATTCAAAGAAAGCTGTTTATACAAGAGCAGACTTAGCAAGGTTTATTCCAGATGAGGCGGCTAGAAGCAAAGACATGGAAGTGGGAACAGATAGTCTCTTAAATATCTATGGATAAGAAGGATGCTGAAAAGAATGAAGGACTTTGCTTCTTGGATTTGTTTTAGGTAGGAAGTAGGGTTGACTGCTCTTGGTGGGATGAGGAAATGGACCAGTGGTGTAGTGGAGCCAGCTTGGATGCACTTTTATGAGCCAAGTATTAAATGTTTGGGAATTTGGGGAGCAGGTTGACATCACATTACTACCTTGAAATTGGCCATGGTGAGAGTGTTTACACTACAGAAGTCTGCAAATGCTACAAATCAGGGGTCCTCTCTCCCCTCCCACTTTTATTAAACATTTCTCCACACACCACTGGCTTCAGCTATCTAAATATCTAGTATATACTCTTACCCTGAATTTATTTATTTTTTCTTCTAACGGTCTTTTGTATGTCCACATTTTTATTCGGTGGTTTCAGTTCTCTAGAAAAACTGTCAAAAAATGGTTGCAGTAGAGATGTATGCCCCTGATTGAAAACTGCATTTTACTGCATATTGGTTAAAACTCTTAACAGTCAGAAAATATTTTGGTTAACCGGGTTATTTCGGACCCTCTAATGGCCATTCTCAATAACTGAGTTGGAAGTGCATGATTCAAATGTACTAGACCATTACCCAGCCTTCTACTTTATTTTGGCAGCATGGAAAAACCTGTTGTCACCTGAAGGTAGTCGTCAGTGTCATATATATGTAGTTGTAGGATTTATGGTTGGGCTGGCTTGGAGGTATCTTCTGATTTTTACCAAGAATATAGGAAGAAATGATATCATTTTCCTTCAGCTGAGAAACCATGACTCAACATTATTCTGCTTGTAGTAGGTAATGCAACCCTGTATCACTTTGACTTTTGCAAGGATGATACCTGAGTAATCCAGGGAATAGTGCTATGCAAATAGGGACAGTTTCCATGAGGTCATCTCTTGTGCATGGTATATGGTGTTAAGTGTTATGCCGAATTAGACTCAAAGGAGCTTACATTTCAAACAAGTCACCTAAAAGCAGTCATATGCATGACAAAGGAGAATAGGGTTAGGGAAAGAAGAAGACTCCTCTTACTGGAGTAACTGGAGATTGTGAGTTTTCACTGTGATCCTGAAAGATTGGTTGACTTTGCCTTAATTATGCCGATTTCTTTTACCTCTTTGCCCTTTCTTATGTCCCTCCATCAGTTATGGTAAATTTTCATAGCTTTTGTTCCTATCAGTGACTTTACTCCTGGTCCACTGTCAAATGGAATCTCTGAAGTTGTAAAACTCAGAAAAGGATATTGCAAGCATTCTGGCCATATTACAAATCTCATGTGAGAGCTCACTCTGAATCAAAGGATCTCTCATATTTTTTTTTCAGTCCAGTGATTCCCAGATGTAGAAGCTGATTTCCTGGAACACTCAAAGGAGGCCACAGTTCATCAACTGCCTCCCATAAACCAACACTCTCAAGCTTCAACTGTCATTTGAAACTTCTTGGGGTATCTTGATCCAAACAGATCACCTGAAAAGCTCCCTTATAAAGTCAAGTGATCACAGGGGTCTTCTTCCTCTTCTTTGTATTGTGATAAAAGTCATCATTTTTCCCAATTTTAAGTGTACAGTTCAGTGGCATTAAGTACATTTACATTATATTGCAGTCATCACCACCATCCATCTTCAGAACTTTTCATATTCCCAAAGCGAAACTGCATATCCATGTTGCAGCATGTCAGAATCTCCTTCCCTTTTAGGGCTGAATAATATTCCATTGCACGTATATATCACATTTTTTAATCTATTCATCCATTGATGGACACTTAAGTTGCTTCCACTTTAGGTTATTGTGAATTACGCTGCCATAAACACTGGTATACAATTATCTGTTCAAGTGCCTGCTTTCAAGTTTTTGGCGTATATACTTAGAAGTGGAATTGATGAATCATGTAGTAATTTTTTAATTTTTTGAGGAACCGTCATGCTATTTTTCACAGCAGCTGCACCATTTTGCATTCTATCAGCAATGTACACAGAGTTCCAGTTTGTCCACATCCTTGCCAACATTTGTTATTTTCTTGTTTTGGGGGTTGTTTTTTGTTGTTATTAATCAAAGCCATCTTAATGTGAGCAAAATGGTATGTCATTGTGGTTTTGATTTGCATTTTCCTAATGATTAGTGATGTTGAGTGTCTTTTCATGTGCTTAATGGTCATTTGCATATTTTCTTTGACGAAATTTCAATTCAAGTCCTTTGCCCATTTTTTAATCAAGGTGTTTGTTTTTTGTTGTTGCTCAGGAGTCTTCTTGCATTCCTAGATAGTACACTGCTTCAAGAGGCTATTTAGCATTTATCTGGGGTTCCATGGCGCAGCCTGTTCCCTTTGCACATATGTAATGCGGAGATGAATATGTAGAGACTTACCACTCTGGAAAACTCCACCTGGCATTCTAAGATTTGCCCATATCTGCTTATTGTGGATGAGGTTCAGTGGTGGATGCTGCAGAATACACCACTGACTACTTTTGGATACTGTATGATATTGTCATCTAACTTTTCACTAAGAAAAATAATCTCTTTAGAGGAAAGGAAGGAAGTTGAGAGTCCATCTTATAATTGTTCAGTGTAATAATATTCTAGACCAGGTATTGACAAACTATGGACCATGGGCTAGATATCACCCCAGCCTGTTTCTGTAAATTAAGTTTTATTGGAACACTGACATGCCCATTTGTATGAGTATCTTCTGTTGCTGCTTTTGCACTACAATGACAGATTGAGTAGTTGCAACAGAGATGTCTGGCCCACACAGCCAAGACATTTGCTCTCTGGTCTTTTGTAGAAAAGGTTTGCTGCCCTTTGGCTGTTCTAGGTGTTTAAGAAATACTATTTTTAAAACCATATATATAATGTAGTGATGTTGACTGCAAGCTATTCACTTTGAAAACAATAAAGCCTATGTAGTAGATATTACTGTTTTAAGTATTTATTGAATAAGATAGACCCTGACTGGGGCAATGGCTTTCGTGTCCTTAGCATCACTGGGGCTGTTACCAGATGTGACCAAAAGGTTTCTAACATGGGTAGCGCTTTTTTTTTTTTTTTTTTTTTTTTTTTTTTTTTTTTTTTTTATGAGACGGAGTTTTCACTCTTGTTTCCCAGGCTAGAGTGCAATGGCATGATCTCGGCTCACTGAAACCTCCATCTCTCAAGTTCAAGCGATTCTTCCGCCTCAGCCTCCCGCGTAGCTGAGATTACAGGCTCCTGCCACCACGCCCAGCTAATTTTTGTATTTTTAGTAGAGACAGGGTTTTGCCATGTTGGCCAGGCTGGTCTCGAACTTCTGACCTCAGGTGATCCACTGGCCTGGGCCTCCCAAAGTGTTAGGATTACAGGTGTGAGCCACCACGTCTGGCCTGGGTTGAACTTTTTAAAGTCACAAAATCTGACTCCTGCCTTTCCCCTGTGATATTTCCTATTCGTACTAATCTTTGGTGAAGTAGCTCTGATCTTTAGCTGTGGTGAGAGGAGTTATGGAAGAGGACCTGCCTGGAAACGCAGACTACAGGCAACTTGCTGCCTGGCACCCTAAAGGTGGTTTCCTGCATCTCTTCCCCTCTGTCTCCAGGTCAGAGGTACAGCTTTGCTAAGGCAGTGATTGCCCATTTTGGAATTTTGAGATACTGTTGATGTGCTGACTTTTTTTTTTTTTTTTTTTACAAATTCTGTTCAATGCCTTGACCATGTATACAGTAAACTTATACTAGCTGTTAGAGTACTTGTTAAGGTGTATGGACACTGTCTTTGAAGAGTTTATATGGTATGTTTTGGCAGTTGAAGAGTATTAAGCACTGACTTAAAAAATTATGTATAATACCCATTGAGATAATGGAAAAGAAATCCTGCACATACACACACACTCATATCCACCCACGAACACAGACACCCAGGAAATCAGAAAACCTGATTGACATCTACATGTAGGTGTTTTCCTTTTTTATTTATTTAACTTACATTTTAAGTTCAGATGTACATGTGCAGGTTTGTTATATAGGTAAACTTGTGTCATGGGGCTTTATCGTACAGATTATTTTGTCACCAGGTACTAAGCCTAGTAACCATTAGTTATTTTTCCCGATCTTTGTCCTCCCACCTCCACCCTCTCGTAGGTCCCAGTGTAGATGTTTTTTTAAGTAAAACGGTGGAGTAGTCATTTTGTACAGTGCAAATAAGATTCCGACAGTGGATGAATCTGACCAGAGGTTACCTTTTGCTCCAGATACAATGTTTATCTAAAAGCAAAATGAACCCTTAACCCTTTCATGGAATCTTACTGCTTCATTTACTTTGTGAGTGAAGTGATGGGCACTGATACAGTATTGAAAACTTCCATGCCCTTTTCTTTACTTTTTGACAATTTGACCTTTTCTCCCCCCGGAAATATAGCAATCAGTATTTCTCTTCTGGATCTGGTTCTACAGCCTATGTTGATTTTAATTACATTCCTTGAAAACCATTCTCAAAATAGTATCTGCCCCTTACATCTTAAGATTTAGTGTTGAAAATAGAGCTTTGATAAGAGTCCCTTTGAAAATGATTTTCTTCAGTCAATATCAGAGGAGTATTTCCTTATTTTTATATTTATATGTTTTAATTCCTTAAGAACAGATACGTACCAAATTTCATGGTATATATTTATAATCGTCTTTTCAATTTTAGACAAATTTTGGAATTCAGATGTTGCTCTTTGAAATGCTAGTGACTTCTCCAACTTGGGGACATTCACGGACTCAATAAGCATACCTTTTATTTATGATTCTCTGAGGATTCATTCATTTCTGCATATTTTGAATGTCTGCTACACAGAGATAAATGATGTAAAATCCAGGCTATCAGAGCTGGGTCACAATTTAGTGGAGAAGATGAGTACGACAAACATTTACCATGGAGTGTGAAAAGTGCTCCTCGTAGAGACATGTACATCATGCCATAGTAAGTTTAGGGAATTTGTAAACTCACTGAAGTCCTAACTCAATTTAAATTGAGTTAGACTGTGGATAAATTTATCTGACGAGAAACACGTAATAATATGTGTCTACTCTGAGGTAATAAATGAAAAAAGTTGGATAAAATAAAATACGTCTGTTATAACCAATGGCCCCCCAGCAAGGCCAGTGCTCTTGAGCCATTATTATTCCTGCACATTCTTTGTGTTTGGGTTATTAACATTGCGCTTAGGTCAGATGAGCGTGTGTTCAATCTGCCATGCTTTGATAACTAAAGTAAAATGCTGATGGAGATCATTTAAGACTGTCTCTATGCTGTTGATTGCATGCTTGTGGCTCATAATCAGAATGATGCAAAGTAATTGTTAGACTGACTTGCCAAGGCTACATTTTGTGCCGTTGCCACTGTCAGCACTTTGGTCCTGCTGTGCTGCCTGAAGAACGCTTGCCTGGCACCTGTTGGGCACTAATACACAACTCTCCACTGAATGTCATGGGTAACTTTTGTTCTCACATCCTCGCTTGCTACCCTCCAAAAAAAAAAAGAAAACCTGACAAAGATTTTTTTTTTTGACAGAGTCTTGCTCTGTTGTCCAGGCTGGAGTTCAGTGGCACAGTCTGAGCATCCTGCAACCTCCACCTCCCAGGTTTAAGCAATTCTCCTGCCTCAGCCTCCCAAGTAGCTGGGATTACAGGCACACACCACCATGCCCAGCTAATTTTTCTATTTTCAGTAGAGATGGGGTTTCACTATATTGCCCAGGCTGGTCTTGAACTCCTGACCTCAGGTGATCCACCTGCCTCAGCTTCCCAAAGTGCTGAGATTATAGGAATGAGCCATGGTGTCCGGCCGCAAGTGCTTATTTTTTGTTTGTCAGAATGCTTACGTATCAAGACTTTAATCTCTCGTGCATGTTGTCAGGGAGCTCATCTTTTCTCTTTGGCCGTGAAACCCAGACAAACCTAGCTTTGTCACTTACTGGTGACCTTGGTTAGGTTACTTTTCTTGAGCCTTATTTTCCTCATCTGTGCAATGAGGCTAATAAAACCTATTTTACAGAGATTTTTTGTCAGGATTAGAGATAATAGATAAAAATGTGTTCATACAAATTAGCCACTTAGCAAATGGTTGTGGCAAATATTAAGGAAATTTAATGCTTACTCAGGATGATACAATACAATCACAAGACAACATTTCCCAAAGTCAGTCAGTCTCAAAATATAATGATAATGTAACTGTGGAACATATAGTATCAGCACAGTTTTACTGGGCAAGTCATTTTTACCAGACACACAATTAGATTTGGATGTTAGAATCTAAACCACATGGTTTTATGGCTAGATCTGGAATACAGGATATGTTATGGACCCTCGCGTATATACCTTCAAAGGATATGGAGCTACCTTTGGAAGCAATGTATGATTTAGTCTTTTTTTTTTTTTTTTTTTTGAGATGGAGTCTCACTCTGTTGCCCAGGTTGGAGTGCAGTGGTGCGATCTCAGCTCACTGCAACCTCCACCTCCCGGGTTCAAGAGATTCTCCTGCCTCTCAGCCTCCTGAGTAGCTGGGATTACAGGCATGCTACCTGGCTAATTTTTATATTTTTAGTAGAGATGGGGTTTTGCCATGTTGCCCAGGCTTATCTTGAACTCCTGACATCAAGTGATCTTCCCGCCTTGGCCACTGAAAGTGCTGGGATTACAGGCATGAGCCACCACGTCCATCAAGATTTAGTCTTGATGGTGTAAAAAAGCCATTATATAGCATACAACACAGCCTGACCATCTAATGCTCACTCATGGAAAAGCGATGACTACAAGAGAGTGGGGCAAAGCAAAAACTCTGTCCTTATAAGAAGTTCATTGTTAGATCTAGAAACATCTCACCAGCTTCTGAATTGTACCATGAAAAGAGACTTGTTAAAAGTAGCTCGGTTCATATTCCATGATATTGTAAGTGCCTAGAGTGAATTGTCTAAGAAATGCTCTCTCTGACTCCATCCAGTGCTGACATTTAAGGTCTGTGTTCTTGTTTTCTAACATTGATTCTATTTCACATGGTCAAAATGTAATAGACATGTTTTTTCTAAGAGCATGACCCCCACCACAAATTACCACTCCCCTTAAAAATTGCGTCAGCTGGACCAGGATTGAAGCATTTAGGGAGCATTTGTTGTAAGGCACTGTCACCTACCATTGGTTATGGACCCTGGTTTCACAGATCAGACTCTGTGTGGCTCTACTTTGCATCTCCACCTTTGATCTCGCCAGGATTTTGCAGCCAGTATCTATCTCCTATGGCATTTCTTTGCTGCTGCTGTGTGTTCTTTCTCCCTCTGCTGCTCTCTGCCAGCCCTATCTGCTGCCTGATTCATGGAGCAGTGTTGGATACTCAGAAAAGGTTAACTGCATTCGTGTCTTCATGACTGGAGACATGATTTCCACACACTCTGCCCATTGCAGGGATACACTCACTTCCCCAGGCTCCCCTAAAGAGTAGGATTTCCCTGGAATGTCACTAGTCGCTGGGAGAGGTATGGCACCCTTAATTGAGGGCAAGGGTGTGTCATGTGACTTCAGCAAATGCTATCACATATATTTTTAGCAAACCAACCATTCTCTTTGAGAAGGAACTTGGGTTAGAAATATTAACACCGAATGAACATTTTAATTTTTGATACCTTCTAAAGAAATATGGTAAGTCCGGTTTATTTTTTTTTTATTTTTTATTTTTTTTGGTTTTCACCTTCAAATAGTGATTTAATTTCTAGGATCACTCAAGATCATACAGTTTTCAGTTAACTTTTTCTCTGTATCGTTAAGTAACTCTACCATGATTGGAGCCAAAAACAAGGACATTTGCTTGACTTCAGACTTAATGATTTAGTACTTGATCTAGCCATCCCTATTCACCCTTTATCCCGAGTCTTTTTTTTTTTTTTTTTTTGAGACGGAGTCTCGCTCTGTCACCCAGGCTGGAGTGCTGTGGCCGGATCTCAGCTCACTGCAAGCTCCGCCTCCCGGGTTCACGCCATTCTCCTGCCTCAGCCTCCCGGGTAGCTGGGACTACAGGCGCCGCCACCTCACCCGGCTAGTTTTTTTGTAGTTTTTAGTAGAGACGGGGTTTCACCGTGTTAGCCAGGATGGTCTCGATCTCCTGACCTCGTGATCCGCCCGTCTCGGCCTCCCAAAGTGCTGGGATTACAGGCTTGAGCCACCGCGCCCGGCCCCCGAGTCTTTAAAGTTGAGTCCTTTTTCGGTATGTTGGACACCCACTGAATATTCTTTTTTTTTTGAGACGAAGTTTCACTCTTGTTGCCCAGGCTGGAGTGCAGTGGTGCACTCTCGACTTGCTGCAACTTCCACCTCCTGGGTTCAAGCGATTCTCCTGCCTCAGCCTCCCGAGTGGCTGGGATTACAGGCATCTGCCACCATGCCCAGCTAATTTTTGTATTTTTGGTAAGGACGGGGTTTCACCACGTTGGCCAGGATGGTCTTGAACTCCTGACCTCAGGTGATCCACCCGCCTTGACCTCCCAAAGTGCTGGGATTGCAGGTGTGAGCCACCGCACCCGGCCACCTACTGAATATTCTACTGTGTGATTCTGTTCCCTGTGGTATATGTGTTAGTTTGTGTTCTTCTATGCTACACCCACTCAAACCAAAACAATTTTTTGCTGTTAAGGCTTTTTATATTTATTCAGGCTTCCTTTCTCAATCATGAAAAATGTAGAAGAAAAAGAACCACATGCTACCACAATATGTAGTCATTTCTTATAAACTTGGGACACTTTGGTAGACTCTGTAAATTCAACAAATAAATATTTATTGGTTCATTCCTTCAATGCAGTACTCTTGCAGTCCTCAAAAATTATGATGTTGATGCATCTCTTGATGTTAAAAGAGGTTTTCAATATAATTAATAAGTAAAAAAAATCGGATAGCAAAACACTATGAATACTATCATAGTATGTTATAAATAGATTGTATGTATATATGTAGATTTATTTCTAGATGTGTATGTACAATATACTCTGTATACTTGGGCATAGGAAAGAGTCTGGGGTCATATAACCAGAATGTTAATAGTGATTATTAATGGGACTTCTGTGGATTTGTATTACTTGAGTTTTTCTATTTATCTAATTATTATATAGTAAACAGTTTTATTTTGTTCTCATTTGTCTCATCCACTTTTTTTGACTGCGTAGTCCTGTAATTTTTTTTTAATTTAAAAAATTTTTGCGGGTACATAGTAGGTGTGTATATGTATGGGGTACATGAGGTGTTTTGATACAGACATGTAAAATAAACACATCGTGAAGAATAGAGTATCCATCCCCCCAAGCATTTATCCATTACATTGCAAACACTCCAGTTATACTCTTTATTTTAAAATGTACAGTTGTTATTGACTACAGTCACCCTGTTGTGTTATCAAATAGTAGATCTTATTTATTCTAACTACTTTTTTTGTACCCATTAACCATCCCTACCTCCCCTCCAACACCCTACTACCCTTCCCAGCCTTTGGTAGCCATCCTCCTACTCTCTGTGTCCATGAGTTCAGTAGGTTTGATTTTTTAGATTCCACAAATAAGTGAGAACATGCTAAGTTTGTCTTTCTGTACCTGGCTTTTTTCACTTAACATAATGATCTCGTTCCATCCATGTTGTTACAAATGACTAAATCTCATTCTTTTTTATGGCTGAATAATATTCCATTGTGTGTATATACCACACTTTCTTTATCCATTCATCTGTTGGTAGACATTTATATTGCTTCCAAATCTTAGATGTTGTAAACAGTGCTGCAACAAACAGAGGAAGTGCAGACTTGTCCTCAATATACTGATTTCCTTTCTTCTGAGTATATACCCAGCAGTAGGATTTCTGGATCTTGTGGCTACTTGTCTCATCTACTTGTGAGGGGTGAGGAAAAAGGGAATACGGTGCAGGTACTCACATTCTGGTAAATTTTTTGTTGTTTTTTGTTTGTTTGTTTTGCTCTTGTTGCCCAGGCTGGAGTGCAATGGCATGATCTTGGCTCACTGCAACTTCCGCCTCCCAAGTTCAAGCAATTTTCCTTGAACTCAGCCTCCCAAGTAGCTGGGAGTACAGGTGCATGCCACCATGCCCAGCTAATTTTGTATTTTTAGTAGAGACAGAGTTTTACCACAGTGGCCAGGTTGGTCTCAAACTCCTGACCTCAGGTGATCCACCCCACTCAGCCTCCCAAAGTGCTGGGATTACAGGAGTGAGCCACCACACTCAGTCACATTCTGGCAAATTATTAAGTCGCCAAAATCTCTCCTGTGTCTTTCCTCCATTGTTACAGATATATGAACATGTTGTGCCAAATGGTGATAATGCCTTTTGGTTTTATTCAGTCTCTTCTGTGTACCAAATGCCACCTTAAAAACTAGAAACATTCTATGAAGTCGGTATTGTTATTGCCGTTATACAAATGAGGAAAGGGTTCAGAGAGTTTAAGTGACTGGAACCACAGAGCTCCTCTGTGACTGAGCTGAGGCTCAGACTGAGGTCTGACTTTGAAATCTATCTTTGTGGTCTCAAGAATTCATACTGTAGACATCTCATCTGTTGTTAGGATGAAAAGGTCAATGCGTGTGAGTGGATTATAAAGTGTTGCTTTAAAACAAAGAAGATACTCATATTTTGTCAGTATCTACCGTTTTTCAATGTTTGCATGGTTTTCTGGCAGTTTTTTCAATTGGAGCATAACCTTTGTCTTTGCAGCCCCGCCTAGCCTAGGATAGTCTGACTGCATAGTCAGTGTCACGTTAAATACTTGTGGACTGCTCTGTGGGACTTGGAGGAGTGCCCTTTAGATTCTGAGAAACAGAGTCTGGGAATCTTCCTGCAGGCTGGTGGGCCATCCTGAAGAAGCTCTATCCTGCCTTGGTGGCCACATGCAGTCCACGTCCCCTGAGGAAAAGGGCAGGAAAGCTGTGGCCTTCCACGGCACATAGAATGAATCCCAAAGGTTCTGGAATCCTGTGCAACTTGCCCACAGAACGTCAGGAGCTGGAATAGCTTTGCCTCACAGCCTCTCTTAAACCTGCAAAGGCGTCTTTAAAATAGTCTCTGGAAATTATTGTTGAGTTGGATCTTGAACTTAGTTCCTTGGGTGGTGTAGATTAAACAGTCTGTTGCCGTCGCTCCCTTATCTCCCTTTGTCTTTCAGGCTTCCTCTGTCCAACATTCACATCATCTCTGTTCTTTCCCACACTTTGTTTGACCCGTCAGTATCTCAGACACCGTGGCTTCCTCACGGGATTACTTAGTCAGCCTGATATGTGGCCTCCAGCGCCCCTCTGCCAAGTCCACATTCCCATATGAGCCTAATTACATACAAATCACTGCGGGGAGTGAAGCTGTGAGTATACCATTTCGGGAAAGAGCAAAGTGCAGGAATGGGGTACTTTGGTTATTTACTAAGACTTCTTCACAGCCTGGGCAATGTAGCAAGATTCCATCTCTGCAAATAAAGAAAAAACACAACATTTTAATCCAGATGTGGTGGCACATGCCTGTAGTCCCAGCTACTTGGGGGCTAAGGCAGGAGTTTGAGTCTAGGAGTTTGAGGCTGCAGTGAGCTATGATGGCACCCCCATCCATGGTCACTGAATTCCCCCATGAGAGGCACTTTGGAGGGAGGATCCCAGGGTCTCAGCTCACCTCTGCCACTCACAACCGTACACACATGAGCAAGTGGCTCAGTCCCCTGGGGCTCAGGGTTTCCAACTATAAAATGGGCATAGATCTATGACAAACCTGGGTGACAAAGCAAGACCCTATCCCAGAAAACGAAACAAGGCTGGGTACAGTGGCTCAAACCTGTAATCCCAACACTTTGGGAGGCCAAGGTGGAAGAAGCGCTTGAGGCCAGGAGTTCAAGACCAACCTGGGCAACATCTCTACAGAAACATTACTTTAAAAAAAATACAAAAAAGGCTTCTTCAATAAGCATCATGGTGGGCATGGAGGACATGACATTTTAAAAAAACGCACCTAAAAAATTGATTTCTTGGGCACTCTTTGTCACAAGGACCATACATCTCATGATAAATGAATCATGCCTGCGATTGTTTTCTACGTATTGATTGTTCAAAGCTCTGCTTTTGAACTTCGTATAGTCAGCCAAATAATCACGCATCTATTGTTCTTCAGACATTTACTGTGCACCTAATAAAGGCCAAAGTGCTAGGGGCTGGAATTTCTTATCACCTCTAGGCCTGCTCATTTGGACTGATTTAGAAAATGGAGTTATAAATTGTTTTAAAATCTCTTTTCTCTTCCAGTTTTCCAAAGAAATTAGACCATTTTCTTCGTGAAAAGAAATCGAGCTGCTGTTTTCATAGGGTGAGTGATCCTTTGAATCTTTCCTGTATTTTTACCCACATCAAAATGTTATCCAATTACTATGATGCGCCAAGAAAAAGTGTGTGACAGCATGCATTCTCTCGTTTTCTTGTGCTTGGAACCAAGGTATTTTTCCTGTTCTTCGACTCTCCTTATCACTGGGTCCTTTGGAGAGATGGTTTCCCTTGTAGATTTTTTCTGCCATTTCTTTATGGTGTTCACATGCTTTGCCTCTTGCGAGGTCATCATCGTTGCTATTGACTTGTCCAGCTCGCAAAGAGGAAGTTTCTTTCCCTCAGCAACTGGTGCACAGAAATACAGCTGTGGGCAAGGGGGAACCATCCAATTTCTTCAAGTGACTGTGATGTCTCTTGAATTCCATGACCAAGAATAATAGGATGTGAGCCCCAGATGAGACCTGAGAGCTTGTCTGGCAAAGGCCCTATGTACAGATGAGGCAGCTGAGGCCCAGAGGCTTCACATCACCTTTGTGGGGCTTCATGGAGAGTAGCAGAGCTGGGATTATGACACAGGTGTGTTTGGCTCCTAGCTGCGTGATGTTTGCCCTGCACAAGACTGGTTTTGGAATCTGCAGATTCTTTTTGAGGCTGTAGAATTATAGGTAGTTCAACTTAAAGTGGTCTTGGTAATCTAATAATGATCACCCCTAAGGCAAGGGTCAAGACTGATGCTGGTATAGACTGTTTGACTTTCTCATAATCATAGTTGGCTACTAAGTAAAGGGGTTGGCAGAGCGAGTGTACCCAAAACACTTCTGTTATGGACGTCATCTGAGAAAGCTTATTTTCCTTTGCGCCCTTTCCAAACCACTGCATCTGCAATGCCACGTTGTCACAGGCTGAGACTTGGTGGTACATCTGCTTTGCAGCTAGAAGTCACAGTACACCTGCAGGTGTGTGCAGTCCAGCTGCCGACCCACACACCTGACTCGCGGTTGTCTGCACCTGCAGAAGAATGCCTATCAGGGTTCCTATATTGAAGTACAAATTTGACCTACTGTCATAGAGACTTCTGAGAAACATTTATTCTTTTATTTTATTTTATTTATTTGAGACAGGGTCTCTTTCTGTCGCCCAGGCTGGAGTGCAGTGGTGCGATCTTGGCTCACTGCAAGCTCTGCCTCCTGGGTTCAGGCCATTCTCCTGCCTCAGCCTCCCAAGTAGCTGAGACTACAGGAGCCCGCTACCATGCCCGGGTAATTTTTTGTATTTTTAGTAGAGACGGGGTTTCACAGTGTTACCTAGGATGGTCTCAATCTCCTGACTTCGTGATCTGCCCGCCTCAGCCTCCCAAAGTGCTGGGATTACAGGCGTGAGCCACCGCGCCCGGCCCCGTTTATTCATTTTTTTAAAGTTATGTTGGTTTTTACGTAAGAGCGCAGTTGTGTGATAAGATGGAGAAAAGTTAAGAACATGATTCTCAGTTAGAATCCCAGAAGGTAGACTTGATTGTGTGTGTGTGTGTGTGTGTGTGTGTGTGTGTGTTTTTAAGACATCCTAGGTTAAATCTGGCTTCGAATTGTGTTCATTTAGGTTGGTGAACTAAGTGCGCTTATTTCCAAAACATTTCATCTTACCTAGGGAGTGGTCAAAGGGTGGCATTAAGAGCTTGTGTTTATTATTTTATCCAACTTGTCAACTTAATCACTTTGTCTTCTTTCCTAATTAGAGTCATTATTGTGGAACTTGATCATCTCCTTATGTAGATACAGACATAATTGGTTTCTACCAACATACTGAATGGAATATAGAACATAGATTGCTGATTTGTGAGGGATCATCTGCTGAATTACCCTAATATTGATCTCTCCTGTCCACAGAGCTGGGTCTACATGAGTTAGCATTCATTAGAAGTATGAAGGTTTCCATTTTCCTGTCTTATCTGAGAAAAGCCCAAAAGGTTTATTCTCAGAGCTCACCACGATACAGTGTGGGTCACTGACACCTGTTGCTGTCTGGGGAATGTAAAGGTCTCTTTAGAGTCAAGAGATTAATTAGACTAAAAGAAGGGGGCAATTAAGGGCCTCGAGAAAGTGAAGAAATGTCCATTTCCATGCCTACATCATAGGATTCCTTGGGTAAAGAATAAACTGGTAGAGAAGGATCTGAGGCATGAAATAGTGAAGGAATGAAAGAAGGACCGTCTGAACCCATGTAGACCACTTGTGGCTACTTTGGTTTCCTTCTGGGGTCATGTTTGATGTCAACATTCAAGAGGGCATCAAATAATTATCCAACATATTGCAAGCCGTTTGCTTTTACCAAATAAGAAAAAAACTAAACACAGATAGAAGCCATGAGTATTTTTTTTTCCTAAAAAGAAGCTCAGAAGCTGGCCCCCACATGCACATACACCTTGTAAAACATGAGTCCCTGGGTTCAGTTTCATAGTATGCAGTGGGGCTGGGTCTTGGGAACAATGCTGCTGTTGTTTCTAAGCTCAAACAGCAGTCACCATCAATGGTATCTCTTTAAGGGAAATCCAGGGAAATGCTCTTGCCAGCACTGTGATTTTATTTGCTAGAGGCCAGGTGGCAATGACATGCATTGGTTCCATAGCAACATGACTGTGCTGCCAGAAAACATATAATGACTGTGACAGCCAGTGTATCCTGGGCAGGATGAGGGCAGCCCTGATACCCTCTTTTATTTCCCACCTTATCCACTCTTGCCTTTCCCCTCCTGGGGCCTGTGATATGCGGAGAATGTGGTTTTCGTAATTGTTACTATCTACTTCTGCTATTAACACTTGCCTCCTGTCCCGGTCCATCTTGGGACTTGATGAGAGAGGAGGCAATGCCTGTAGGAACGTTCTACAGGCCTCTGAATGGGTCAGCAGGGTTGGCAGCACCTGCCTGCCTTAGCAATTGAAAGGAGGTGGAGAGCCTGTGCTTTTCATCCTCCCTGTGGCACAGCGGCTCTGTCAGAATGGCCTGGTGGGGAGGATACTTCCCGTGCATCATGGTCTGCTGCTCCTGGCTGAAATGTGTGAGTAGCGACATGGAGCAATGTGAAATCCAGGGAAACAGAGTGCTCATTTAATACACTGCAGATTGAGGAGACACCTACCCGTGGAGCCTGCAATGCCAGGCCCAGTAGGACTGCACAAAGAAAGGCAATACCCATTTCTCATCTTCTGGGAGCTTGGACCAGAGAGGCAGTTTCTAATTGCAGTTTCTCTACTGATGTGTGGTTGGGGCTTTCACATTTCTGTGATGTTTTCTCATCTATACAATCCTTAATGAAAGCATTGTAAGAACTCTTAGTTTCAACAGATGCTTTTTTCCCTCTGAACTCCTGAAGCATTTTAAAAAATCTTTACCATCCATTTGACATTGCTCTTGTATTTCCTTTTTTGATATACATTGCTTTGGGGGCCTGAGTGGTTTTCTAGGTAGAGACTAAGCCCTTCAAGGATAGGAACCATGTATCTTCTTCTTCATCTTCTTAAAAAGAATTCTCTAATGCTCACAACTAAGCTCTGCGGATAGTAACCATGACATTAATATTTGTTCATGACAACGTTGTATTCTCACCCTATCTCCCAAGGAAATTCTGAGGCAAGTGTGTAAATATATTGAAAATGTTGTTCAGTTCTTCAAAGAAAAGGTAAACTCAAGAAATTATTTTCCTAATGTGGTTTTCTTTTTAATGTAGATATAAAGTCACAAGGTAAGAATATCTAAAAGCTTCATATTTCCTCATCTTCCTCTTTGTGGCTACTGACCATAGCATATACCCCTGGGTTTTATACTGGCACCAAAATAATCCTTTTTCTCACCTCACTCCCAATATTCACTGTATTGAATTTGTCTTGGGGTCGAGACTTCTCAGTCTAGCAATTTTTTTGAACAATTAAGTAAGAGATAGGAGGGATTTTTTCCATTAAGATGACAGATAGATTAGGTTTGATAGATAAGGATAGTGATTCCTAATTTGGTTTTGAGGTCTGCTTAGGGGAGGGAAGGTTTTTATCTTATGAAAACTTTTATCTTACAAGAGTTCTCTTCCCGTCCCAAGTTCCGAGCCCACTGAGAAATAAGACAAGAGTATTGAGGCCGACGGGGGCCAGAATGCTGCTGTGTGACTGAGGGCAATGTGCTAACTTGCCACCTACCTGTTCCCCAGTCTAGCTTGGTCGCAGGCCACCTGCAGGAAAGTTTTGAGTCTACAGGCACCTGTCTGTGTGAAGAGGCCCAAATCCCTGCTAACCCTGCTCAAAATTTTATAGATTAACCCTATCCAAGGAGAGGGGCATAGACCGTGTTGGCTTTAGCACCAGCCGGGTTACTCATTCTACACCCTTGAGGAAGAAAAGGTTGGAGCAAGAGGTCAGAGGGTGTAAGGGAAATCCTCCCCCGTAGAAAGCTGGGGTGGGGCGTGGTGTTTCCTTCCTGCTCTGACCATGTTTCTGTTCCCTGCACACCATCAGGCCTACCCGCCCCCAGCTCACTCAAGCCTTCTTACCTGTTGTGTTTTCTTCATGGCGCTTGGGCTTCTGCATCCGACTGCGGGTTTATTGTTAGTCTCCTCTATTAGAATGTTAGCTCAGTGAAAGCAAAAGCCTTGTCAGTCTCATGGACTGCATGTATCTCAGTATTTAAAACTGTGTCAAGCACATAGGAGGCATTTGATCAACATTTGTTGAATGAATAAACGCATAGATGTTGTTTGATGCCTCTGCTCACACTCTTTAATTACCTGGAAATCCCTGGTGCCCTGTCTTGTCTGGCAAGCCTATAAGAGCTAGTTCAGTGATCGTGGTCTCTTCTTGCTCTGTATGTGGCTCATCAGTTGGCAGTAGTTGGCATGTGTGTATGTGTGTGCTCTCATGTAGGTGAGCGTGCACATGTGCATCTTTGTGTGCATGTGTGTGTACCTACATACCTGTGTCCTTTTGTGCATATGTATGTGTATGTACTTCTGTTCTCTCTCTCTCTGGCTCTGTAGTACTTCACTTATTTGTTTCCATATCTATTACCCTTACTAGACTGCAAATGCCTGAAGAACTGGGGAACCTGTTAATCCTTCTTGTTCCTCTAATATCTGCCATGTAGTAAGTGCTCAGTAGATGATAATATTAGCATTCTAAGCACTTACAACATGCCCAGTACTGCTTTATCTTAAAATTTAAATTTAAGATTTAAAATTTAAAATAACTTTTATGTATCTTGCATATATTAACTTGTATAATTCTCACAACAACCTTACAAGATACATTTTAAACTCTCATTTTGTGGATAAGGAAACTGGGGACATAAAGAGGTCACGTGGCTGGCCCACAGTCTCACAGCTAGCCTGACTCCATAGCTTTTATTCTGTGCTACTATATTTGTGTGAATAAATAAATGACTGAATGAGAATTTTAGAAGCCCAGACCAAAATCATTAAGTAGACCTAAAGACACTAGGGTCAACACAAATAAGTAAAAATGATGAGCCATGGTTGACATACAATCAAGGTCATGGCTAAAATAAAGTCACAGATGAATAGCTAATGCCTTCTTGTAGCCATTGCACTGAATTCCTGATTATCCATGCCTCCAGAGTGGTATTGGTTAATGCAAATGGATAATTGTCATTACATATTGGGAATTATTTCCTAGTGGGAAAATATCAAGTCATCAGTTATGAGTTAAACAGCTACTGCTTGCAAGGCTCACAACTCAATTTTTGGGAAAATGGTGAGGGAGAAAGGAAAATGTGAGTTGGAGCGTGAAAAGGTAAGCCCTGAAAGTACAAGCCAAGGTCACTATCTTCAAGAGGCTCCTGTCTCATTAAGTGGCAAGGAGTGAGTAAATGTGACATTAAGGCAATTAAAAGATATTGAGGGTAGTAAATATAAAGCCTATCATGAGGCATTGTTAGACATGATTCATTACCAAATGGTAATAATAGAGAAAATAAAAGCTATTATATTAGTCAGGATAGGATAAGCTTTTGTTGCAGAAATGATCAACCCTAAACTTTCAGTAGCTTAGCAAAATAAAAGTTTATTTCTCATTCATGCAGTGACCGCTGTGGATGCGATATCTCTCCAGGACAACTGTCCTCTATGCATAACTCCATGATGCAGTCTGCTTTGATCTTTTTATCCAGCCATCTCGGGGCCTCTTTCATGATCACTGGAAGAGAGAAAAATTGGAAAATTGCACCAGCAATTAAATGCTTCAAAGCTTTGGCCTAGAAGGGACACTTGTCACCTGCTATGTCCTAAGCATGACTTTTAGCCTTTTATATAACTCACATCATCCCAGTCCTCTCACACAGCACACGGTAAATGCTCGATGAATGTATAGGGTAAAAGAATGGATGAACATAAGAATGCATTGTGACTCGCTCCTGATAGTGTTGAAGCAGTAATATACCTGGCAGCCCCCAAAGCCCAGGCTTGGAACAATCAGATCTGGCTCAAAAATATTTACTAGGCCGGGCGCGGTGGCTCAAGCCTGTAATCCCAGCACTTTGGGAGGCCGAGACGGGTGGATCGCGAGGTCAGGAGATCGAGACCATCCTGGCTAACACGGCGAAACCCCGTCTCTACTAAAAAATACAAAAAACTAGCCGGGTGAGGTGGCGGGCGCCTGTAGTCCCAGCTACTTGGGAGGCTGAGGCAGGAGAATGGCGTAAACCCGGGAGGCGGAGCTTGCAGTGAGCTGAGATCCGGCCACTGCACTCCAGCCTGGGCGACAGAGCGAGACTCCGTCTCAAAAAAAAAAAAAAAAAAAAAAAAAAAAAAAAAAAAAAAAATTTACTAACATTGAAAGAGCATTAATAAAAATAACAACATAGTTAACATTAATTAGCTATGGTGATTGGACAGTCATAAGGACACGGGCAAATTAAACTCCATTTAGCAGGTGGCTAAACTTATATTAAAGCCCTGGCCTGCCAGACATTGGCCTTGTCTTAGACACATCACTGCCTAACAGTCCACAGCTCAACTCACAGTTCACGAGTTATCTGGTCCCATCTTGTCTTTCTAACCTTGTTCCTCCTGAATGAAATGGAGACCATTATGCTTGCTAAAAATTAAGAAGCTTTATTAAGGCAAAGTTAACCTGTCCGGGATGCTCCCATGATTCCATCCCAGGTGTACAGACCACCTTATACCATCCCTCTCGTGCATCCACTTCTCTCATGCTTTCATCTTTCATCTGGGGTCCTGGTGAACAGACCACAATTCAGCTCCAGATCAATGAAGAGGGGCTTCCAGACAGGGACCACACATATGCTGAGCAAAACACAGCAACCGAACATGTAAAGTAAGTGGGAAGCTCCATGTGGGACTCAATGTGGAGAATGGAAAACTCATAGAGAGAAAGAGGGAGACTGCCTTGGACAGGGAGATAGGGGTCACACCACATGTGTCAGACCAAAGAATGAGGACCCCTCAACCACATTCGCTGCGTGTGTATTATATGGTGAAGAGAAACCTGCCTGCCAGGAGGATCGAGTCCCAGCCACTGACAGATTCCCAGGACATGGTGCTTGTTGTTGGTGTATGGTTTGTGGGTGGTGGTGGTGGGGAGGGAGGAGTGGTCACTGTGTAAATAGGCAGTGCTGTGGGGAGGGGTCCTGAACTGGGGGTTGGCAGTCACTGGAGATTTTTTAACAAGTTGGGGATGTGACCAACCATGTTTTAGTGAGATGAACTTTACAGCTGTGTCCATAGCCCGTGAGATGGTGGAGAAAACAGAGTCTAGGGTCCCAGAGGGAAGGCAGTTGCAGGTATAAGGAGATAAGGTTTTGAGAACTACCGTGGGCGTGTTATAAAGGGACAGACGTGGGGAACACTACAAAGAAAGAGTTGAACAAACTGAGCAACTGTTTGGATATAAGAAACAAGGAGGCCGGGCGCGGTGGCTCACGCCTGTAATCCCAGCACTTTGGGAGGCCGAGGCGGGTGGATCACAAGGTCAGGAGATCGAGACCACGGTGAAACCCCGTCTCTACTAAAATACAAAAAATTAGCTGGGCACGGTGGCGGGCGCCTGTAGTCCCAGCTACTCAGGGGGCTGAGGCAGGAGAATGGCATGAACCTGGAAGGCGGAGCTTGCAGTGAGCTGAGATTGTGCCACCGCCCTCCAGCCTGGGGGACAGAGCGAGACTCCGTCTCAATAAAAAAAAAAAAAAGAAAGAAACAAGGAAAGGAATGGAGTCAGAGATAACCCAATTTTTGAGCCCAGGTGGCTACTGAAAGTGTCCTGTATTGTAGTTTGTGGATATTGTTGTCGTTATTACTATTATTATTTTGATACGGTGCCTCACTCTGTCGCCAGGTTGGAGTGCAGTGCCGCAATCTTGGCTCACTGCAACCTCTGCCTCCTGAGTTCAAGCGATTCTTCTGCCACAGCCTCCCAAGTAGCTGGGATTACAGGCTCCCACCACCACGCCTGGGTAATATTTTGTATTTTTAGTAGAGGTGGAGTTTCACCATGTTGGCCAGGCTGGTCTCAATCTCTTGACCTCATGATCTGCCCGCCTTGGCCTCCCAAAGTGCTGTGGATATTATTTTAATAACGGTGTCATCCCATGAGATAGACAGCCGGTGGCAGAACCGAGGGATTGCCTGGGACCCAGATCTGCCCACTGTGAGTATCTGAGTTGCCGTAACCCCACATCCCTTCCTTCGAGTCCTCCCTCCCCAAGGTTTAGGATCAAATCTTAAATCAGCAGCAAAACTGCCAGGCTGAAATTTCATCTCCGTCCTGGCCCTCTAGTGGAGATAAAATGGTTTAAATGTGGGCAAGAAAGTAAAACGGAATATGTGGTTGCCTAGTCTAGCTATTGATAAGAGAGGGCTCACCATCCACCCATGAGAACCGTCTCTCTGCTGCTGGTGTGCCTCGCTGTCAGACGCAGCCTCCCTATGGCTCTGGAACATGAGGGGTAATGTCTTGCCGGTTGGTAAAATTCTTGCAAGCTGACAGTCTTTTTTTTTTTTTTTTTTTTTTTTTAAACTCCACAAGGCCACTGCATATTACGTCCTTGGTCTTTGTGATCCAACGAGAGGGAGTCAGTTTTGATTTGGGAGAAAGGAGGAAGAAGACTGTTTGATGGGTGAGAGGAGGAATGTATTGCATTCCCATTTTGCTTTCTGGGGCTGGCTTGTCGTGTCACTTTTCATAGCTGCTAGGCTCTAGTGGTAGAAGAGAGGCTAATGAGAGAAGCCACGGCCGTGTGCAGCTTGCGCACAGCGACTCTTCAGCTCCAAGCAATCAGTGAGCTCCTGATCTCCCTGGGATTCAGGGGTGCCCCAGCCCCAAATCTTTTTTCCCTGCATTTAGGCTAGAACTGGAAAGATGCTGCTGGGAGAGAAGAGAATTCCTGACATCCTGCCTTTCTTGTCTGCTTTCTGCTTGGGTCTGTGGAGCGGCCACCTCTGGGCAGAGGTGCAGGAAGTGTGACAGAACAGGAAAGCTTTGAAGTCACTGTCTCCCTCCCTCCCACGCCCTAGGCTACCCTTGCTGGTCAGAACCTCCTGCTTACTCTAGTGGACAGACACCTGAGTTGCTGCTCTTGATGAAGGTTCTCCCACTTCTTCAAACCAGCAAGGCATAGGACCCCACTTGACTTGGAAGATACGTGGTGCTCTTGATCATTTCAATCCCTTTTACATCCCCGTAATATCACCGTGGCCTGTTAGATTGATTTGTGAGTAAGATTCCTTGCAAATAGCAAGATGATTGGAAGCCGCTGTCTTTTCCGGGGGAGGTGCATATTTAAACGGACAGGCTAAGCTATTTATAGATTGTAACGTATTGTGTTGCAGGGAAAAGGTGGAAGTCAACAGTACTGTTCTGTTCCCTGTTTCCTATAGTTTCAAGCCTATTTTCTTGCTAGTCCTGGAGACTTTAAACATTTAGAATCTCCAGTGATATCTATATTCTTTTGATGTACTTTGTGTAGAAACTCAAGCAGGAACAGGCTTTAGAGTCAGCTAACCAAAGAATCTTGGGGCTTTTGATCACTTTCCATTAGCACAAACAGTAATCTCTGCCCTGTTGGATTTTGTTTGAAAGGACATTTGCTGTTTAATGAATATAAACATGTTGCTGAGTTTTTAATATGTCTTCTCAACTCAGGAGCTGAAAAATGCATACACGTAGAAGGCGTAGAAGGGATTCTGCGTGCCCCAATCATTTTCCTAGCTGTTGACTGAACTTTTGAAATGTGCTTTGCACAAGAACAGATACTGAACAGATATTTTACTTAGAAAGCCTTCCGTTCCAATGGTGATTCCCAGGGGTCACTCAGCCACATCTTACTAAATAATATTTGGTCAAAAGAGAAATGCGAGTGCAAGAAGGACATGTGATCACAGCCACTAACAAATTCCTAGAAAGTGCTGCTTGTTGTCATTTCTGGTTAGGAGGTGATGGTGATGGCAGGCAGAGGGTCTAAGCCACTCTCCTGTCTCTCTTTTAATGTATATTCTTCTGTTGCTGTAGCTCCTGGCATTGGCTCTCACCCTCACTTGCGGGAGGGAGGGAATGACTGTTTGTTGCTGTTGGTGTCTGAAAATCTGTGGGCAGAACTTTTAGAAAAAGCAGACCACAGAGCCTGCTATATATTTTGTTCAGCCCATTCTATTTCTCTTCACTTTTCAACCGATTGGGAGAAAATAAAAGGGCCTGCATTCTAAAGTTGTCTTTATCTTTAGAAGAGAATACCTTTTATAAATGCTTAGAACTTGGAGATGCTGTTGTTTTTATTCAGTATTTGAAATGCTAAGTATGCTGACACTGTCCTGGGAGTGCGGCCCCTCATTGAGAGAGAGCAGTAGACACAGCAATGACTTGGCTTTTAATTGGAAATGCCCTACTCTTATTAGAGCTGAGGGGTGATTTGAGATGTTCCTGTTTTCACATTCAGCTATTTCCTGGTTCTGTGATCGTAATAAATTCCATAGCTCCAAAACGTTAGAGCAAATTGTGTCTTCTGTAGGAGTTATTTACGGATACTGAAACAAATGGTGCTTTCTGAGGAAGAAGAACTGTGTGTGAAAACTATGTGGTAAAGCCTTTCATATCTGCCCTAGTGGCAGAACTTCTGAGGAGCTGGCTTTGAGGGTAATGATATCTTTATCGCCCTGATGCTGAATGGAGGGGAGGCCTTTGTGTGTTCTCTTGCCAACTAACACCTGGCTGCCTCAGGGCATCCTGCCTGGTAATTAAACCCATGAGTATGTACAAAGATTAGGGAGACCATTTGAAGAGAAAGATGGGGGCTGGAGAGGCGAGGTTAGAGTCTTGCCATTATAAGCTTAGGTGCAGAAGCAAGCCAAGCTACCTGGAAGGCCACCTCATGGCAAAGACACCCGCTAAGGCAGGGCGGTGGCCTGGGACTGGCCATCAGTCACTTCCTGCTCATTCTCCTCAGGACTGAGGACTGTCGTCTTCAGTCTTCCCCAGTCTCGCTTATCTTCCTCCCGCTTCCTGAAGGAAATATCCTTTTGCAATGGATAGATTATCAACTTGAATTTTTAGCAAGCAGGCTGGAGGTTTTGGAAGTTTTAGAGACATGGCTGGTCTTGAATTCCTGGGCTCAGGCAATCCTCTCACCTCGGCTTCCCAAAGTGCTAGAAGTACAGGTGTGAGAAGTTTTTGGAGGTTTCAGACTTGCTGCTAGGCTGATTCTGAGGGAGAAAAGACCGATGCTATTCAGAAGGTTGTGGACTTCTGAAGAATGGAAACTGGGCACCCTGAAGGAAGTGTATGTCAATCCTAGTCCTGCAGCTAGTGTGGCTCAAGTTTATTCCCTTAAATGTCTATTGTGTTAAAACATGAAAAGGGTTTAGATATACTTCCACATCTTTGCAGTTGTCGGCTGTCTGGCCATTTATAAGGGGAAGGGAAGAGTGAAGCAGTAGCCCCATTAATTCCCATGCGTGGTGTCTACTGTTTGAATCCTGGAAATCAGGATGATTTTATTCACGTGTTAATGCCCTCTAGTGGCCAGCGAGGTACCCTCTAAGCAGGACTTTCCCCAGCTTCCACCCTTCCTATCCCTAACTAAATTAAGCACCCACTTAACAGTAGTTGAGTATGTGTCATATCAAGTCTGTATTTTCTTACTAAGATTCGTCTACCACGTGGGGAAAAAAAAATCAAAAGCTTTGTTACAGTTCAAAGAACGTAGTGCTGTTGCTACATCAAATGAGGATAAATCTTCCATCTGTAGCAATCTGTATTATAAGTCTACTGGATGTGACAGAAAACTCTTTAAAACTTTGATGCACATATTTTCACAGCCAACCGATTTCATTAAAGTGGGAGAAGTGTACTATTGGCAAGCAGTTTTTCTGCTGACTTCCCACCCATAAATAGACAAGCTTTATAAAAAGACAAAATCTTCCCAGATCTGTTTGGTTGGCCAAGGTGACATTTGTTTTCCTCCCTCAGAAGGTTAGTAAAATTAAACTTCTGCTTTCTGTATACCTTTACTGTATTTTTATTTCTATTTATTTATTTATTGAGACAGGGTCTCACTCTGTCACCCAGGCTGGAGTGCAGTGGTGCACTCACAGCTCACTGCAGCCTCGACCTCCTGGGGCTCAAGCAGTCCTCCCACCTCAGCCTCCCAAGTAGCTTGGGACTACAAGTGTGTGCCACCATGACCAGCTAATTTTTGTATTTTTGGTAGAGATGGGGTTTTACTATGTTTCTCTGGCTGGTCTCGAACTCCTGGACTCAAGTGATTCTCCCACCTCGGCTTCCCACAGTGCTAGGTGTGAGTCACTGTGGCTGGCCCTAGTTTTATATAGTTAAAGCATTATTCACTCACAGTGATCTTTGAATGAGTTATGTAAGTTATGTTTGTTTTCTCATACTTTGTTTTCCTAGTCAGTTCAACCAGTCAAGTATGAGATGAGTGGCTGCTGTGAGCCTGATCAAGTGGGTTGGAATCCACTGGGAATACTGTTAAAATGCAGGTTCTGATCCTGGCGGTCTGAGATGGGGTCTGAGATGCTGCTGGTCCCAGGACCACACTTCGAGGAGCAAGTTGCTAGGAGCCATATTTGATTTTCAAAAATCCTATGATCTGAAAAGGAACTAGGAAAAGTATACAAATAAATACGGCATAAGACAGAGGCAATAAACTGTGTATAAAAGTAAAACATGCTTCAGAGGGTTAAAGATAGAAGTGATCACTTCTGATTGGGAAAATCAGGCCAGTTTCCACAGAGAAGGTGATTTGGGAATTGGATTTTAGTTTGCAACAGGGATCGGGGGGAGGTGTGTGAGGGCCATTGAGACCAGAGACACAGATTCTGGAAAGTGAAGAGTACATTCTGGGAACTAGGGGCTGTCCGTATGCCTGTGATGGGGAAAAGTGGGAGATAACAGTTGGGAAGGTAAGTGGAAGCCATATTGTAGACTGTCAGACAGTCTGGGATGGAAACTCTGGACTTAATTCAGGAAGCAAAGAGGAACCAGCAACAAGAGATTTTGAAACGAGAAAGAAGATTGAAACTGCAGTTTAGAAAGATTCATCTGGCATGTGTATGTAGGATAGACGGGAGTGGGGAATGACAGCCCATTCCAAGAGAAGGAGTAATAGATAGGACAGATAGCATGATTACTCTTAGCAATTGGGAAAATAGAGAATAGATGCGATACAGAGAGAGAAGGATCAGAAGGTATCCAGGGGCTGTCAGGGTTTCAGTCCTGTGATTACAGAATTACCATAAATAGGACAGTCAGAAAGAGCTATCGAATACTTTTGAATGGAAAAATGACCTGAATGAATGCACAAATGTCACCTCCAAAAGACCTTCCTTGTCCATCCTCCCTAACATAGTATGCCAGTCTTCTTACCCTGCCTTGCTATTTTCATGACACTTTTTACTGTCTGACATTAAAAGGATGGCAAGAAAAACAGGGAGGCCAGGTAAGAAACCTGTAGTTGACATGATAGAAAATGATAGTGGTTTGGGCTTGAATGGTGGCAGTGACATCAGAGAGAGGTAGCTGGGTTCAAGATACAGCTCGATGGTATCCGGTATATTCTCATTATTGCACATCCAGTCTCAGCTGTTTGCATCTTGCAAAATTCTATACCCAGTAAACCATAAATTCCCCATTCCCCATCCCCCTCCCCCCTGGGAATCACCATTCTACTTTCTGTCTCTATGAATTTGACTACTCTAGGGACCTCCTGTAAGTAGAATCACACAGGATTTGTCCTTTTGTGACTTTTTGTTTAGCACAATGTCCTCAAGGTCATCCATGGTGTAACATGTGTCAGAATTTCCTCTTTTAAGGCTGATGAATATTCCCCTCTTGTATATATCACATTTTGTCTATTCATTCATCTGTCCATAAACAGTTGGGTTGTTTCCGCCTTTTGGTTACTGTGAATAATGCTGCTATGAATGTGGGTGTACAAATTTGAGGTTCTCCTTTCAGTTCCTTTGGGTATATACCCGGAAATGGAATTGCTGGATCACATGGCAATTCTATTTTTAATTTTTGTAGGAACTGCTGTATCGTTTTCCACAGTGGCTGCACCACTTTGCATTTCTACCAACAGTGCACAACAGTTCCAGTTTCTCCATATCCTCACCAACAGTTGTTATTTTTTGGTTAAAACATTTTTTTTCATAGTAGCCATCCTAATAGGTCGGAGGTTTGAGACTTTTTTTTAGGGGATATTTCAGATAGACAGTTGAGTCTTCGGGCCTGCAGCTCAAGAAGTCTGGGCCTGATTTATACCATAGAAATTCACATTTATGCCATCCTTTATCCTTTCAATGAATTTTTTGATCAGTTTGACTGTAAGCATTTAAGGATTTAGAGATTTCTATTAAACCATCAGATTTGTACTTAAATTATTTAATCTCAAAGACATTTGAAATAATATATACATTAATTTAGACATATTGCTTTCTTACACTTTCATATTATATGAAATAATTTTACTTACAACTTTTATCTACTATATCAGTATCTTCCTCATCTTTTGAACTACTTTGCCGTTCATGTAATACCATTCTTCAAAGCACATCATCTTGACGTTCATCTAGTCTGTGTTTGATGCTGTTACCAGAAATTTCATCCTAAGCCGCAAGTGCCCATTGCTGTATTCATTGGTTACATTTGTTAAGACCCATTGGCCAAAACAAGACATATAGCCAAGCCCACAGTTAATGTGAGCATGGCTTCAGGGAGGCATCGTACTGTGGGGACCATTATTGTAACAATATCCTAAACTATATTATTAAGAGATGTTTTTCTTCATTCTTCCTGTGAGTGTATTTTCATGAACTCTGCAACTTAACCACTTACTGTGTTGCTTTAAAAAGTAATCTTTAAAATGCTTTTTTATTTATAGTGACATCCAGTGCTTGCAACTAGGAAAGTCATACTTCCAAGAATAATTACTAGTCAAATTTGTTTTCTTCCATTAAAAACCAAAAGGAAAAACAGTTCTGTTAGGTGGCTGTTATAAACATATAAACATGCCAAACTGGCATTTATCAAGGTAGTTTTAAGGTAATATGTCTTCCATAAAGACTACTTTATTTAAGAGACCAATAAATAAAATGATAAACTTCATAAGAACTCAAAAATTAGGGGTACTTAGGCTTTTCTGAGGGCTCTCTGGAGAAAAACTACCTCATATTACCTTACCTTTTATTCAGGCATATGTAACAATTATAAATTTGACTTTGGAGACTTTAGTAAAAGAAAAAGCTTCTATATAGTAAAAGCCCTTAAACACTAACATGGTGATTGAGCCCATTGCTCATAAATGTTTGCTAAGAAAAACGCTCGTCTGGCATATTCAAAGGTCAGTCTTTCCTAGAGGCATGAGGGAACCTTTCAGGGTTCCTTTGGACATTGCAGTGCTGTGGTTGGGTGATGCCTTTTACCCATCTGTTTATCCATTTATTTATTCGTTAACTTCACACACCTTCTATAGTGTAGAGAATTTCTAAATACCATATATTAGAAAATCTTTATTTTATGAGTTTGGCCAGCAAGGGCAGGAATAGCAACAGATTAAATTAAACCAAAAAGTTTTGCGTTACTGAAAAAATTGGACAAATTCATATTAAAAGTTCCTAACCAAAAATCTCACAAATATGATGCAGTAATTGAAATCCATCATATTCTAAGGCTTAAAGCATGATGATCTGCTTCTACAGTGATAATTTGGGTAAGAAGGACAGTGTTCTAAAAAAGCAGCCTTAATATATAACTCGGAGGAGTATATATATTTTGGTCACTGGCCATTTGTCTGTCCATCCATCCATCTGTCCATTCATCCATCCATCTATACATACATCCCTACATCGTTTGGTTTATTTCACTAGTGTCAACTAGTTACATGGAGTTGAATGATGTTATCAATAATCATTGGCATGCCCTTTACTCTCTTAGCACAGAAGAGAAATAGGTAAAAGGAAGTACTGAAAAAATGTTTTCCCCTCTTGCTGCAAAGTTATAAGCTTTTGTTTCCTAATTAGGCCCACTAGACCACATTTCGCCAGTGAGCCTCCACTGAAACAAGTAATGATAATGTTCATTTCACATCTTTGACCTGAGAATTGCAAAGTGATTTACCGACATTAACTCATCAATTCTCCTAACACTTCTGAATAAGACATTATAATATATTATTGAATTCATCATGTAAATGGGTTCTGTGTTTTCCAGAGAATTTCGATATTCTGGCCACCATTAAATAGGGAGTGAGGAGAAAAATTAAAACAAAAATTACCCTTTTCTGAACTATTGTCTTGTGGCCTGATCTCCATCAGAATGTCTTATTTTCTGGAAATTTTAAAAGGGGGAGGTCAGAGGAGACATCAGCTTTGCTTATGTAAAACTATTAAATAAACTCATACTAGAGAAAAGTCATTAGAAAATGACCATTTCCCTTAAACCACTTTCTTTGTTTGACTCATTGCTTAATAAAATGATGAGCTTGAAATGATGCTGCCTGCTCCGTGTCACCCAAATGATGAGTCACAGCATGTGAACAAATGGAAACAAATCACCAGCGAAAAGGCCAAACTTCTGTGCTACCCTAGAAATATTTTCTATTTTTCCAGGGATTCCAATGATCTTCCATTCCTGTTTCACTCAGCTTATAGTAAGCCCTGATGCCAAGATTTTCTGAGTTCCCTGCCAAAACCATGATGCTCTCAGCCTGGGCCTCTCTTCTAGGGGGGAAGACACTGCCCTCCAGATGAAGTGAAAAGGAGAATCACAAAAAGAGGATTATTCCTTATGGGAGGAAATGGGACACGTGCTGCTTATTGTAACGTCATTCACCATTCCTTGGGTATGTGGAGGCTTTTATGAGAAAGCAGAGGTTTTTATAACTCATTTGCTCTGGCAAGTGAAGCAACACTAAAATTACTTAAGTGTTTAAAAGATAAATCCATAATAGTTTATGTTCTCAGTCATCTTATTACTGAGACCCTGATTTGCTTTCTTTAAACTGTCGATTCTCCCTGAGAGTGCTATTGGTGTGAGAGCCTCATAACCATGTACACGGGTCAGTGATGGTACAATATTTCCGGAAATTTAAGTCCTCCAGAAGTAGTCTATTGCAGGTTGTTTTAAGGAAAAAAGACTGCTTTTCCAGCAAGCCTGGCTTGTGTTCCTATTAAGGCCCCTTCTTTTTTATTGCAAGGGGAAATTTCAAAATCTCATTGCTGTATTTAACTTTCTATTTTAGTAGGCTGCCAGTGCACTTAACCTTCCATATAAAGCTTATATGCGTTTATGCGTTCTTTCCCTTATTAACTTTTTAAGGTTTGGGATGTCAGCCTGACCTAATGATAGAGTACACAAAAATAGTCCTGATACCAGCACCCTGAGCCCACCTAATAAGGGACCTTTTTCATACTGTTTACTTATTTCTGAGTAACAGGAAGTCTGACGGTTTGGTGCTGGCTGGTTAAATTCAACACATGGTAAGCATGCCTATTAGTCAAGAAGATTGAGATTTGGGCTGCCGATATGTTGTCTTCTTTCAGGCAAGGACTGAGTGGCTTCCCCATGTGCGCCTAGGTGTCCAGCTGACCACAGCTGAGAGGGATAAGTGGGGATTGTGTCCGGCTGAGTTTGGGCCCCTCACTCAGTGGCCTAGGTTCCTCGGAGGGCGTGTGTAATTAGCTGCTGAGAAGTAGAAAGCAGTAGCCATGATCCCAGTTGGAAAACAGAAGTAGAGCTACTGCTGTTTGCAGGAGGAGGTGGGCTCTTGCTGTTTTCTAGAGCCTGAGCCAACCATGCAAAGTAGAATAGCAGGTGTTGCAGCTCTTTCCCCCAGGAGGACTCCTGAGCCTCATAAGAAGGTCAGAGAGCTGGATGGAAGTTGGTGCAGGAGGCACGTCAGGAACAGCTTAACCCTGGTTTGATTCTCATTTCCCTTGTGTCATTTTACACATGGGGGGAGTCTGAGGCTGAGCGCTGTGGAGAGGACTTTGTGGGGAGCAGTTTATGTCTGATCCAGGCCTGGTCACCTCCCGGCCTCATCCCATTCACCTGAGTGACTTGTCACCTTTTTCAGTCCTTTTCCTTCTTTTCTTTATGCTCCTCCAAGTGTGAGATCGGCAATGTGATCATTATATGAAAAACATTTAAAATTAAAAATGATTCTGTGCAAATATGAAATAGATACCAGTTTTCTTTGATTTCTCTGGTGTCGCTGATGATAATATGCACTGTAGATTTAATGATTAGTTTCTAGGGGTGGGGGTGCTACCACTCTTTTATGTACTAATCATATATAAAATAAGTCCTGAGTTCAGAAATGTTAAAATGACAAATCACGTGGTTGTCATATATAAGCTATGTGTATTGTATATAGGCTGTTTGACACACAGGCTCTGTTCTTTACAAGGCATGCTTTCTGGAAGCCCAGACCAGTCCCAGGAGTGAAAGCTGACTCCTGACAATCCATGTGAGTAGGAGTCAGTGAGGGCTTAGGAAAATTATCCAGGAAATTCATTTTGAGCAGCCCAAACTGCTAGCTAGTAGCAAAGCTCGTAGGCAGGAGTTTCATTGACCACATGTCTCCACCACATTTACCACATTTCTTGCTAAAGATGCCCTAAGTGTGGCTGAAAGGCACAAGATATACAGCAGGTGGGGGCAAGGGGGAAGTGAAGAACTTGGGTACCCCACACCCTAGATCATTAAATTACGTTTTTAAGACTTTTAAAAATGTATGTATGTTAAAAAGTTTCAGTTTTGCAAAATGAAGAGTTTGGGAGGTGGATGGTGGTGATGGTTGTGCACCATTGTGAAGGTACTTAATGCCACTGACTGTATACTTAAAAAATGGTTAAGATGAGAGGCCAGGCACGGTGGCTCACGCCTGTAATCCCAGCACTTTGGGAGGCCGAGGCGGGCGGATCACGAGGTCAGGAGATCGAGACCATGGTGAAACCCCATCTCTACTAAAAAAAAATGCAAAAAATTAGCCCGGCGCGGTGGCGGGCGCCTGTAGTCCCAGCTGCTCAGGAGGCTGAGGCAGGAGAATGGCGTGATCCCAGGAGGCGGAGCTTACAGTGAACCGAGATCACGCCACTGCATTCCAGCTAGGGAGACAGAGCGAGACTCCATCTCAAAAAAAAAAAAAAAAAAAATGGTTAAGATAGTAAATTTTATATTTGTGTAGTTTACCACAATGTTTAGAAGTATATATGTAATATATATGTATATTTACATAAAGGCTTTTCCCTAGTTTGATGAAAGTGTATTGTCATGTCATCCACTCATCCATCCATCTTTATTCATTCATTCAACAAACATTTATGAAGCCACTGTTAGGTCAACATCTGTGCTTCAAGCTGGAGTATAACTATGAATACATTTTCTGTGCTTGTGTTACTCTCAGGTTAGTTTAAGTGAAAGCCATATGAACAATAATTACCAGCCAGTGTGGTGGGCCAAATATGATTGTGTGTGTGGAGTTAAGACTGTGTCCAGCTGTGCAGAGTTGTGGGGTGTCTTGGCATCTGTCAAAGAGAAGACGGACATAAAGGGATCACCTGCCGAGGGACAGCATGGACAAAGCACAGGGAACAAACAGCATGGTGCAGAGTGTGTGCAGGGAACAGTCAGTGCTCCATTGGTGGTAATGTGTCATGAGGCCAGGAGCAAACCATAGAGGGTCTCATAGGCCATGTTGAGGAGTACGGACTTCTCAGCTCGGAGGAGGTCAGACCACATTCTCCAGTAGCCTAAGGATTTCTCAGTCTCCCAACCCCTGCCCTGTGAACCTCCATGGGGCTGCCTTCAGAAGTACTTGGCGGTGATGGATGAGGAGTAGGAGGAGCCAATGAAATTATATCGTGTAGGTAGCCTCAATTTTATTTATTTTGTGTATTAGATTTCTATATAAGATTTCGTTTGAAAGCAGAGCTCTGGCTTTTAAAAAACACATTTGAAAATCAATGCTCTTGGCAATGAGGAATCATCAAAATTATTAGAGTTGGTGACGATTAGCTTAGTGTTTTAAAATCAATATTCCGCATTCAAAGCAATAAACATGCTTTCTCCATTTCTGAACCTGACCTCACAGTACTTTGCACATACTGAGCATTCAATGAAATGTTCAGTGGGAATTATTTTAGGGATATGACTTAGGGATATTTTCATTATACTACCATCATAAGGGTCCACTTAAGTAGAATGTTGCCCAGTAACTCAAAAGGAATTTGTAGAAATACAAACTATGTAGCTTGCCTTTTATTCTCACTTTTCTTTGTGTGCAATTGGACTGTAATAATTATTTTTTCTGAGTTTTCTTGTTTATTTTTGAGACATTAGGTTTTATAATTTGATGCTTTGGACCTGGTTGACAATTCCGATTCTGTATGTAGCATTGAACTTTGTGGGAAATAGCAGTTAATTGTATTTTTTAATGCTTAAAATGATATTCTGGGCAAGTTTTGTTTCTTTATGGACTATAGCCAGAATCCTACTGTTTTTCAATTTGTTTAAATGCAACAGCTTATACAACATATGTACATGTTCAGTTGAAGATAAAGGATATCATTATTTTTAGCCTATTACAAAGAAAACCACATTTTCTCTTAAATGTCTTGATATAAAGTAATTTGAACACAATTTCTGCACAAATCATTTTCAAGAGATTGGCTGTCAAGTGTATTTTTTAAAGTAGCACTTTCATAAGAACCAATGAGACTTTGCAAATTTAGATAGATTCTAAGCCTGAAATGTGGTTGAAGATGTCAGTTTTTAAACAGCACTTTGAGAAGTAGTTAACTTAAAAGTATAGCAATTCAGAGCATACTGAGAATGATTTTGAAGAGTAAAGTCTTAATACACTGAAAAGAAAGTTGACAGATTCACTACAATTAGGAGACAAGGAGGTACAACTCCCACTTGCGAAAACTTTTCTCGTCTAACCAACTTCTAATACTTGCCTACGAAAATCTTCAGCAAATCCTTACTCCTTTGCAGCTCCTAAATCTACTGTATAGAATTCTTCCAGTTTCCCAATAGATGTTGGCGAGGCTATAGAGAAATGGGAATGCTTTTACGCTGTTGATGGGACTGTAAATTAGTTCAACCATCGTGGAAGACAGTGTGGCGACTCTTCAAGGGTCTAGAACCAGAAATACCATTTGACTCAGCGATCCCATTACTGGGTATATACCCAAAGGATTATAAATCATTCTACTATAAAGACACATGCACACATATGTTTATTGCAGCAGTATTTACAATAGCAAAGACTGGGAACCAACCCAAATGCCCATCAATGATAGACTGGATAAAGAAAATGTGGTACATATATACCATGGAATACTATGCAGCCATGAAAAAGAATGAGTTCATATCCTTTACAGGGACATGGATGAAGCTGGAAGCCATCATTCTCAGCAAACTAACACAGGAGCAGAAAACCAAACACCGCATGTTCTCACTCATAGTAGGAGTTGAATAATGAGAACACATGGACACAGGGAGGGGAACATCACACACCAGGGCCTATTGGTGAGTAGGGGGGAAGGGGAAGGACAAATACCTAATGCATGAGGGCTTAAAACCTAGATGATGGGTTGATAGGTGCAGCAAACCACAATGGCACATACACACCTATGTAACAAACCTGCATATTCTGCACATGTATCCCAGAACTTAAAGTAAAATTTAAAAATATTTTAAAAATAAAGAATTCTTCCAGTTTCCTTATGGCATAATAATGGAAACAGAATAATAACATGACAGCCCTCCTTTCCTTGTTTTAAGGAAAGGTAAGTTGTTAGACCTGTGAAGAATGACCGAACTAAAATAGAGTCTTCTCTCAAGCCTTGTGTGTGAGTGTGTGTATGCACGTGTGCATGCATGCATATGTGCACGCTCACATGCATGCACAAACCCACACATTTGTTTGAGTGCACCAATTTGAAATAAGAGAAAAAAGTGACATGAAACTCACTTCCCAATTTCTGCATCATTAACAATACGTTTTACTAATTCTGATTTGTTCTACTATTGTGTCAAGGCTTGTTAATGTGCCCCATGCACTGGCAGACAAGATGATATTATGTGGAAATTGTGTCTTGTCTATTATAAGAACCTGAATATTTAAGTATTGGAGATTTTTGCCTGACATTCTTCAGTCTTGTCACTCACTACTGATTGAACTTTGTAATCTATATATAGGCATTAGATGAATCCATAAATGAATGAATTGGTAGTTTCCTCAATGTTTGTTATTTTTTATCATAATTAAGGTATTTCATGACCTTTTACCAGTCTTATCACATCTTGGAAAGAATTACTACACCTGTGCCATCTCTGAAAACCCTACCCAGGTACAGTCTTGTAGTTGGGCCATATTTTTCTCAATTCAGATATACCCTTGAGGTCCACTTTCCTTAGGTGGACATACACTTACATACACTTACACACCCACATACATACAATATAGAGAAAAAAAGGTAAATTGTAACCGATCGAGGTAGTGCCCGCTATTCTCTTCAGTGAGTTGATATCACCTCATCCCATTCTCCAAGATGGGTGCCACAATGACGATGCAACCAGATTATATGCCCACACTCACAGCGGCTGGCCCTTTTGAAATTACTGGGAGATTATAATGATACAGACTGTGGGGTTGAAAGCATTGTATTAAAATCATTTTTCTGCCACTTCCAAGTTCTGTGATCTAGGACTGTCCTTAATTAATCTCTCAGAGTTTGTTTCCTCGTCTGTCATATGGGAACAATAAACCTACTTTTACAGGGTTGTTGAGAAGAGTGAATGATAACTGATAAAAGAAATTCAAGTTTTGTTAGTTTTAATCAGAAATTATAAGACTTTTAAAAACATGTAAATGTACATCCCTAATTGCTTGCAAATGGTGCAAGGTGATGAGAGGAGCCATCTTTGTGGGAGGAGTAGGTAGCAACCTCTGCTGACTTCAGGGCAGTGACTCTCCACCTTGGCTGCCTAGTAGAATCACTTGGGGAGCTTTCCAAAATTCTGTTGCCTGAGGTGTACCCCAGACCAGTTAAGTAAGGATCTCTGTGGGTGGAACCCAGACATTTGTACTTTCTAAATCTCCCTGCATGATCACAATGTGTAGCCAAGTTGGAGAACGGATGCGTTAGGGGAATTTAAAAGTTTTCACTCCTTGCATTGGCTGAACTGATGATAGCCAGAATTCTACAACCTACACTGTATTCTTTTTGCTTAAAATAAACAGAGTCTTAGCTATCATGCTAAAAGTGTATTATTTCTCTTGGTTATACACAATTTGGTATGAATTCGTTTATTAAGTTTTCTCCAAAAAGCCAATCTTAATGTGTGGGTGTTGGGGTTGGAAAGAGAACAGAGGTCTATGGATATCTGAAGACAGGGGCTCTTCACTAGAGGGGCACAAACACAGAAGCAAATGCAACTCAAAGAATAGGAAAGTCAGCAATTTCAAGCTACTGTTGCTTTTGGAAATTAGTTCTTGCGAAAGCACCACCTCAAAAGGTGGCTGGCTTCCCTGAAAGCTCAGTATCATGGCTCTGGTTGGTCATCATTCTGGAAAACTTGCTGCATCTTTAAAATGTGGAATGAGGTAAAACATTTAAATACTGGCTGAATACAGTCATAGTGTAACCAAAAGCCAGAAAATTAATTTTAAAATAATATATATTTTAAAGTTTTCTTTTTTCAGGAGAAAAGACTAAAATCACTTCATACTCAAAATCTCTCTTACCCTTTTCAACAAATGGTGCTGAGACAATGGAAAAAGTCACAGGGGACACATGCCAAAGAAAGATGTTGAATGCTTACCTCACACCATATACAAAAATGAACTACAATGGATCAATACCCTAAATGTAGGAACTGAAACTATAAAACTTTTACATGAAAACAGGAGTAAATCTTCATGACCATGGATTTGGCAATGGATTCTTAGATATGACACCAAAAGCACAAACAACAAAAGAAAAAAATAGATACATTGGACTTCATCAGCATCAAAGCTTTTGTGAGCCAAAGGACACTATCAAGAAAGTCAAAAGACAGCCCACAGAATGGGAGAAAATATTTGCAAATCAGTATCTCATAAGGGTCTAGTTTCTGGAATATATGAAGAACTCTTACAACTCAAAAAGAAAAAGACAAACAACCCAGTTTAAAAATGGACAAAGGCATTGAATAGAGATGTCTCCAAAGAAGATATATAAATAGCCAATAAGCTTATGAAAAGATGTCCAATATCATTAGTGTTTAGGGGAATGCAAACCAAAACCACAATGAGATACCACTTTATTATGGTCACCCATTATCATGGCCATAATTTTTTTAAAAAAAGAAAATAACAAGTGTTGACAAGGATGTGGAAAAAATGGGAATCTTCCTACCTGGCTGGTGGGAATGTAGTATGATGCAGTCACTATAGAAAGCAATTTGACAGGTCCTCAAATAGCTAAATACAGAATTACCACATGACTCAGCAGTTCTGCTCTTAGGTATGCACTTAAGAAATTTGCAAACAAGTATTCAAACAAAAACATGTACGTGAATGTTCATAGCAGCATGATTCATAGTAGCCCAAATATGGAATCATCCCAAATGTTCATCAACTGATGAATAAATAACAAAATGTGGTATAGCCAACAATAGAGTATTATTGAACTAAAACAAGAATGAAGTACTGGTACATGTCACAACATGAATGAGCCTTGAAAACTTTATACCAAGAGAAAGAAGCCAGACACAAAAGGCCACATCTTGTATGATTCAGTTTATACACAACATCCAGAATAGGCAACTCCTTAGAGACAGAAAATAGATTAGTCCTTGCCAGGAGCTGAGAGGAGTGGGGGACAGGGAGTGACTGTTTCATGGGTAAGGGGTGTGATGACAATCTTCTGGATTTAGATAGTGATGATGGTTGTTCAACATGTGGATGGAGTAAAAGCCACTGACTTACACACTTTAAAAATAGTTAAAATGCTGAATTTTGTATTATGTGAATTTTATCTTCATTAAAAAATACCCCTTAGACCCCATCTCTTCTCTAATCCTGCATGTGTAGCTTTAAACCAGTCATTTTACCCTTTGTGATTCTATTTTCGTCTTATTCTGTTTTTTCCTCCAATGTCCAACTTCTGCAAAGAGACACCTACACTGGTCTTCATTTCCTTTCCAGCACTTCCATTCATCACTCCAGATTCTACACCTGACCTGGAAAGGTCTGTGCTAACTCAAATAGAAGCTTGGGCACCTCTTCCTTACTAGAAGTACTTTCCAGTGATTGACATTAGAAGTCAAGTTCCCAGCATGGCCGTGCCACTAGGCTAGACTCATCCATTGCACTGTCACCAAGGAATGTTAAGTCTTGGAAACAGATGGAGGAACTCGCACAGCGTTTCCCAGCAGGCACAGGCAATTCCTGCAAACTTAGGAGAGTGAAAGCCACACGAACAAAAATGTAAATTTGTGTGAGAAGACGTGATGCCGTTACTAGCAGAGTTTAAGTGCTTTTAACTCTGGATAATGGATAGTTTGCTCTGATTGCCTCGAAGGTGGATCTCCAACCCTACAGAATGGTCTAAAGGTGGAAGGAAGCTGTATTAATCATTTTCTTAATTTTCTTTCTTTCTTTTTTTCTCTCTTTTTCTGCTGGGGTCAGCAGGAATGGGAATTTTTTTTTTTTTTTTTTTTTTTTTAGATCAGTCTTATTATGATTATGATTATACTGAAAGACCTGGATGGGAGGAATGCTGCAATCTGAATTAAAAATAGCATTTTCTGTCCTCCCACACACAACACTTGAGTGCTCTGAATGCCTTTTATAAATGCAGACTTTCTGCCTGGCTAGATAAAAGAAGCTGTCACTTCATTTCCATAACGAAGTCATTCCCGGGAGAATTCCATTGTTTTAGCAATAGAATTTTTGTAAAAGGCCTCTTATTTTGCCTGAAAAGGTAACAAAATGAACTTTTGAGAGCTTATTCGACAAAACAATTAAGGAGTGAAGAGAGATTTTCTCCTTTTTTGATATGTTAGGAGTTGTAAGTGTGAGAATCCCCTGAGCCATGATACTAGGATAAACCCCTAAATCTGCAAGATGAAGGAGGAGGGGAGAAATCCTGTTATTCTTTCTACTAATAGAAATGGGGATATGCTCTTCCCCCAGAATGTGTGTCCTAGAGCCAGGTGACACACAGATATTGCTAATTCTAAAGAGTTTTAAATATTTAGTTTTAAAGAGAGGTAGGAAACTTGTAGAATGCTCATGGTGTAAAGAAATTCCTTGGGGTTTTTAATGAAACGCGGTCATCAGGTATTTTAACTGAGTTTCAGGACTCTTAAGACACACTACGGCTGCATCTTGCCAGCGTCCTTTACTCATAAAATAGTAGTTGATATTTTCCTTTATTTGCATTGGAAATGTTGCAGCAAGTGGAATACAGAGTCCTTCATAATGCAGTGTGACTTCTAGCGGGCTCAGACAGGCGTGTGGGCATGTGGTCACACTCAGCACCCCTCTCTTGTGTTTCCCCATCCCTCCACATGATGGATCTGTGCTCCAAATATGGTATCAAATCTTCAGCGCCACATTCATAGAAAGAAAGAATAATTGTATTTCTTGTTACTTACCTGGCCCTACGTAACCCACATCAAAGTATACCTGTCTTTGGTGTTTCAACAGGTAATCCGTAGATATAATGCCAAGTGGCATTTCTGCTACATGGTATTCACAGTTGAGACCGTTGAAATCCCAGTTTTAGGCTAGAATGCTTTTATGAAGCCTCCTCCAGAAAAAGAGAAGTTTTCAATAGCACCTTTGTCTTGCAATACTTTTGTTCTGATTGCGTCAGAAAATTGTAATATTTAAACAAGGAGGCAGTTACTCGGAATAGTATTAAAAGAGGAGTTTAAAGTATGGAGTTGTTGTTATCTGTTGGCTTTTAATTTAGTAAAACAAGTAGACCAAAAAGAAAATGAGTGCAGTTGACGTAATATTATTATGGAAAGTTCTGTGGGGGCAAACGTTATGCAAAAGTTAAGTAGTTAAATCTGGCACTGATTTTGAATTTTGGAAGATAATTCTGTTGTTTTTGAGCTTTGAATGACTTTTACTAATATACCAATACTAACTTTTTTTTGAGAGAGAGAGAGAGTCTTACTCTGTCACCCAGGCTGGAGTGCAGTGGCGTAATCTCGGCTCACTGCAACCTCCGCTTCCTGGGTTCAAGCGATTCTCCTGCCTCAGCCTCATGAGTAGCTGGGACTACAGGTGCCTGCCACCATACCTGGCTCATTTTTGTATTTTTAGTAGAGACAGGGTTTCACCATGTTGGCCAGGCTAGTCTTGAACTCTTGACCTCAAATGATCCGCCTGCCTTGGCCTCCCAAAGTACTGGGATTACAGGCATGAGCCACCACGCCCAGCCCCAATACTCATTTTTTAAAGCATAATTTGATGTCCCAGCTGTAGCCATGTAATTTTGCATGGTAATATTTCATAAAAAGAAAAGGAAGTTGTGGCTTTGATAGGATGCTTCCAAGATCGTGTTTTTAATACTTTTGGTGACTTCTGTTACTTGTGTCTGTTCAAAAGGACAGAAGTTGGGAGATGCATACGTGGATTCTGTCTCTTCATTTTGTCTTCACTCCCTGTTTGGTACTTTGTGAAGTCAGGCCAAATGAAATACTTGAAGATACTATTATATAACTCCCAATATTATGGCAAAAAGAGAATGAGAGGAAAATATTTAGCTATTTCTTTTTTAGAACTTTTACTAATTGTGTTATTAAAAAGGGGCAAATAGAGCAGGAACTGAAAGAGACTTAAAGTCAGAGGACTGTACTGCACACATTAGCATCTTGCAGAGCTTAGCTGCTCATGATTTACAAATGCTTCAGAAATTATCAAAGCATGAGGCACAGGCTGTGTCTCCACCTTCCCCATTTTCACCAAGCACTTCTGCAACACCTAAACACTGACCTTTTCAAGCAGGCATGAATAAAACTCTCCTCTGGGCAGAAGGTGTGTGATGACTCATGGCAACCAGAAAGGGGATGTGTAACTCAGGGGTTGTGGAGTCTCCCGGCTTCTAGACCCAGACCTCCCTGTCTTCTGGCCCACTGTTCTTTCTGTTGTGCTACAACAATCCCTGAAGGACCTGTGTGTTGAACAAATAAGGCCAGGAATAAGTTGTCAATAGGAGCACATGACATCTTGTCTTTAAAATACTAATTTCCTGAGACGTCATTCTACAGCTGCTGAGCACAGATTGGCTATTTATCATCTCTATGTTCAACTTACATTTTATTTTCATTTTATTCTTGATATGCAGACATACTTTTCTCCCATGTATAATTATATTTCATAGCAAACTTTGCACTACATCCTTAAGATGTAACCTGCATACAAATACACGCACCAGCAGAGTCTGTGTGTGAATAAATCCTTACCTTTATGTGATAAGCCGTGCTAATGATAAGAAACAGTGGCATGGATCAACATGAACTGTAATTTTTTAAAAAACTTTTGAGGATAGACATTTTTCCAGCGTATTTATCTCTGTGATAATGTGTTCTTTAGGCAGATACTAATTTTGGATTTCATTCCTTAAACACAAACCAGTTAATATACACAGAGAATACTCTGAGTGCATGCTAGGTATCCAAGGACAGCCAGTTTGTAAGAAATTTTACAATGGATAACTCACATAAATGATGAAATGTTGACGGAACGGGGAACACATATGTTTTGAATAAATCATGTTCTTCAGAATACCTTGAGTTTTGGCCTGCCTCCCATGCTGACCTCCATCCAACTCTTCTTGAGGTCTAACTGGACCCTCAGTCCAGCCCTGCACTGGAGATGCCTCTCCCTGGGAAAGGGGTGTTTTTGGCCCAGCTTGCCTGCCACGTAAGCTCCTTGGTGGGCAGGGTGGAGACAGGGCTCTGCACCCTGCTGGGCTGAGTGTGCTCATTCAGAGGAAGCATTTCTGAACTCTGCAATTGCTAGCAGCCCTGGCAGCTTCTCTTTATTCCTCAGAAAGAAAATACAAAGAGTTAGCTTTAGTCCTGAGTTGAGAAAAGAGGCTCTTGTGGAACATTTCACTGATGGACTGGGGAGTTTCCTTAGAAGCTTATGTGATGATTTTTCTCCAAGTCACCCAAAAGGGTGTTCTTCCATTTGATAACCATGGAGGACAGAGACTCAAAGACATATAACATCTTCGAGTATAATGCAATATAATGCCATGTTACCAATCGTTAACGAATATTGAGCAAAGAGTTGTCATTTACAAAAGCACTATGAAGCTTACAAAAAGAAGACAGACAGAAACCCTACCTTTACGGAAGTTACCACATTCCACTTGGGGAAATGACACCTATTTTAGGATAAGGAATAAAATGGTTACTAACACAAGGAAAAGGAATTTTTAAACCATAGGCGTTCACCTGCGAAAACAAAACAACAACAACAACAAAAACCTTCTGATTGAGAAAGTTGTAGAATAAGAGGATAAAAGAAAGAGTCATAGAAAAAGTGGGATTTGAGCTGGTCTTGGGAGGTCTGGCTTACATTTTGACACGTGGAGTAGAAATGCGGGCTCTCATAGAGGAAGTGGGAAGCTCACTGTGGCTGCTGCAGTGTGCATGAGGGAGCAGTAGAAATGAAGTTGGAAAAGCATGCTGGGGCCAGATTGTGAAGATCTTCAACATCAAATAAAGAATTTCAAAGATGTTCAGTAAGCTGTAGGAACCAATGAAGGTATGGATGGCATGGGGAAGTTGTGTTATATAATGTTTACTTTAGGAAGTTCGATCCAACAGGGATGACTCAAATGGTTTAGAGAGAGAGCATTGATAAGAAGACCAATGAGCAGGCTGCTGTGAGAGGAACTCAGTCTGAACTAGCATGGGGTGGTGAAGATAGAAAGGGTGCAGAATTGGTAGGACTTGAAAACCGATGGAATGTGGGAGAAAGAGGAGAAGATGATGATACTGTCAGCTTCCATCAGAAATTAAAGAGGAGGAGCTGGATTTGGAGCAAGGGACTGGGAAATTTTGAAATAAACATAATTTATTTCCACTGCATATATCCAGGAGTTTGTAGGAGGAGATACCAGGGACCAGGATACAGATTTAAGAATGATAAACAGTAGAAGGAAATCATTATAGAAAGTAAAGAGAACTGAGCAGATAGCCTTAGGAAATCTGTCCCGTAGGGTTAGAAAGAACAGGGAGAGCAAAAAACTGAAGAGGGGCTATAAGGAGTAATATAAGGAACCCAAGAAAGTACTCTCTCAGAGAAATTAAGAATATTTGTTTACTTTAGTTGCAATAGACAAATGAAACTCAAAGTGATTCAAGCAAAAAAAGGAATTTATTGTATTATATGTGGATTGGTTTTCTATTGCTGTATGATAAATTACAAATATAATGACTTAAACAACACCTATTTATTATCTCAGTTTCTGGACGTCCAAAGTCCAGGCATAGCTTACTTGAATTATCTGTTCAGAGTTTCATAAGACTGAAATTGAGGTGTCAACAGGGCTGCCTTATCATCTGGAGCTCATGGTCCTTTTTCAAGCTCACATGGTTTTTTGTATGTAGTTTCTTGTGGTCTCGTAGGACCGAGGTCCCTGTTCCATTGCTGGCTGTGAGATGGGGGCCACTGTCAGGTCCTGGCATCCACCTTCAGTTCCTTGCCACATGACTTGCCTCCTCCATCAGCATGTCCTCTCTCACTTTGAATCTCATTCCTGGTACAGCCCCATGCCTTTTAGGGTTCTCTTAATTAGATCAGGCTCACCAAGATAATCTCTCTATTTTAAGGTCGGTTGATTTTGGACCTCACTTATATTTGCAAAATCCCTTCACAACAGCAGAACCTTGATTACTGTACCATTGACTAACTGGGAAGAGGTGTGTGTCTGCCAGGGGGCATGGCAATCTTGTGGGCTACATAAGAATTTGGTCTATCATAATATAACTAAAAATTCCAGGGATCAGGCCAGGCGCCATGGCTCATGCCTGTAATCCCAGCACTTTGGGAGGCCAAGGCGGGTAGATCACTTGAGGCCAGGAGTTCAAGACCAGCCTGGCCAACATGGTGAAACCCCATCTCTACTAAAAATACCAAAAATTAGCTGGGTGTAGTGGCGGGTTCCTGCACTCCTAGCTACTCAGGAGGCTGAGACAGGAGAATCACTTGAACCCGGGAGGTGGAGGTTCGCAGTGAACTGAGATTGCGCCATTGCACTCCAGCCTGGGCAACAAGAGCGAAACTCCATCTCAAAAAAAAATCACAAAAAAACAAAAACAACAACAACAACAATTAGCCAGGTGTGGTGGCACATGCCTATAATCCTAGGTACTCGGGAGGCTGAGGCAGAATTGCTTGAACCCAGGAGTCAGAGTTTGCAGTGAGCAAGATCGTGCCACTGCTCTGTCTGGGTGACAGAGCAAGACTTCATCTCACCCAAAAAAAAAAAAAAAAAAATTCAGGGATCAGTCTTAACTTTTGGCATGGCTGAATCCAAGGGACTTTACCATCATCAGGACTCAGATTTTCTGTCTTTCAGCTTTGCTCTCTACTGGGAAGCTGCCTTCTCCAGTGGACTTTCCTTAAGAGGTGGATAAAGAAACCAGCTGTTAGTAGGATCATGCTCCCATGGTCTCACTAGGAAAGAGTGTGTTGCTCCTCTTAGTTCCAGGTAGTCTGAGAGAGGCCTTTGATTGGCTTGCCTTGGGTACATGCCTACCCCTAGACCAGTCACTGTGGCTAGAGGGTTGCTGTATTACGATTGTCCAGACCTGGGTCATATGTCCATCTTCCGGGCCAACGTGTGAAGTCATCCCAGCCCAGATAACAGCCAAGGGGAGAGATCATTCCAGAAAAGATGCTGTTCAGGCAAAAATGCTAGTCTACTAAATAAAAGGAAAAGAAAATGGAAGGAACTATTACTGGTGAACTGTATCAGACATTGTTAGAGAAGTTAAGAGGGGGACTCAGCAAAGGTCACTGCATTTAGAAGGCAGGAACATTCGTGACCTTTGGAGGAGAAGGAAGGTTACTAACACAGAGAAAAGTGGTGGAAATCAAGCTCCAGAGTTTTAAGATATAGGTAGTGAAATACTGGCATTGAATGTGTAGTACAACTGTTTGTTGGTAAACAGGAGAGAGGGGACAGCCATTTGGGACCGTATTAGGGTATGGATAAGGTCTTTTAGGAATAGCAGTGACTGAGTATGCTTGGAGTGTGTGAAATTTCCAGTAGAAAGGAAAAAGACTGAAGGGAAGTTGCGGGCAGAGTTGACCCCAGCAGGATCTGGAGCCAGTAGGAGGAGAGTGGATTAAGAGCCCAAGTAGAGAGGCCACACACAGTGTAATAACCTGGGTTATATAGTGTGTGAAGTTTTTGTTGTTTGGTTTTTTGGGTTTTTTTTTTTTTCAGTCATTTATCGCTTCTTTGAAATAGACAGGTATCATTGGTTTCAATGTAGCTATCATATGGTGATTAAATATACTCAAAAGATCCTCAGCATCTCTCTGGCCCTGTAATTGACAGAAACGTTTAACCTTAGAGAAGTGGTTCTCAAAGTGTGGTCCCTGGACGAGCATCACCTGGGAACTTGTCAGAAATACAAGTTATCTGACTCCACCCCAAGCCTACTGAATCAGAAATCCCACAGATGGGTCCTAGCATTGTCTGATTTAACAAGACCCTCTAGCCATTTCTATTCCTTTCTTTTCTTTTTTTGAGTCGGAGTCTTATTCTTCCGCCCAGGCTGGGGTGCAGTGGCGTGATCATAGCACATTGCAGCCTTGAACTGCTGAGCTCAAGCCATTTTCCTGCCTCAGCCTCCCAAAGTGCCGGGATTACAGGCATAAGTCACTGCACCTGGCCTTCTCCAGCCATTTCTGATGCTGCTTCAAGTTTGAGTATCACTGCCTCAGAGGTCTGCATCTCCCCTCTCATGCCATGAAGGTTTCCTTAATAGTGACTTTGAGAAGCTATGAGAACTAAGGATGTAAGCTGCTGGTGACGAGGAAATGGGGGAGTTTGTAAATCTTGAAAGGAGATGACAACTGTTCAAAATCCACTAGTGACTAAAAATGTAATGGATTGGAAGAACCGAATATAAAGGCTAAGTTGTAATTTAATTTTTTTCGAGTTTGTGGAGGGCTGACACATGATGATGACAGGCATCATCAGAGTTTCAAGTCCCTGGAGGACAGAGAAAGGTGAAATGGGCTTAACGTATAGCTGTAGACTGGTGATTCTTTTGGCGTAAGGGTTAAGTCCTAGAACAGGTTTTGGATATGGATCATTTAATTTAAATCCAGGCTCTTCCACTAGACGCTATTAGGAGGTTGCAAAAGAAGGGCATTTGTCCAGGTTTCTTTCATCAGGGAGCTTAGAAACTTTTTGAGCCTTCAAGACTTAAATAAATCCAGTGGAGTATAAAAAGACAGTATAACAAAGTGCTGAACTGAAAAGGACCTTGGGTCAGAATGTGTGGTACAGACTGTAAGTGCTGTGGGCAGTCTGGGGAAGGAGAAATTGGCATTGTGTCATTTTCTCCTCTAGGCAGAGGATGAAACTGACAGCCCGGCGTCATTTCCCAGGTCCGATGGCCAGATATTGGACAGCTTGGCTTAAGGAAGTGCTTTTTCTTGTTCTCTCTCTCCTTTCTGAGTGAGTCAAAGTTGCCAGGTCAAAGTGAAGGTTTGTACTCTGAGACTTTGAATGTGGAATATTGTTAATATTTTTGTTTGTATGAGAAGCCTGTAGAGTAAATTACATTTTATCTTGGGTATTTTAAATGGAAAGAGACTCAAATAGAAGTTTGGCATATTTGTTTCAGACAGGCTTTCAGACTTACTCCATTCATGGGGAGAACATGAATGAGCCTGTTGGATGATGCTTTAATGTTGTAGGATGAAGAAAGCAAACTACTGATTTTCCTTAGTGGAAGAATTAAGTTGAGCCAGATCTGGGATGATAGGGAAGAAGAAAACACTTCAGATGAACTGACATTTCCACTGCTTTTAATTTCTTTGCACCTTGCTTGCGGCTCATGTGGGTAAGTAAACAGATCACTGAACCAAGAACCAAGAGAGAGGGCTGACAGAACACTGTTAACGGTGGGCATAAAAGCTGTTTAAGTTCAAAAGAGAAATAATAAAAATATTGTAATCATCAAGGGGCAGCCAGAAATTTAGTACCTGATCCAAGGTACTTAAGATGTTTTTCAGAAGTCTACAAGTAATGTGATCTGTTTTCAGTCCTTTTTGGGGGAGGGTTTCTTAACTTCAGCTGTGGCACGCAGGTGTCAACAAGAGAGCTTCCTTTTAGTTCACTGTGATGATGGAGTGACTTGGGGTGCATTAGAGAGCAGGGTCATTATTTGCCATCACATCAAGAATAACACCTGCATCAGGGGTGTTCCTCTCACAGAAATTAATCACAGAGAAGGTGTGTGTTGCTCTGATGGCCTAGCAGTCAGAAAGATGAATCATCTCTTATTTCAAGGTATGGAGAACAGTTGTGTCACTCATTTCTTTTTCAAGGGGACTCAGTTGAAATGGCAAAATAAAAAGGAGTGAAATCACAGAAAACAGTTGTACCTCACTAGATCAGTTCATATAATGCACAGACTGTTTCCTCTACCTGGAAACCTGGTGCCTGGCTAACTTCTACTCATTTTTGACTTTCCTGCTTGAATGTTAGTTTTGTAAGAGAAGCCTTCCTGAGACCCTTCTTCTAAGTGAGGTACCCCCATCATGACTGCAAATTACAATGTTCATTTTTCCTTCATACTGCCTATCCAGCTTTCAAATTTTATGCATCCACTAAAACTCATATAATTATTTAATGTCTGTTCCTCTTGAGGCAGTGAGCTCCTTGGGTGCAGGATCCTGAGCTATTTTGTTTACCATGTATTCCCCCGTCAAACACAGAGCCTGGTGAATATAGCAAGTACCAAGTAAAATTGTATCAAGTGAATGATTTAATTAATGAGAAAGCACTTGGTAAACTGTATTCATTATGAAAGTGATGGTTAATTATATGTAACAGACACCTCCTTTCTCTCTTCTGCCCTAATTTTGTCTCTCCATTTTTTATTAGTTCTTTATTTGGAAGTATACTTGTCAGTGTGTTACCAATTCCAAATCTACGATTTGTTATTATTCATTCTTGTCTTTTTTTTTTAGAGATGAGGGACCACTCTTTTTTTTCCTGAGAAATGGTATTAATGACACCCACAATGCTAATACTACAACTCTGTTTTTTCTGTGCGTGCTCATGATTTGAAAGGAAAAACATGACTGGCCTTTGTAGATGATGTATTTGGGAAGCAGACAAGATTCTAGTGTAGCACTTAAATTCTGTTTCTCGTCATCCCCAAAGCTGCTAATATAAGTTCCTGTGCCTCAAGTGTGCTTCTCAAAAGTACACAAGGCAAAATAAGTTGATAGTATCGTTCTAGGAGAAGCTGTTCCTCAGTCACCCTTAAAAGGGGAGGAAAAATCAAGAAATCCAGGTGTGGAAAATATTAATGATCAGGATATGAATAAGTCTTTTCATTAAAAGCAACAGCAAATAAACAAAAAGTTATCCAATCCTTTTCCATCAGGGCCTCGCTGTGCTACTTTGGTGGGTGTAAGTGTTGTCTTCGGTGGGCGGAAATGGCAGACAGCCAAGTGGAAAATTTCACAGCGTCGCAAACATTCAGTGCACAAAACGCCGCAAACCAGCAATCTGAGGGAGCCGTGTACCAAATAACCACGCTCCTGCATGTGCCCTCCTGCCCACCTTACACTCTTTCTCTTAGCTTCCTGCTTGATGCCTTCACTTTATTTTTCCCAGAGATTCCAGATTATTCGTTTCTGTTCCTTTTCTTTCCTGAAACTCAGCACAGTAGGGCATACAGACGTTTGGATGCTCCAGGGATAGCTGATGATTGGTGCCTCGCCAGTGCTGACTTTTGTATTCTGGCTCCAGGGCTCAGGAACAGGCTTATGACCACCAGTAACGCTTTGCATTTACATAGTGGATTTCTTCTCGGGAACTGTGTGTGCTTTGCAAGAATGATCTTCTTGATCTTCTCCATGACCCAGTAAGGTATGACAGTGGTAGAAGGTGCTAGTCCTTGGCTCCTTTTGCAGAAGAGTAAAGCCAAGTGGCCTGTTTTGAAGCTTTTTTGCAAGTTTGCATCTCAGCTAAGATTGTGTCTGAAATCTCCCAGAAATGGCTTCAACTTTGGGGTGAGGAGAGTCTGGCTGTACCGTGCTGTGTTCTTTTTGGGAAAAGAGCAAGAACATTGAACTTCTTTTTTAAGAAAATGATCTTTGGTGAAGTATCAATTTGTCTAATTGGTCGTGAGACTTTATTTGTTGAGATAACAAGTGATTTGATGATTCATTTACCTTTTTCTTTTTCTTCTGTTCTATTTCCATGCTAGGTATTTCTCACTTCTCTGTGAAAGGAAGAAAGACCACGCCTGAGCCCAAGAGCCCTCAGGAGCCCTCCAGCGCCTGTGGGAAGTCTCCATGGTGAAGTATAGGCTGAGGCTACCTGTGAACAGTACGCAGTGAATGTTGTAAGTTAACAACCAAGAACAATATCTGTAGTGGCTTGCCTGGTCAGGATTCATGAATCACTTGATGTAACTGAGCCAGGTGTTGAAGGGGTATTAGCATGAGCTCTAGGTGATCGTCCAATTAGTTTCTTTTTTTAAGGGAAGACGTCCTGTTTGTATTTGCTGGAACTTGCCTTTCTCTCAGCTTCTATGGCATGCTGCAAACTATCTACTTCAGGAATAAAAGGATAGAATACAGTGATTCTTTCATTGTAGGAACCCCTTTTCTACTGGTTCAGCCAAATAGTATCAGATTTAGAGCAGCCCCTTTAAACTGGGCTATTGCAATTCTTTTAGGTTGGTGAGTAGGGGGTAAAATTCTCCAGGCTAAGGATTAGCAATCAGAGTTTCCATCCAGCAATTATTCTTCTGCAGTTGATGAAAATGACATTTTTCTCTCTGGCTTTTAAAATCTTGAGGTATGCAAGTTATAAGCAGTTATGTGTGGTACTTCTCTTATTCAAAATGAGCTGATTTACTGGTTTTGATCAGGTTACTGGCTTGGGATTTTGAGACTAGAAAAGTTTGTTCCCACATGTCACCTGATGGCCAACTTGCATGACAAGTTTTAGTATCAGGAAATGGAAGAGATGACATAGTGTGACTTCAGGGAGCCCTTCCACTAGGAAATAATGCAAGGGTGCTCAGCCCTGCTACTTTCTGGAGAGTTTACCTTGTTGCTGGACTGTGTCACAAAATAAAGTTAGGAGATTTTGACCAGGAAAGAATATAGCTACATGAAACTCAGGATGGCCTATGAACACCTTTGAGGATGAGAGGATACTCTCTTCAAATTTTGGGAAATGACAAGCCAATTTCTTCTAAATTTTTGTTGTTTTTGTGTGTATATAAATACATATGAATATTTCTGCAATATATATGTATATTCTTATTTATGTATGTGTATATATCTATATATATATTTTTAGATTTCCAGCTTCTTGTGAACTCGGCCAGAAAACTTTTTTGAGCATGTATTACCTATTTTTTTTGCAGTTGCCTACAAGATTCGTAAAGAGCAAAGTGCAGCATATATCAGGGAGAAAAGTATTGACATGGAAAAAAATAGTTCCTAATATTTTTTGTTTCATAGATTTCTAAACATTTGTATTAAAATATGCATATGTATCCATGGCATATCCTCAGGGTTAAATAATTTAGTAATAATATGAGCTTATTAAATGCAAATTTTCCCAGTGCTTCATTGAAAGCAGACAACGGGAGACACTGAAGCTTCCTTGTGTTTCCATTCTGTACACGTTGGGTCTAGTGGAAATCAGTCAACCTGGAATCAACTGACCTGAATCCTATTCCTACTGTTGAGATCAAGTACCTTGGCAACCTTGGGCAAGTCGCAAACCCCCCCATAAAGCAATATTTTGCAAGTCTGTGTATTGCTCCATACTACCTTATTTTCAATTTTTTGTTTTTTGTTTTTTAATTGAGATGGTGTCTTACTCTGTCACCCAGGCTGGAGTGCAATGGAGTGATCTCGATTCACTGCAACCTCTGCATCCCAAGCTCAAGCGACCCTCCCACCTCAGCCTTCAGAGTAGCTGGGACCACAGGTGCACACCACCATGCCTGGCTAATTTTTTGTATTTTTGGTAGAGACAGAGTTTCACCATGTTTTTCAGGCTGGTCTTGAACTCCTGAGCTCAAGTGATCCTCCTGCCTCTGCCTCCTAAAATATTTTGATTACAGGTGTGAGCCACCGTCCCCAGCCCATACTACCTTTTTACTAAGCAATCAGCATCTTGGTTTAGGGTCCCTGTAAGGGGCAGAGCATTGTGAAAGCACTATTTTACTTATTTATTTATTTATTTTTTAAAAAAAACCTTATTGTAAAAGTTTCTGTCACTATCAAGGAATAATTGTGGGCCATGTTAGATTTGGGTACTCCAGTTACATTGCGTTTTACTGGAAATCATTTTCCCAATCAGGTAACTGTTAGAATGCACTTCTGGTGGTATTGTTTAAAGCATTTTTATCCTAGGAAACAAGTGTCTTATGTAAAACTGCTTTAGGTTTCAGGCTCTATTTAAATAACTCGTGCAGTTACCATAATCAAGATAGCTTTTGTTTCAAATCTAGTGGGGTTTTTTTGTTGTTGTTTTAACCGTTGCTTTGAACTGTTCGTGTGACACCCTGTCAGACCTCAAAGATTAAGTGAGGTTTTCAAAGAACTTCTGAAGTGTACACTTTAAGATGCCACATGGCAGACTTGAAGTAATTTTAAAATCCTTCTGTAAATGGAGTGTGTTGAAGAGCAAGAAAATACCAAATTCTAGTGAACTTTTTCTGCATGCTAAGTACTTTCTTTTCAAAACCACGTTTGCTTGGTAGGGGCAGTGGGAGTTCCTCGTTTTCTTAGTAAACTGTGATGTTGGTAACCTTTCATTATCTGGGCACATGTTCACAACAATGGTTTTCTATCTTCCCTGGGTTTAGTGTCCTGCGTACCCCAAAGCCTGTGCCATGGAGAGTTGTTGCAGTGGAGAAGGCAGGCGATTTTCAAAGAATGCGTGTTTGCACATGGACAGGGTCTGGGAGTGGGTGTATAAATGTGTGAGTGATAATCACAGCAGCCATTGGAAGTACTGGTTCCCATGCTCAGCAGTTCCTGCAGATGTTCCTCCTTGCATTCATTCCTCTGCATGTCCCATTAACTGCCTCTCAAATCTGCCACCACTTGCCAGCAGATGGCCTTTGCCCCTGAAGATGTTTCAGACTGGCTCTAAGATGGGGGATCTTGTACAAGAAGAGAATGGTGCTGACACTGAACTCCGAGTTAGCAGACCTGGATTTTATGCACAGTGCTATTGTTAGCTATATAACCTTGGGCCCTCTTCACCACGGGGATTCATTTTATGATGGACAACTTGAGAAAATTCAGTTAAATCACTTGCAGTGGTGGTTCTCTGCAGGAAGTGTCTTATGTTACATAAAGTATCAGCTTTAGATGAGCCCGATTGAACCTTTATTTTACCTTCTTGGGTTCCTAAAAATCAATGATTTGGCACTACCTCGTTTACAACTGTTTTTAAAACATTGAGCACAGTCTTAGGGTTAAAAGAAAACAAGAGTTATTACATCTTTCACTACTATGAAACCCTTTCCACAAGACCCTCCTAGGCACCATATGACAATTCAAAGGTATTTCTTTGAGACCATCCTTAGACTATAGCTTTAGCTGTTTAAATTTAGGGTCCATACTCATTGGTCCTTTTGAAAATAAACAGGAGCCATTTTTGAACTTGAGTTTTCTAAAACTAACCACCTCTGTGCTCAAATATTGGTTAGAGTCTAAGCAAGGAGAGAGATCCATATTTCATTCCTAAGCTTCTCTGCTTCCTTAAGTAAGAATTCTTGAGTTATCTTATCAAAGCAGCCTTCCCTGATCTACATAAAATAGCATCCACCACATCCCTCTCAGTCCTCTAGCCTTCTGTGTTTTTTCTTTTAAGCATCTTACATATTATATATTTATTTGTTAATCATCAGTCTCCTCAACTAGTCTGCAAGCTCTGCAAAAGGAGGGATGGTATTATTATTCTTATTCTTACTCCTTATTCTTATTCTTATTCTTATTCTTCCCTGGTGAATGAATAGTACCTAAAATACTGCTTGCTCCCATAATGGGCAGTCAGTAAATATTCATTGAATGAATGTCTAAGGATAGAGTAAGTGTGTCCCTAGGCCTCTCATGTGTGGGCCTGAGCCATTAGGAAAAGGAACATACATGCTGTTCTGATGAGATTGCTTGAATCTGACAGCAGTTTAAGGGTGTGGGGAAGAGATGGAGAGTCTAGACTATTTTCTTTTCCTTAGAAGTGGATACTTGATATGTATAAAGAAATGTGAGGAGGGAACAATTTGTGTTTAAAAAAAAAAAAAGTTTTCTAGACCTATCAGTAGAGTTTGGGGATTTTCTAATACTTTTTTTTAAAGTCTGCACTGTGTGTATTTCCTCTCCTTTCCATTTGAGTGGTTTGCTTTGTCACTTGTTTGTGAGCATCCTGCCCTGGCTTTCTGTGAACGGCGGTGGTTTTGTCTCTTATCATCACATCATTTCATCACTACTTACGTTCATGTTTCTTTTCAAAGTAGGACCGGGCCCGAAGTGCTGTATCTCCCTAGAAAGGGGCTGACTGAATAGCACTTCATTCCAGTGCACACCTTAGAATGAAAAAATGGTGTGCTGGTACAAATGAAACCCATTTAATGTCTCTGTGGTGTGTGATGGGAAGTTCACAAAAGCTTTCTTAGGGAGGCATTGTGCTATTTAGCTTTTGAGGACAGCAATAATAAAGGTTTCTGGAATTCTCTGTGTCTGTGTAGTCCCTTTTCAGAATAACTGCTCTGAGTGCAGGCATTACATTATTCCTAGGAAAAAATGGAGAGACTAAAATAAATACCTCTGTACCTGTGTAAACAGCATTATGCTGTCTGTATAAGTCTTAAAAAATGGGAGCTGAATTTCTCTTACTCTGAATCTCCGGAGTAAGAGAATTGCACACACACACTCTCTAATAAAAGCAATCTGGGAATTTCCTTCTGTGTCTGTCAATTTGTACCTTTTAGATTTGCCATCTGTGATACCAAATTCTCCAGCACTATCATAAAAAAAATCTGAAGTAGGTAAGAGGGTCAGGAGAGAAGGGGAGATTCTACCACTGTTAGACAAGTGAGGGAGAACAATCTCCTTTTTCTTAAATCCTTGCTTGTAATGGTCCTACAAATTGACCTGCAGATTGTAAAGGCAGAGAGGGTCTGACTGAGCTTATTCCATCCAAGTGCGCTGGGAATCGCTTCAAGTCTTCTAGAGTTTTCTCTTTCACCCATTTCTCTCTCTTCCTCAGACTTCCTCAAATGGCTTCTGATTGACAGCTTTGCTAGTTCCTGGCCATTGCCCCTGGTGTGTTATTTGGGATTGGCACCTTTGGCAGGGTCTTTGCAGGAGTCACTGCTTCTAAGAAGTGGTGTCAGAGCTACCTCCTGAGGCAGCTGACAAAGTGTGCCCATCCCAGGCACACCCTTTCCCCTCGGCGCCTTCTTCCTCAAGTACTCAGCTCCTTCTCTCAGCATCTTGGACAGGATGAGGAAAATGCAAAGAACACTCAGACGTTGTGGAAGGAAAAAAGTTCATGGATCTTTTACAACCTTCGCGTTCCATGCAGGGAGGAAAACATCAACAGCCTGGTCAGGCTGCTTTGTAACTGAATAGTGCTGAGGTAAAATGCTTTTGTGTTCTCTTTAAGTTTAGAGTTCACTCAATACATGATATTTATTAACAGACTGTTGTGTGCCAAGATGTTCTGGAGTCCATCAGGGATCCAGTGCTGAGTAATCTGTACTTACCGCCGTTTGAGACTCTAGGAAGGTGCTATGGGAGGATGAACTTGGTGGCGGAATCAGGTGTACGAAAGGGACGATGAGTAAGAGTCATCAGCGCTGGAATTTCAGGGAAGACATCTAAATTGAGCCTTCAAACAGAGGTAGAATTTCAACCCAATCTATGTGTGTATTTAGAGAAGACAAAGGAGGCTTTGAGAAGAGACTAGGAATAGTCTTTTGTGTACTATTTCTGTGTCTGGGCATGTGAGAGCTCAGAGCCAGAGCTTTCTTTCCATCAGAAATTGTTTGAACACTGACAAAAACATACCATGAGGATTTGTAGCACATGGTCACCAGGCCACCATTTTCTTCAGGATCATTTTAGATCTTTTTTTTTTTTTTTTTTTTTCAGACAAAGTCTCTTGCTGTGTCGCCCAGGTTGGCATGCAGTGGCATGATCTCAGCTCACTGCAACCTCTGCCTTCTGGGTTCAAGTGATTCTCCTGCCTCAGCCTCCCAAGTAGCTGGGATTACAGGCGTAATTTTTGTGTTTTTCATAGAGACAAGGTTTCATCACGTTGGCTAGGCTGGTCTCAAAACTCTTGAGCTCAAGTGATCTGCCCACCTCGGCTTCCCAAAGTGCTGGGATTATAGGCATGAGCCGCTACACCTGGCCCATTTTAGATTTTTATTTTATTTTATTTTATTTTATTTTATTTTATTTTATTTTATTATACTTTAAGTTCTAGGGTACATGTGCATAACGTGCAGGTTTGTTACATATGTATACTTGTGCCATGTTGGTGTGCTGCACCCATCAACTCGTCAGCACCCATCAATT
>NW_016808732.1:708654-734784 GCF_001698545.2 Rhinopithecus bieti
TTTCCCTAGCCAGAACTTCCAACACTATGTTGAATAGGAGTGGTGAGAGAGGGCATCCCTGTCTTGTGCCAGTTTTCAAAGGGAATTTTTCCAGTTTTTGCCCATTCAGTATGATATTAGCTGTGGGTTTGTCATAAATAGCTCTTATTATTTTGAGGTACGTTCCATCAATACCGAATTTATTGAGCGTTTTTAGCATGAAGGGCTGTTGAATTTTGTCAAAAGCCTTTTCTGCATCTATTGAGATAATCATGTGGTTCTTGTCTTTGGTTCTGTTTATATGCTGGATTACGTTTATTGATTTGCGAATGTTGAACCAGCCTTGCATCCCAGGGATGAAGCCCACTTGATCATGGTGTATAAGCTTTTTGATGTGCTGCTGAATCCGGTTTGCCCCATTTTAGATGTTTATAGTAAAAGTTGAAGCAGGAACTTGAGATGCCTAAAGAATGATGCCTCCCGGAGTTAGTAAGGGCAGTGTTTCCAACTGAACTTTGGACAGAAAAACACGTCCAAAACTAAATATATATATTTTTAGGTGGTATATAATGTTCAAGAATCCACAAGAAAGAAGGGCAGGGATGAATGAATAGTAATAAAAACTAGTTGACATTGTTTTGTCATAGAACCCAAACAAAATCTATTGGTTCTTAACAACACATAAATTACTCCTTAGGACTAATGTAAAGAGAAAAATAGGTAACTTCATTTTTTAATTATCTAAATTTTTCACTTTTGTAAAAGAATCATATTATACCATAAAAATATTGGCCAGGTGCGGTGGCTCAAGCCTGTAATCCCAGCACTTTGGGAGGCCGAGACGGGCGGATCACGAGGTCAGGAGATCGAGACCATCCTGGCTAACACTGTGAAACCCCGTCTCTACTAAAAAATACAAAAAACTAGCCGGGCGAGGTGGCGGGCGCCTGTAGTCCCAGCTACTCGGGAGGCTGAGGCAGGAGAATGGTGTAAACCCGGGAGGCCGAGCTTGCAGTGAGCTGAGATCCGGCCACTGCACTCCAGCCCGAGCGACAGAGCAAGACTCCGTCTCAAAAAAAAAAAAAAAAAAAAAAATTAACCACGTCTCCAACTTAAATTCATGTTAAATTTCCAGTGGTAGCTATGTAATAAATTATTGCTAAGTAGAATCGTAGACTGATAGAATTAATCCATCGTCTATAAATCCTGAGGATTATGTTAACCTTTTCAGACACCTAAACAAGTATGTTACATGATTCAGAAAAGTCATTTTGACAAGTATAAAATGATTTTAGGTGTGATAGCAAATTAGCTGTTTGAAACTTATGTTAGAGAAATTAAGTTTTCAGAGTAATTTTTTTTCTATTTGTGCTTATATTCCTGAAACAACTTACTTAAGAAGAGTCTCCTTAAATGGAAACATAAATGGTATACAAATGGTGATCCTCTATTGTCATCTTTTATTTCCAAAACTCAGGCAGGTTTTTGTCATCATGCTTTTTGGACTCTTAACCATCTTCTTCTGCTTTTAAATTCTACTTCTTTCTCAATACCTTTATAAACAGCGTCTTACGATCATTTCCCAGTCTTGAGTGCCTGGCACTGGGAGGTGACCTGCCCACATTGCTAGCAGAATTCGCTGCTGGACCCCTGCACAGGTCCCGAGCTGTTGTTTACGTGTTTCAATCTGCCCATCAGCCATCCTCACCAGCCTTCCTTTGTGCATCTAGAAATGAAAATGCTCTTGACAAAATGGTATTCTAAAGTTTCCATTAGGTTGCTCTTCATTTCATTTTTCCTTTCTTCTTCCCAAGCCTTTGTGGCTTGCATAGAATTGAAAAAAAAAAATGTAATTTCTCCAGGGCTAAAATCCAAGACTTTGATAGGCAGTCTTAATGCCTGGGGCTCCTACGAGTTGCTACCCATTATAAGCATTGTAAAACTCACCCTGGAGAACAAAGAGAACTGGGCACAAAGATTATTCTCTTCTTCTACCATGGCAAGCCATAGTTTTCCGGTTTCCTTTGACTTTTTCTTCTTTGATCTCTAAAAGGAGGTAGAGGAGTAGAATACTATTGTTCAGAAAGGAGAAAGCTATTACTTGTCCAAACAGATTGTTTTTTCCTTCTCTTTGGCAACCTCAATGGCTCTACCTGTTTCTGGCTCTCATACTTCTGCTTGTGAACAGCCTTCCTCCCTAATTTTCAGGAAACTAACAAATTAAACGTGCAGATGTCAGGTGGTTACTCCATATCTACTGGCTCACATAATTCAAAACAGAGTCATTCAGCGTCTATCTAAAGCTAGTTCCTTGCCCCTTCTCAGTCACCACCACATCAAGCACAAATGTAGATGAAAGGGTAGTGTGTCAAGGTGAGAGCTGCCCACTGGGTAGTGTTACTCTGTCACTCACTGTAGGGGACAGATTAGCTGCCAATCAGTATCTCATTGCTGTCATCGGAGTTTATAATCCAGGTTCCCAGCCCCACTGGTGATCTATTTCTGTGCCTCTGCAGTGACGCCAGTTGTCCTAGCAATGTGCTGGCTGGCACTTCGTTAGAAGCAAGTGAGGGAGTGGCGGTGGAAGAGGGTGGCCTCGAGAGGGTCAGAAGGGAGTTGGCAGTCACCTTGCTCAAAGAGGATTTTCCATTTCCCTCATCTGGGCAGGCCTCCAGGAGGAAGACGTCACTTACTAAGTGTATCATGGGAGTGTCACTTACTAAGGATCGTGGACCACATGGTCTTTATGGTACAGATAGAATCCCATGGAGAATAACAAATGAATTAATGGGTAGTCCAGGCAGAATGTGGGGACTGCCGGGCCAAGATGTTAGGTGATCTCAGAGCATCTCATGGTGTCAGTTTTTCTTGTGAATCAGGTTAATGTTCTGGTTGTTTATCAGCACTGGCATGCAGAGTTGGAGACATGAGTAGATGTTTCGGAGGAATCAGAGGTCAAGGGAGGCAGAAGGAAGGGAAACACCATGACAGTCCCTCTTGGCCACTTTTCCTGTTGACAGGTCTGGCCTGAAAGCTGTCCAGTGTAACAAGAGCCTTCTTACAGAGCTCTGGCAACTTATCCATGCTCCCAGCCTTGAAGAGGAATACGGCCCACCTTGTACTCTTCTTTTTAATTGCTCTCCTCTCTTTATGCCACATTGAATTGGCACCAAGTGACTTTTTCCACCATTTTCTGATTTGGATCCAAAGAACATAGAAATACTGTGGATTGTACCTTAAAGTCCCTGTCCAAGGTGGCCTTGCCTAGATGAAATCTAAAATGGCCAGTCAAGTGACATTGGCAGACCTGGGGGCTTCCCTCCATGGCTCCTTCTCTGTGGAAACCCCCAGGCAATAGATGGTGACATTTTCTCCTGAGAGTGCTTCTGGTCTGTGTGGTCCTGGAGATGCCAAGACATTTTTCACGAAGAAAGATACTCAAGGTGGGTCTTTGCAAGGAAATGGGGAACCAGGAAGACTGATGAAAGGGTGTCCCCCGAGCACGGAAGATCCACAGATAAAAGGAAGTATGAAGTATGCATTGTTGCCTTTCCCTTCACGACTAAAAGAGTTTTTGTAGTCTCACTGACCTTCCTCATTTGTTCCACTGAATGACCACACTCAAGCCGAGATAATTGCATGAAACTGTGTGCTTATGATGGGAAAGGCATTTAGGGTGTAACTGACCATTTCTAGCACCTTTTGTATACTCAACAAGTATTCATTTCTTCTACCGTAGCTGAAATAAGGGCTGGTAGTGAAGATCTGGGACTGAAATTGAAATAAATAATTTTTGGGAAAAGAAAAACTCCAAGGGTAGCTGTTGGCACTTTCAGAGCATCCTGTATTTTTAGGATGTTTCATATGAGATAAAGTAAATCAGTTTTGTTTGACAGGGTGTAGTGTGCCCAGCCAGGTCCTTATTTTAAATTGCCGGAATGATTTCAATGATAGAAGATATTGTGTGTTCCTGAAACAATAAATACCTATTAAGTGCATTTTGATACTGGGGAGAAGTACAGTTTCGTTTTTTTGGATTATTGTATAACTGTTAATTCAACTTTGATACTGGAGAGAAGTACAGTTTGGTTTTTTTGGATTATTGTATAACTGTTAATTCAACACTTTGTGTTTAAATACTCATCATTCTTTATGGTGCACAGGTAATAAAGATAGTTCTCTCATGTGAATAAGAAATACAACTAATGTGAATGGCATTAAAGTTAGAAGATTCAAATTCTTCTCTGGGTTTGATGGTTGCTTTTTTAGAAGAAATTTGGTAAAGTAGATGATAGCCCAGTTAGGTTTCATGAACTTCATGCTTCATGTTCTTTTCTTTTTACCACCTAGCTAGATACACAATAAATATTTGGAAGCACACTAGAATAGAAAGAACCCGTTGTCTCTTCTTCCTGAATAACTTGTTGTTGATCACAAGGGTAGGTGTGAATCAAAATATTAATGACTAGGCCGGACGCAGTAATTCCAGCACTTTGGGAAGCCGCGGCGGGTGGATTACCTGAGGTCAGGAGTTCAAGACCAGCCTGGCCAACATGCTGAAACCTCATCTCTACTAAAAATATATATAAAATTAGCCGGGCGTGGTGGCGCATGCCTGTAGTCCCAGCTACTTGGGAGACTGAGGCAGGAGAATCACTTGAACCCGGGAGGTGGAGGTTGCAGTGAGCCAAGATCATGCCACTGCACTGCAGCCTGGGCAACAGAGTGAGACTCCATCTCAAAAAAAAAAAAAAAAATTAATGACTAAGGAGAAGCTAGGGACACCTTGGGCGCTGTCCAATAGCAGGAACTTCAGGCTAAGAATGGACACCTGGATTCTCTTCCCATCCCTGCCCTTTTAGACCAAGGGCAAGCTGCTTTCTTTCTGGGCGCCTCTATTTCCTGATATTCTGAAGGAATATCATTATCACTGCCACTTCCAGCATCAGATTTAAAGTGTTAGTTCATATAAGAGGCTCTTTGAATCACATTTGGGTTCAGATTTCAGACCTGCCACTCATTAGCTGTGTGTCCTGTGGGAAATTGCCCAACCTCTCCGAGCCTTATTTACTTCATCTATAAAGAAGGTCTGACCATACCTACCCTGATGACTTATTAAGAGAGTTAAATGCGATAGTCTGTTCAGTTTTTAGCCCAGTGATTGCTCCCTAATAACTGTGGCAGCCATGATGCTGTTATGATGATAAATTTCAAAAAACAAAATCTATCATGATGTGTTGCTGAAGTGAACAGGTGAGCAGTTGCAACTTGCTAGTCTCTTTGTTGTAGAGACATTTCCTCTGTAATAGGAGTTGTCATTAACTGTCGTTGTCATTACACTGACAGTGAATTCAGTTATGTATTGTTAAGACCTTCTGCTTCCTTGACATGTATATAGTAGAATAATTATGACAGTGAAGGTGACACATTTGTCAGAATTATCCATGTGCATATGCTGAGGGCCCTGGAATTTTAGGTGAATTTTATAGTATTAGTCAAACTGAAAGGCAGAGTGAGTTTGGAAGCTATAATAGTCTCATCTATAAAAGGAGTAGGGAGATTCCCAAAGGCTACTGATATGAGTAGAACTCTAAAAAAGTAAAACATTAAAATACATTTTGATGTGGTTACCGTGTCTAGGTGGTGATAGGTAAAAACGGTCTAGTCTAATTCTTTGAAATTTAGGATAGAAGAAAGTCTGAAGATGGATATCTACATTATTTTATCTTCTTTCAGCAAATATTTACAGGAAGAGAGAGCGATTGTGTGTGTGTGTGTGTGTGTGTGTGTGTGTGTGTGTGTGATCTTCTGGGATCAGGGAAGCTTTCATCCTCAGACTTGAATGATGAGTAGGTGTTAACCAGAAAACGAAGTGGATGTATCAGTTAACATATACTGTGTAACAAGCCATCCCAACAGTTAAGGTCCAAGACCACAATCTTATGATTGTAGGTCACCTGGGCTATTTTAGTCTGGGCCAGCTTGGCTGGGACTGGTTAATCCAGCACGGTCTCACTCGTGTGGCTACTAGAAGGCTGGTTTGCCTGAGAGATGGGTGATCTTCAGCTGGGACAGCTTGTCTCTGCTTCAGGTGGCCTCTCATCCTCCTGTAGAGTAGTCTGAGCTTCTTCACTTTGTAGGCTCAGGGTTCCCACAAGCAGCAAGAGAGGGCAAACCCCAGTGCGTGAGTGCTTTTCAAGCTCTGCTTCAAGATGCTTGTTAATTTCCCTTTAACCAAAGCAAATTACTAAATTTGTTCAGTTCAAAGGATGGGGAAACTCTAGTTCTAGTCACATAGGGGACAACATGAGCAAAGCTCAAAGGTAAGAGAAAACATGGTGTGTTGGAAGACTGCAAGTAGTTCGGAGTGGCTGGAGTCAGGCATATGTGTAGTCTCATGAAGAACAAGCCAGATTATGAAGTGTCTTTTCAGTAAGCTCTGCTGAGGAATTTAGAGTTTATCTTGAAGACAGGGGAGTGGTCATTGAAAGAGTTTAAGCAGGATGTTGACATGATCAATAAGATGTGTAGAGACATGGTTAGGTGGCAAAAGCCTAAAAGCACTCATTAGCCTAGACAATTCAGGAAATTTCCAAAGAGATGACCCAGGGATAGCATAGGAGAAGATGGAAGGACTTGACTGAGAGGTGGCTCAAAGCTGACGTGTACTTTCAGAACAATGTGACCAGAAAAGGGGTTGGAGGCCCTTCAAGGTAGAGCAGAAAAGACAGAAGCTCAGGTCATCAGCAATATCTGTATGAATCTGGTGGGAGAACTCCACCAGTGCTCCTCACCTCGCTCCTTTGTGGGATCCTGCCAGACTCCAATGTCCTTGGATTCTAAATAAGCACCTACCAAGGGGCTGAGTCAAAGAGATTCCAGTCTCTGAAAGTCTCTTGTCATTGTCATCATCCAGCCAAAGACTTTTCCTTCCAACCTGTTTTTCCCTTTGACCTCAAAATAAACAATGTGTTCTTAAGGCTCTGGGGTGCTCTCAAAATGCTTCTCTGACCTCGGATAGGACCATGCTTAGCCTTTAATTTCCAGATCTGACCTTTTAACTACACTTTTAAGCGTAACTCTTTCAAAAGGCAAAAATAGAAATGACTGTTTCATTTCACCAAATTCAAATCGCCAAGAGTGAGAACGTGCGGTTTTCACCGGTACGTTTGGGGACCAGTTTGTTGTCACTGAAACTGCCTGATATCGGGTCAGAGCGGCTGGGTATTTTTCAGTCCTTGGGGTTTTAACTCAAATGTTGAAAGTGCTATCTTTTATAGATAAAAATGAGGGAGGGGAGCATCAAAATGTGTGCAATGCAGATAATAATTTGCCAGGTTTTCTTTCTAATTTTTTCATTAAAAAAGAAAATACGGAAGAGTCTAAAAGTAGGGCAGTCTGCCTTCATTCCTGTGCTCTTTTCCTTGAGGGACACCTTCCCCAACCAAATAATTGAAAATAAATGGGAATTGTGGGAACAGAGGAAGACAAGAAGGAAAACTAAAAACCCAGAACCTAATCTTCCAGGGGCAGGCGGGCCACTTTTATAGCTCACATTCTGACATTTTCTCCAATGAAAGAGTTCGAACAGACTTCCTGATTGGAGTGCTGTGTCAGCATTAAACTCAATGCAGGGTTCTGCTCTGGCACCTTTGGGGCTGGTGGTTTAGCCCCTCTGCGTGCCATGTCTTATCACCAGCACTGCTAACTGAATGGGATGCATTTTCAAAGACAGGAGAGGGTCTGAAAAACCCCAGGGCACGGTCGGAGCCTGCAGGCATTTGTTTGCTGCTGAGAACCATGGCAAGCATTTTGACATTTTATCAGAGTCTTAGTTAAACAGTTATGTGGAGGACTGATAAAGAAGTGTGCGATAGGAGACTTCCTAATTTAAAGTACCCATATTTGGCGAGCTTTATACTCATGTGAAATGGAAATGAAAACATGGCATGTTTTGGAATTCCTGATTCTGCTTATTTGCTTTAATAGCAGATCATTGCATAAACACTGACTCACTGCATTCTATACTGAAAGGAAGATATGGTTTGCTGTGTTCAATCTGGTCTGACTTCCAGAACACAGTATAGAACAAGTGCCAGAAGAAGGGATGAGCTCAACTTTATAGGTGACCGGAGAGATGCCCAATTCCATGTTTTGTTCTGTACAAACACATGACCTTACATGAAGTTTTGCATAAAATATTGAAACAGTATGTGAGTCTTTAAAAATATGTATGTAATCCGTTCTAGAGTATATGGAGTAGAGAGTAAAAAAATAGAGTCTTCTTATTTTTGGAAGTGGGGTGAAGATGCAGGTGTGCATATGCTGCCACCTGCGTGTTATTTCACTGAGTTTTGTCAGGTTCTTTTCTTACTCACCTGCACTTTGTATGTTACCTTAAGCACTGTAACCATTCTAAGCTGCTGGGGACATGGGTATGCAATTAAAGTCAACACTGTGATTAAAACCACCTCCTGTTGTTTACCTTTTTAGAAATTTTAATAATACAGTCAAGTCTGAAAGAGTGGAACTTTTCTCAAAGCTACACACTTGGTTGCCTCTTCTTGATTAATGTATAGGGGCGGTCATTGTAACCTAAGGTCTGACAGATGGTGCGGAGATTGATGAAGTAAGGCCTGTTAAGTATTCTAAGTGTCTTATAAAGAAAAATAGGCTAACCTAATTCAAATTGTTGTTGCTCTCCTAAACTTCTTTTATGTAAACTCCCTGTATATTACAATGACAGACTCTCTGTCTCTCTCTCTCATGCGCGTGCACACACACACACATGCCTGCATGCACACACACACATGTGCACATATGCACACTCCTGACATGCTCTGCTGAAAGCTGCCCAGCTATGGAGAGGTGAGAATCTAATCCAGAGCACATGGCTGCTTTGCATTTCACTGGCTGTCTAGTGTCACTCTATGATATAGGCATAAGGTCATAACTGTGAGCTATCATTGTCACTTATCTTAATATTAAAGCCCCCTGATCCAATCTGTCTGCCTTATCTATTACATCATTTACATATCTAGATTCTTCAAATGTAACTACTCATTGCAGCAAACCAGGAACACCGAGCTCTAAAGCATCTCCATTCACTTCGTTCATCTCAATCTTAAATTACTAACCATAGTTCAGTTCCAGGATGACACTAAAAATTCAAAATTACTTTCTGTGATTAACTTACATTGTGATGGTTGAGAATTATTTAGTAGAAGACCTGTTCATCTTCTGATAAAGCCCTTTCCAAGTTTTGAATTGTGTGTGTGTGTGTGTGTGTGTGTGTGTGTGTGTGTGTGTGTGTGTGTTTTAATTGCCAGGAGTCTTTCAGATAACAGGGAGATTGTTGGAATGAGAAAGCAAAGCTTGTATGAAAACTTGTGGCAAAAGGTCATCTGTGCTGTGGGGGAAATTTCAAAGTAGGCACAGTTTGTTTCCAGTGGTTCCTGCCTGTCCTTTCAGTGGCTGGTCACTCTCTGTTGCCTTTCCAGTCAGATATTTCCCCTCTTCCAATGCCTGACATCAGTCTAGTTACCTTGGTTGGCCTGTGGAGAAAAACAGTCTTGTTAAGACACTCACATTAAGCTGATAGAGACCTTGGCTAGGATAATTGCATTTTTCAAGGGCTAAGGGATGGAAGGATTTAATTTTTCTCTTAATTATTTTTTATAGAGATGCAGTCTCACTATGTTGCCCAGGCTGGACTCACACTCCTGGCCTCAAGTGGTCCTCCTGTCCTGACCTCTCCAAGTGCTGGAATTACAAGCGTGGCTGGAAATTTTTAATGATGATTTCCACTGATCCCAGGGGAGATCTTTTGGATGTCATTTTTCAAACAGATTAGGATCAAGCAGCTGCCTACCTAATCAATCCATACTACCCATTCTGATGTCTGTGCTATAACTTTCCGTATAAAATAACTAACTTAATAATAATCAAATAATTTTGCATGTAAGTTTGAAAGCTATGATATAGTTCACCAACATAATTTTCCAGTTCTTTTTATTATGGTAAAATATACATAACATAAAATTTACTGTCTTAGCCATTTTTAAGTGTATAGTCATACATTCATATTGATGTGAGACCATCTCCATCGTCTTGTCTTCAGACCTCTTTTTTTTCTGACAAAACTGAATCTAGACCCATAAAACACTAATGCTTCACCCTCCACCCTAGCCCCTGGCAACCATCATTCTACTTTCTGTCTATTATTTTGACTACCGTAAGTGCCTCATACAAGTGGAATCATGCAATATTTGTCCTTTTGTGCCTGGCTCATTTCTCTGAGCATAATGTCCTCCAGGTCTGTCCATGCTGTAGCATGTGTCAGAATTTCCTTCCTTTTTAAGGCTGAATAATATTCTGTTGTATGTTTATACACCACATTTAGCTTATCCTTCATCTATCAATGGGCACTTGGCTTGCTTTCACCTTTAGTTCATTGTTAATGCTGTTATAGATATGAGCGTGCAAATATCTCTTTGAAACCATTCACCAACTCTCTTTTTTTTGTTTTTGAGACAGAGTTTCGCTCTTGTTGCGTGATCTCCGCTCACTGCAACCTCCGCCTCCCGGGTTCAAGCAATTCTCCTGCCTCAGCCTCCCAAGTAACTGGGATTACAGGCACTCGCCACCACACTGGGCTAATTTTGTATTTTTAGTAGAGACAGGGTTTTGCCATGTTGGTCAGGCTGGTCTCAAATTCCTGACCTCAGGTGATCTGCCTCCTCAGCCTCCCAAAGCACTGGGATTACAGGCGTGAGCCACTGCACCCAGGCTTCACCAACTCTCTTTTATGTCTTTGTTAGATACAAGTGTTTGAAGACCTGCTACCCACTTTGAACCTTTTTTCATGATAGAACTGTAGGTAGACTTTCTGCCTAATAGTGTTATTTGAAGCATCCTCTCTGCTGACCTCTTTCCTGAGGCCTGATATGCTACTAATAGGAGTTCAGTCCTCAAGTATCAAGCAAAGCCTTCAGCTAGTTTTCTATTAAAATGCATATGATCCTGGGGCAGAGGCCACAGATAAGATATTAGCACCTTGGTGTGAATTTTTTTAATTAGATCCTATCTTAGAAACTTTCTTTACCCCCTTGCCTAGTTCTTCACTAATTGCTCCATGATAAGGTCTTGCATTATTACTGCAAGTATCACACTGTATTAAACTTATTTATATTTTTGCTTCTCCTGATAGAATAGAAGCCTCTTAAGGGCAAGATTCTTGTATAATTGCTGTTGGTTTTTCAGACCCTAATAGAATGTCACAGACAACTTTCAATAAGCTGCTCACTCATTCTTTCATGCGTTCATTCATTCACTCATTTATTCATCAAGCATTTATTGGGTGCCCATGCTGTAAGTGCATTTTAAAACTCTGCCTTTCTAGAAGGTTTGAATGGCCAAGGGCCAACTCTGTTGCACAGTTTTTGGCAGATTTTAGAAAACGTAAAATCTAACTTCCTTTATTTTTAGGTGCAGGAACTTGGTCCAGATGAGTGGATCAACCTCTGAAATAGTTTTCTGTCACCGTCCTACCCATTTTTTTTTTTCTGCTTCCATTCAGAAGAAGCGTCTATCTAAGTAAGTTTGTGTTCTTCTGTTCAAAAGTAAGATGATGTTTCAATGTATATTCTCAAGCATCTGAAAACTTCTCTGGTTGCTCTAAATCTCAATATTTCCAATATCAACCATGTACAGTTTTAAAATGCTTGCATTCTCTTAGGACATTGTGAACAATCTGTGTAGAAAGGGGAGTGACTTTTGCCTCTTTTGGTTTATTTGCTTTGCATTGATTTGTAACTGTGTACTTCAGTATATACCAGCAACTCCTAGCCCAGGGATAGCATAGACTTGCTTACTGGTTCCAGGGACTGTTCATTCATCCCACAGTGGCTTCCTTGGAAACAAGTTACTCTGATAACAATTTGATGGTACTTCCCTGTATAAGGTAATAACCAGTCCTGGCTGGGCGCGGTGGCTCACACCTGTAATCCCAGAACTTTGGGAGGCCAAGGCAGGCGGATCACGAGGTCAGGAGATCTAGACTGTCCTGGCTAACACAGTGAAACCCTGTCTCTACTAAAAATGCAAAAACAAAATTAGCCGGGCTTGGTGGCATACGCCTATAGTCCCAGCTACTTAGGAGGCTGAGGCAGGAGAATGGCGTGAACCCGGGAGGCAGAGCTTGCAGTGAGCTGAGATCAAGCCACTGCACTCCAGCCTGGGAGACAGCGTGAGACTCTGTCTCAAAAAAATAAATAAATAAAATAAAAATAATAATTTAAAAAAAAAAACAGTCCTAAATCAAATTCTTACTTAAGGCTCTAGCTTCAGAGTTTACTAGTTCTTAGTAATGTTACTATGAAGGCTAATAGGAGACAGATTATTATTCTGGTTTTTATTGTTATTGCCACTGCAATTCCTATGATTATTGCTATAATTCCCTATTTAATAGGTAAACAAGTTACAAAATATTCAATGGTCACTAGATAGAAATAGAAATGGAATGTCTTTACCAAGAGAATATCCATGTTTTATAGAGAACAGGAAACAAGTAATAAATGGAATCTTCAGACAATCCTTTGGTCTTCTTTTAGGCAATGGTTCAGCTTCTTTACCTACTAAAATTTTGGACAGGGTTGTTAACAGGCAATACAGTCTAAAATGAACTGTTTTGTTTTCCTTTCTGGCTTTTTCATGCTCCTACATTAATGCAATAGGATTGAAGGCTACAAGAATGATAATTGCAATATGCTGAAATAATGAGCTACAGTAAATAGCTATAGTGAATGTAGGCCCACAGAAAAGAATTGAAAACAGATGGCTTTTGGTTAAAGGTACTTATTGTAACAGATTTCAAGGTGAAACTGTTAGTTCAGAAAAGATGGTAGATAGAGCCTTTAAAAATACTGTCACTGGGGTGCCTGTTCTTCTATAATTCTTCCTCCATCCCCCACCTCAAGGACCACACCGCTCCTCCCTCCTTTGCATGTAAAGCAGTAGTTTTGACAAATAAAACCAAACATTAAAACCTGACATTGGTGACTGGACCGTGCATCCCTCTGGTGTGTGGATGGGGAATATATCTCCGTGATAGCGTAACCACGCTTCATGCTAATTCCTGGTCACATGGCTGCGTCCTCTTCATACATAATTTGTATCATGGGGTGTTTCTGCATATGTTGTGCATTTTGATGTTATTTTTAGCTACAATTTTTGAAACAATAACAATTTTTTAAATAGACTAATCAAGAAAGCACCTCCAGAGTCAAGAAAACAAGTGCTGGGGATGTGTGGGTGGGGGTCTGTCTCCTCCCCGCCCAGGGCATTTCCCTTTGCTGCTGTTGTTACTACTCCTTCCATTACTCTTTGTGACTTTAGCTCTTTGAAATTTCCACTCCTTTTTTTTTCCTTGTGCATCAGGATGTGGCTGTTGAAGTCATTTATGTTATGCGAGGCTGCACCACAGTCATTTAATGCAAACACTGGCTTTTGTGTAAGGCACCGACTTTTCTACCCTCAGCAAGGAAGACGTTATTGGAAACTTGAATTATGAGATGGAAAGGACATTAATCCTTTCATTGAAAAAATTAGTCTTTTACATGGATTCTCTGTAATAGCTTGAAGAGAAATTAAGGAAATGCAAACTAGGAATATAAAAAATCTGCCATGTCATTATTATCTACCTGCCCGTAGATGTTCACCACCATTAGCATTTGAGTGTGCTTTCTTCCAGAAGATTGTCTATGGAGATATATATATACACACACACAAAAATAAATACATCTAACTTTACAGAAATGGAGTCATGCGTGATACACTTTTCCAAACTTTCTTCTCTCACATTGCAAAAGTTGTGAACGTCTTTCCGTCTGAATAAATACAGATTTTCAAAATGTTTTTCTGACCACTGACTTTTCCAGTGTATGAGTATAAGAGTGAAAATTCTTTGACTTCACCAATTGTATATGCCCCCTTTTCTCTTTTCTTCTGATAGCAATTGAACTGCCCTCTTGCTCTGTCCTAAATATGATCAGATGAGAATTCTGAAAGAGAAGAAATCTAGGAACCCTACCTGATAGAGAGTGATCCTCTTGGGTTCCCTCCTCACATGTAGGACTTTTAAAAAGTTATTCCTCTTCCATCTCAGCTTCCTGGACACAGTTCGCTATGGCTTTTCTTGGAAATTGTGCTTTCCCTTAGAGTCCTTGTATTGTCTGTTTACCTTCCCTCAAAGCAAGGACTCATGACCTCACCTGTAGTGGGCCTCCCTACCTCTCATGTCTTTACGTGGCCTGGACTTAGCAGAGATACCTCTTGGTACATCATTTTGATTGCATCATGACCTTTCCAAGGGTCTGGAGTGACTCTCTCTTTCAGATTTCATTTTAACCTCCTAATCACAGGCTATCTTAGATGCACCCATCTTTACCTCCAGTTCTTCTGCTAAAGAACTGGAGGCTTGTGGCTCTTGTCTTATGGTCAAACATGATGCTCTGATGGCTACTCTTCCCGATGCATTCATCCCATCCCAAATCCTGCCCTTGACCTGATCCCCATCTGAATCACTGCATCCTCCTAGTTCTTGGCTGAAAAAATGACTTTCCTCTAGCCCTTCAAACCTTGGCTGGGAGTCATCTTTATGGCCTTCCCTGATTTTTTTGTTTGTTTGTTTATTTGAAATGGAGTTTCACTCTTGTCATCCAGGCTGGAGTGCAGTGGCACGATTCTGGCTCAGTGCAACCTCCACCTCCCAGGTTCAAGCGATTCTCCTGCCTCAGCCTCCCAAGTAGCTGGGACTACAGACGACTGCCACCACAACCAGCTAATTTTGTATTTTTAATAGAGACAGGGTTTCGCCATGTTGGCCAGGCTGGTCTCGAACTCCTGACCTCTGGTGATCCACCTGCCTTGGCCTCCCAAAGTGCTAGGATTACAAGCATCAGCTACCGCACCCGGCTGTTGCACCTTGCCTGATTAATTCCACTTGGCTCTAGGTAGTATCTGGAAGGACACCTGGGGAAAACTTCAAACAGCTGTCAGTACAGTGTTATTGTTGTTGTTTTTTAATGAATAAGCTTTTTTATAGAACAATTTTAGGTTTACAGAAAAACTGATTTGAAAGTACAAAGAGTTCCTATATTCCCGGCCTCCTCCACCACTGACAAACCGTGTCCCTATTACTAACATCTTGCATGCTACATTTGCTGAAATTGAACTAATATTGATACATTATTATTAATTAAAGTCTGTAGTTCATTCTTGATGTTGTACATTCTGTGTACAAATAGATGACATGTGTCCTAACAATCCCTTTTGCTCTGCTTATTTGTTCCTCCCAATCCCCAAAACCCCTGATTTTTTTTTTTTTTTTTTTTACTATCCCTGTAGCTTTGCCTTTTCCAAAATGTTATAAAGTTGGAATCATACAGTATGTACCCTTTTCACATTGGCTTCTTTCGTGTAGCAATATGTGTATAAGTTTCCTGTATGTCTTTTTGTGTCTGGAGTTGGTTCCTGCTGGTGGGTTTGTGTTCTTGCTGACTTCAAGAATGGAGCCGCAGAACTTTGTGGTGAGTGTTAGGGCTCTTAAAGATGGCACGGACCCAAAGAGTGAGCAGTAGCAAGGTTTATTGTGAAGAACAAAAGGACAAAGCTTCCACAGCATGGAAGGGGACCCGGGTTGCCGCTGCTGGCTGGGGTGGCCAGCTTTTATTCCCTTATTTGTTCCTGCCCATGTTCCATTTCTGTCCTATCGGAGTGCCCTTTTTTTCAATCCTTCCCGTGATTGGCTACTTTTAGAATCCTGCTGATTGGTGCATTTTACAGAGCGCTGATTGGTGCATTTTACAGAGCACTGATTGGTGCGTTTTACAGAGTGCTGATTGGTGCATTTTACAAACCTCTTGTAAGACAGGAAAGTTCCCGATTGGTGCATTTTACAATCCTCTTTTAAGACAGGAAAGTTCCTCAAGTCCCCACTCAACCCAGGAAGTCCAGCTGGCCTCACCTCTCAATCCCGCCTCTAAAGAGGACACCCTAACTGCTGATGGGAACTGGGTGATGACTGCTCTAGCTACTTCCTGCTTGATAAGGGGAAAGAAGGGGCCCTGCAGTTGTAGTGTCCTCCAGAAGGGAACTCTCTAGGCCAGTGGGTCGGTCCAGGGGTCCTTGGTAGAAGTTGTGAGTTGAGCTCATTTGGGGTTCCATTTGTAAGACCATCTGTAGCTTGATGGTACTGATCCTGAAGGAAACATTTGATGAGGTTAAAAACACAGGGCCCGAAGGTGAGTAATAGCAAGATGGCTGTCATGGGACCTAGAAAGGAGAGAAGCCATGCCACCCAACTCCAGAGGTTGGTATAAGAGTTTGAAAGGCATTGTCTGATTTCAGAAGCCTTTTCCTGTAAATGCTGGGTGGTGTCTCGTACTATTCCTGACTGGTTAGTGTAAAAACAACACTCTTTCCCTAAGAAGGTGTGGAGTCCTCCTTTCTCAGCAGTGAGGAGGTCTAGGCCCCAGTGGTTTTGGAGAGTCACCACTGCCAAAGAGTCTATTTGGGATTGTAGAGTAAGGATAGGTTTTGTTATTTCTTGCAAAATATCTGAGAAATCCTTTGAGAGTGTGTGGTAGTAGGATAATGAAGTAGATAAACTGGCTATTCCAGTTCCTGTAGCAGTGGCCATTCTGAACCCTGTAAGTAGTGGTATTAGTTGTATGGCCCTATGCTGATGGACTTGAGCTTTGAGGGGCACTGATAGGGTCTGATTTCCTGGGGCAATGTTAATGTTGGTACTTAGGAAGACCAAGGTGCAGGTGCCTGTCCAGTTAGTAGGGAGGCAGATATAGGTTGAAGTTCCACATAAGAATATGCCTTGGCTGGGTAGACACTGGTTGTGTATGTTAAAAAGGTGTGTGAGTTTGGTGTTTTCATTTTCCCATACTCCTAGAGTACTTGCCAAGGTAGCTCTGGTGAGTGGCTGGAAAGGAGTATTGGGAGCAAACTGAGTGACTCCCTGTGTTCTGTTTTCCCTTTGGAGAAAAAAACATTTTGTATCTACTAGGAGCCATTCAAGAGAGTGATTGAAAGAGGGCATGAGAAGGCATTCGTTAGTGGTGGGGGCGCTGCTGGAGGGGGTCCAGGGGTGAATGGTCATACAGGGAGTATGTTTGCCATTACAAAACCCAAACTGTTTGTTAAGCAGAGAGGAGGTGATGATTTGGGTGGGGGGGGGGCTCTGAGAAGCAGACAAGCTGTCTGAATGAAGCTGTTTGGGTGACCTGGAAGTTACTATGATCAGTTGGAGCTTGATGTTGGAGGGCGTAATTACACTGATGAGATAGTAGGTGCCCCAGGGGCAGGCTTGATAACCTCTTACGTTGGATGCATAAAGGGACTTGGAAAGTATTCATGGTTACAGGGCCGTGTATGGGCCTTTCATTGCTCGTGTAATAGGTGAGGTTGGAAATATAAGGGCGTAAAAGCTGGATTGCGCGTAAAAAAGGTTGATGCGATTAGTATTGTTGTCCTGGCAGGAACTACAGTATGTAGTCCTACTGCAAAGAGAATGATTAGTACACTGCTTAAGAATGTGATGAAACAGTAAAAGGATTCCATTAAAGGGGTAAGGAGAGGTGTTAAAGATTATGTAGGTTTTCACTTATCTTTTTTAAGTAGGAAGGGGTTTTTCCTCAGGATCAGCTATAGGAGCCTTTTTAGTCTGGGATGTTTCCTTCCGAAATAGGAGACACAAGTCCTCCAGTGGTTCACAGGTGTATCGAGGCTGGTCTGGCTGATCTCAGGACTCCTGAGCTGACGGTCCCACTGAGGTTCTTCCCTGAACCCTGAGGTTCTTCAGGGGGTGTCCAAAGTTTAACTCGCCTGTGGTGAATCCAAGATTCCACTCCTGCCACCTTAACTGCCGTGGGGATAGAGAGGATTACCGAGTATGGTCCTTCCCACAAGGAATCCATAGGTGGGGAGGGAGAGGGGAGGGACTTGACCAACACTAGATCTCCTGGTTGGAACAACTCTGTTCCCTCGTCTCTGTGGCGTCCTTTGGGTGGGTGTTTAAGGGTTTGTTGGTATTTCGTCAAAGAAGTTGTATGTTTGACCAACTGGGCCATTTCCCGATCAAGTAGGAGGTCATTTATGAGAAAAGGTCGTCCATACAGCATTTCATATGGACTGAGTCCCTTTGTGTGAGGAGAATTTCAGATTCTCAGCAAGGCCATGGGCAAGAGAGTAGGCCATGGGAGATGAGTTTCTTGTGTTAGTTTCCTTAAGTGCCTCTTGAGTGTTTCATTTGCCTTCTTGACCTTCCCTGAGGATTGTGGTCTCCAGGTGCAGAGAAGGTAATATTGTATCCCGGGCACCCTGGAAATTCCCTGAGTTACCATGACTTTAAGAGCCGAACCATTGTCACTTTGTAAGCTTTGGGGAAGCCCATATTTAGGAATTATTTCATGAATTAGGACTTTAACCACTTCCTGAGACTTCTCTGTCTTGCAGGGGAAGGCTTCTATCCGATTTGTAAAGGTATCAACACAGACTAACAAGTATTGAAGTCCCCTTGACTTAGGCATATGGGTGAATTCTAATTGCCAGTCGTCTCCAGGATAGTGACCTATTCTTTTTTCTCCCAAAGAGGCCTTACGATGGACCAAGGGATTATTCCTTTGGCACACCTAACAGGCTTTGACTACCTGTTGGATGGTCCGGAGGAGATTTGGCCCTGTAAATAGGGATTTGGCCATTTGACGAGTGTTCTCAATACCCATATGAAAAGTTTGGTGGAGGGTATTAAGTATTTTCCATTGGCTGGCTTCGGGTATGAGTACCTTTCCCTCTTCTGTCGTTAACCACCCCAAGGGGAGAAAACTATGCCCCCGTGAAAGTCCCCGTTCTGTTTCGATCAGGGACTACTGGGGCTTAATCTCTTGGAGGGGGTTGTTCCATACCAAGGGTCCCTCCATAGGTATTTCTAATGGGAGGTTCCGCCTGGCAGCAATTTTGGCCTCAGCATCTGCCCGACAGTTTCCTTCTGCCTTTTCTCCTTCACCTTTCTGATGGCTTTGGCAGTATAAGATTGCCACCTCCTTGGGTTTTTGCACTGCATGCAATAACTCCATAATTTCCTTGTGGTATTTAATGGGGATTCCCCTAGAGGTTAGGAACTCCCTTTCTTTCCATATTGCAGCATGGGCATGTAGGATTAGATAAGCATACTTGCTATCTGTATACACATTTATTCTTTTTTCCTTTCCTGGTTCTAAGGCTCGGGTAGGCGCCACTAGTTCTGCTAACTGGGCACTGGTCCCTGGGGGAAGAGGCTTACTTTCAAGTATGGTTACATCACTAACTCTGGCATAACCTGTGCTTCGTATCCCATTCTCCACAAATGAACTTCCATCATTATATAGGTTAAGGTCAGGATTAGCTAAGGAGATTTCTAAGAGATCCTCTTGGGCGGCATAAGTCTGGACTATAATTTGTTGGCAGTCATGCATGACAAGTTCCCCATCCTCTGGGAGAAAAGTGGCAGAGGTGAGGGCTGCACACATGCGTATTTGCAGCACCAGCCCCTCAAGGAGTAGCGCCTGGTATCTAAGTAGGCGGTTGTCTGATAGCCATAAACTTCCTTTGGCACCTAGAATGCCATTTACATCATGAGTAGTCCAGATGGTGAAATCCTTTCCTTGTATTATTTTGATAGCCTCTGGCACTAAGACGGCCACCACTGCAGCTACCTGTAAACAGTGAGGCCAGCCTTTTGCTACTACACCAATTTCCTTACTTAGGTATGCCACTGGTTGTGAGACCATCCTATGAGTTTGAGTAAGGACTCCAAGAGCTAGTCCTGCTCTCTCTGTGACGTATAAAGGGAAATTTTGTCCTGTGGGAAGGCTTAAGGCTAGAGCTTGTACTAGGGCCTGCTTTAAGGTTTTGAAGTCTGTTTCTGCCTCTGGTTGCCATTCTACTAGATGAGTATTTGCCCTCTGGGTCTCCTTGATTAGATTATAGAGCGGTCTGGCCATCTCGCTGTATCCAGGGATCCACAGTCAGCAAAAGCTGGTGATTCCAAGGAACCCCCGCAACTGTTTTAATGTCTAAGTGCAAGGACAAGCCAGTGTAGGCTGTATTCATTCTTCGCTGAGGGCCCTGGTTCCTCTGGCTAAGATTAGGCCTAGATATTTGACTTGTTATAGTCAGAGCTGGGCCTTCGATTTAGATGCCTTGCACCCTTGATTACCTAGAAAGTTCAAGTGATCTAGAGTAGCCTGCTGGCATGAAGCTTCCGAACTGGTAGCCAAAACTAAATCATTCCTGTACTGAAGGACCAGAGTGCCTGGACTTGAGAAGTGGCCTAGATCTTGGGCCGGTGCCTGACCAAACAGATGAAGGCTGTACCTAAGCCCTTGAGGCAAGACCGTCCATGTAAGTTGGGACATGTGGTCTGTGGGATCCTCAAAGGCAAAGAGAAACTGGGAGTCAGAGTACAGGGGAATGCAGGAGGCAGCATCCTTGAGGTCCAGAACCGTGAACCATTCTGCTTCCTCTGATATTTGGGAGAGCCGGGTATAGGGGTTGGGTACAACTGGATATAGAGGAATTACTGCTTCACTGATGATCTTGCACTAGTCTCCACTGACCATTTGGTTTTTGTACTCCTAGAATTGGGGTGTTGCAGGGACTGCTGCATTTTCTTACTAAGTCTTGAACTTTTAAATGTATAACAATATCCTGTAATCCTTTATGAGCTTCGGGCCTTAAGGGATAATGCCTTTGATGAGGAAAAGTGATGGGGTCTTTCAGCCTGATTTGGACTGGGCGGGCAATTTTTGCCTTTCTAAATTGTCCTTCCAATGCCCAGACTTCAGGGTTGATCCCCTCAAGTACGGGACAACAAATGGGTAACGTATTCCCCATATTCATGTTGATAATAGCTGCAGCTTTGGCTAATATATCCCTCCCTAATAACGGTGTGGGACTTTCAGGCATAACAAGAAAGGCATGTGAAAAGAGCAGAGTCACCCAATTACAACTGAGGAGGTGGGAGAAATACCTGGTTACAGGCTGTCCTAGGATTCCTCAGATGGTGACGGACCTTGAGGACAGTTGTCCAGGGATGGGAGATTAACCCTGAGAAGGCTGCACCAGTGTCCAGGAGGAAGTCAGTTTCCTGGCCCTCAATGGTTAAACTTACCTGGGGCTCAGCGAGGGTGATGACATGAGCTGGTGCTTGCCCAGGGCATCCTCAGTCCTGTTGTTCTTCTGGTTGGGGGCTTCTGGCCCAGAGAACCTTTGTCCTCTGGGGCAGTGCACCTCCCAGTGATTGCCTTGGCATAGTGGACATGGGCGAGGGGGTGACTTACTTCTTGTTGGACAATCTTTTTTAAGGTGTCCTTGCAAATCACACTGATAACAAGCCCTACCAGGTGATGGCCTGCTCCATTTTCTGCCCTCTCTGAACCACCAAGATTTGTTTGTCTGAGGGCCATGACTAAGGCTGCGGCCTTCTCTTATCTTGCTTTTCCTTTTTGGCCTGTTCCTCTTGGTCCCTATTATAGAACATCAAGGTTGCCAGGTTTAATAATGCCTCCAGATTTTGTTCAGCACCCAGGGCTCACTTTTGGAGCTTTCTCCTGATATCTGTGGCTGATTGGGTAATAAACTTATCTTTTAGGTTCAATTGACCCTCGAGTGAGTCAGGTGACAGGGGAGTATGTTTTCCTAAGGCCTCCCGTAGCCACTTAAGGAAGGCAGTAGGATTTTCTTCATTTCCCTGAGTTATGGTGGACATCATTGAATAATTCATGGGCTTTTTCCTAATTCTCCTCAGTCCTTCTAGAACACAGGTCAACAGATGTTTGTGACTCCAGTCCCCATGATCTGAGTCTGGGTCCCAGTGGGGATCCATACTGGGGACGACTTGCTGACTGTTAGGAAATTTGTCCCTTTCTTCAGCTGTCATTCTATCATTTACTTGACTAAGATACCAGGTATCTCCAAACTCTCAGGCTGCAGCTAACGCTGCATTCTTTTCATTAAAGTCCATTGTTTGACCTAACAATAGCATGACATCTCTCCAAGTGAGGTCGAAGGTTTACCCTAGACCCTGTAGGATATCTATATACCTATCAGGATCATCTGAAAACTTCCCCAGGTCTACCTTGATCTGCTTTAATTCAGAGAGAGAGAGAAGGGGACATGTACCCAGGTTGGGCCAAATTCCCCTCTCCCTAGAGCTTGAAGGAGATAACCTGGGGGGTTTTGTGGTCCCTTGGAGATTTCTTTGCTTGTTTCCTTCTGGGTGGAGGAAATTAGAGGAGGCTCATCAATAATAGGAAGGGGAGCTATAGGGAGGCTAGGATACGGAGGTAAATCTCAGAGATCCTCCTGTGGAATGTAAATTGCAAGCTTTGCATAGTTGTGGATTATCCTTCAATGAAAAGAAAGCATGGACATAAGGTATTTCACTCCATTTCCCTTCCCTTTTACAGAAAAAGTCAAGCTGCAGAATAGTATTGTAATTTATACTTCCCTTAGGTGGCCATTTTTCCCCTTCAGAGAGAGAGTATTGAGGCCAGGCTGTAGTGTAGAAAAAAATAAGCTGCCACCTTTTCAGGGTTTGCAGGTCAAATTGGCCCCAATGGCTTAGGATGCATTTCAAGGGTGAGTTTGTTGATCCCTGGGTGTTTCCCATCTGAAAGAAAAAACCGCCCGTTGTTTTGGTCTTTTTTCTTTTTTTCCCCCTCTCTCTTTTCCCCACCCAAGAACCCATAAGGGTCCCTGGACCCTGCTTTCAGAATAGTTGTGCTCACCAAAGCAGTAGTGGAAACACTAGTTTTCCTCCTAGACCACAAAGAGAACCGAAGAAGGTCAGATTTAGTGGCCTTTACCGATGCATTCTTGAAAACCTGCACCCTTGCCTTTCCTGTTAACACCACAAAAAGGACTGAGAAAGGTCAGATTTAGTGGCCCTTACCGACGCATTCTGGAAAACCTGTCGAGTCCTAAGTGTTTTCTTCTGTTGGTATTGGGACCTTACCCTTGTCCTGTAAAGGTAATATGCCTCAAAATGGAGTGGAGGGCCCTACCCTGAGGGAGGGAAGGGATCTCCAGGGTTGGAAGAGTGATGCCTTTTGTCCTCACTTATCATGTGAATAGGAAAGATGTAATTTCTGAGGCTCCCCATATCCTGGCTTCAGGAATAGCCTTTGTTAGGCCTGCTAGTCTGAGGAGGGATCCTAAAATTCCAAATAGTCCCCCACAATGGGGCTTTGGGCAAAACATATATCTTTCTGATTGGTGAGCCTGGGTGCCTAAAGAAGGGAGCAGAGTCCTGAAATTTATATTAGAAATCATCCTTAGAGGAGAAACTGGAAGAGCACCAGGGACAGGGAGTTTCTAGAAGCAGGACTAGCCTTGGAGAAGAGAGGTAGGAGGAAGTTTGTCTGATAGGTGTTAGGACCCAGGAGGCAAGGGTCAGGATAGATAGGATAGATGGGTGAGTCTCACTTGGGCAATGTAACTGAGCGTTCCACTCATGGCTGCAGGGTCAGCCAACTTTTTGTCGAGACCCCGGAGCTGAATGGCTTTCCTCCCTGTCGACCCTTGTTTCAGCCTGGAAGTGCAGGAAAAGTGGAAGCTGGTTCCAGACAAACCAACACTCCCAACTCGAAGAGTCAGGGGTTGTTAGTGAGCCCTTTCCCAGAAAGCCTGACATCCGTGTCTTTAGTCTGGCAGCTGTGCTAGTCACTTTTAACCGGCTGACAGGTGCCCAGTATTTAGCCCCTGAATTCTAAGGAAAAATAGGACAGAATAGCAAGCAAAAGGGGTCTGATGGTACTCACCATGTGGTGATATCCGGGAGGAGCCCCCAAGATGTGTCCGGAGTTGGTTCCTGCCAGTGGGTTCGTGGTCTTGCTGACTTCAAGAATGCAGCCAGAGACCTTTGCAGTGAGTGTTATAGCTCTTAAAGATGGCATGGACCCAAAGAGTGAGCAGTAGCAAGATTTATTGTGAAGAGTAAAAGGGTAAAGCTTCCCCAGCCTGGAAAGGGACCCAAGCAGGTTGTCGCTGCTGGCTGGGGTGGCCAGCTTTTATTCCCTTATTTGTCCTCTTCCATATTCTGTTTCTGTCCTATCAGAGTGCCCTTTTCTTCAGTCCTCTCTGTGATTAGCTACTTTTAGAATCCTGCTGATTGGTGCTTTTTACAGAGTGTTGATTGCTGCATTTTACAGAGCACTGACTGGTGCATTTTACAAAGTACTGATTGATGCTACAAACCTCTTGTAAGACAGGAAAGTTCCTGATTGGTGTGTTTTACAATCCCTTTGTAAGACAGGAAAGTTCCCCAAGTCTCCACTCAACCCAGGAAGTCCAGCTGCCCTTACCTCTCATTTTTATGGCTTGATGGCTTATTTATTTTTGGTGCTGAATAATATTCCATTGTATGGATGTACCACAGTTCATTTACCCATTCACCATGTTTTGACAATTATGAATGAAGCTGCTATAAACGTTTGAGTGCAGGTTTTGGTGTGGACTTAAGTTTTTAGTTTATTTGTGTAGATACCAAGGATCATGCTTGCCACATTGCCTGGTAAGAGTATGTTTAGCTTTGTAGAAAACTGCCAAACTGTTTTCCCAAGTAGCTTACTATTTGCATTCCTACCCGCAATGAATTGAGAGTTCCTATGGCTCTGCATCCTTGCCAGCATTTGCTGTTGGCAGCATGTTGGATTTTGGCCATTTTCATAGGTGGTATCTTGTGGTTGTTTTAATTCACAGTTCCCTAGTGATTCATAATGTGGAGCATCTTTTTCTGTGCTTACTTGCCATCTCTATGTCTAATTTGGGGAGGTGTCTGGTCAGGTCTTTTGTCCATTTAAAAAACTGGATTGTTTGTTTTCTCATAATGACGTTTTCTACAGCTCTGTTGTGTGGTTACTTCTTTTTTACATCAAGATGAGTCTTACTGCCTGGTTAGATTGGGTGCTACTTGTAAAGATGCTCTCCTTCCTTCCTTCTGTCTTCCAGAGCATTTGCCACACTTCAGATCCTCAGTAAATACAGTCTTTCCAACCCAATGCCTGCCACATGTTTTCCTGACCTCAAATTCATATATCCTCTCCCATTCCCTTTACTCCTTTCCATACATAACAGTGGTGGTCACTGCTGAGTCCTCCTGAAGGTGAGCTTATCTATCTCTTTTTATATCCAAGCTGCTTAATTGCTGTAATATCCAAGCTCTCAGATCACAGCTTTTAGTTCCTTTGCTGAATCTGAACTGGTGGTAAGATTAAGAAATCTCTTGGTTCTTTTGCATTAATTTCTTGGTTTTGGTCTCTACTATAATAATTTAATAGCATATTTTTAAAATGTTTCTGATGGCTGTTTAGTTTTATCTGCTGACTACAAAGGTTGTTTTGACCTCATCTTGCTGACCTGCCAAAAGCACTAAGTTGCCAGTCTCTATATAATACTAGGAATTATACGTACTGTGTAGCAATAATAATTAGCATGGGAGGAAATCAGTACAAATTAGGGATATTCCTGAATCATTGACTACACTGTAGATAATGCAACTTCTCAAGCCAGTTTGTTACAAATGGGCTACAGATATATCAAAGTATTGATTGCCTCAGCCCTCAGGTTGTCTTGACCCCTGAGGTTACAGAGCCCCTAGCAGCAAGGGTTAACCATTTATGAATTATGCTGCTGCCCAGGTGTTATTTTCTATACCAGTAGTTCCTTTAGAGAGAGCAAGTGCAAGCTCTAAGCACTGGCACAATATGGAGTGGGGAAAACAATGATTTTGAATTCGGGAGAATTCAGTTCCTGGTCAGCTCTCTGATGGCAGGGATTTTGTCTGCTCAGCTCACTGCTGTATCCCTGTACCTAAATCAGTACTTGGCACACATTATAAGCACTCAGTAAATATTTTATTATTATTTCTTCTTCTTCTTCTTCTTCTTCTTCTTCTTCTTCTTCTTCTTCTTCTTCTTCTTCTTCTTCTTCTCTTCTTCTTCTTCCTCTTCCTCTTCCTCTTCCTCTTCTTCTTCTCAGTCTCCTCCATCTTCTCCTCCTCCTGCTCCTGCTCCTCCTCCTCCTTCTCCTCCTCCTCCTCCT